>NC_057712.1:72578738-72596942 GCF_004010195.1 Chiloscyllium plagiosum
TGTGGAATGCTCTGCCCCAGAGGGCAGTGGAGGCCCAGTCTCTGGATTCATTTAAGAAAGAGTTGGATAGAGCTCTCAAGGATAGTGGAATCAAGGGTTATGGAGATAAGGCAGGAGCAGGATACTGATTAAGGATGATCAGCCCTGATCATATTGAATGGTGGTGCAGGCTCGAAGGGTAGAATGGCTGACTCCTGCACCTATTGTCTATTCCATCCATTGACTCCACCTGTACTTCACACTGCCTCGGGAAGGCAACCAACATAATCAAAGAACCTCCCACACTGATTATGCTCTCTCCCAACAAAAGCTTGAACACATGTACTAACAGATTCAAGAACAGCTTCTATTAGACTTCTGAGTGGACCTCTCAAATGTTACATTTAATGTTAATCTCTCTCTTCATGCATCTCCTGTGCAGCTGTGACATTGTATTCTTCTCTCTATTCTGTTACTAATGCATGTTGTATGGTATAATCTGCCTACACTGCATGCAAAACAAAACTTTTCACTGTACCTAGGTACACGTGACTATAACAGCCTCCCTGGAAATGCATTTTTCGTGGCCCCCAAACTGTCTTGAATGTTCTATTTGAAACCTTTGCATTAAGCCCTACCCATATCACAGTATTGAGTGCTACCACATAACTGCTCTTGGAAATCTCTGTACTCCTAAATGT
This sequence comes from Chiloscyllium plagiosum, assembly GCF_004010195.1. Classification (NCBI taxonomy): domain Eukaryota; kingdom Metazoa; phylum Chordata; class Chondrichthyes; order Orectolobiformes; family Hemiscylliidae; genus Chiloscyllium; species Chiloscyllium plagiosum. The sequence continues at coordinate 72,579,419 of NC_057712.1, forward strand.
GACAATGTGATCACTTTTGCAGAAGGCTGGTTTTCAACAATAAGAACACTTACAGAAAGGATTCATCATGCACTCAAAGAACTGCATCTGCCATAGGCGTGCATATTCAGTTAGTCTATCTACGTCCCTTAGTAACTTCCTGCTTCCAAGCATGCAACAGACTCCGCCCTAACTTAATGTAATGAAAACATTGATTTACAGCACTTTATTCTTTTATACAAGTCAGCAATATATATGATAAAAAAAAACTGCCATTCCAGTAGAAGGCCCTTGGGAAAATTACCTGCCGGAAAACATTATCCCTACACTGTCTCCTACTTCCCAAGCAGCTACTGAACTGTGCCTTAATTACCTCCTTGTGCTATCATTTTTGTTGTTAATTTCTTGCATGGAGCCGGAGTAAAGCCTTTTGGGATATGTATGGATAAGATTAATTCTAACCCGAGCGCTTAATTACCATACTACAGAAAATAAACAATGACAGTTAGATGTGTCTTGCCCACCACAAGTCTGGGTATGCAAGTGCTCACTCACTCTGTCCTTGTAATAGATTCCAGTAACTTCTGCACAATTGATTTTGAACTGACCAAGTCCCTTCAGGTGGTTTACGCCTCCCTTCTTACATAAATAACTTTTGTAACTTTCAGAGGCACAATCAGTGTATCTAGACAGCTTTGGAAAATTATGACTTAATTATCTCAGGAATTTTGGTGTTTTTCTTTGAAGTGGGTATTTTTACCAAATTCATTGCAGAGCAGAATGATCTTGCCCCTGAGAAATTTAATCTTAAAAACACGAGCAAAAGTAAATTAAGGCACACTGAAATTTGGCCAAGCTATGTGATTTGTAGTTACATAGGTTGTTATAGCTTTAAAGTAGATAACCATATATTTAACATGTTCAAAGTTTACTTTTATTTTGAAAAGATTTTAAATGTTGTAATTTTAACTAACTCCTACCACTTCCTCTGGTGGTTCATTCCATGTACAGACCACGCTCTGTGCAAACTTTGCCTCTCTGGTCCCTTTTAAGAACATAAGACATAGAGCAGAAATTAGGCCGTTCAATCCATTAAGTCTGTTTTGCCATTCAGTCGTTCCCCTCTTTCCCCTCTCGCCTTCACCTGTGCTCTCTAGTTATGGATGCTCTACCCTTGGAAAAAGATCTTGCTATTCACCTTATTTATACCTCTTATGATTTTGTTATCCTCTATAAGGTCATCCCTCAGACCCTGACACTACAGAGAAAAAGGTCCCAGCCTATCCAGCCTCTCCTTATAACTCAACTCCTACAGTCCTTGCAAACTTTTTCTGCACCCTTTCTAGTTCAATAATATCTTTCCTATAACAAGGTGACCAGAAATGTACACATCAATTCAAAAGTCACCTTGCCAATGCTTTGTTTATCTGCAACTTAATATCCCAAATCCTGCACTCAATGTTCTGACCAATGAAGGCCACCGTGCCAAGGACCTTCATCACCCTATCTACGTACAACGCCACTTTCAAGGAACTCTGAACCTGCATCCATTGGTCTTTCAGCTCAACATTAGATTAGCTTGGGTAATACCTAGTTGTGGAGCACACTTCTTCAGCACTGTAACCGGCACCCTGCCGATGCCTGTATCCTGTGTGCTCAGCTGTTTCTTTACCACAGAGTCCATTGAATTAGCTGAAGACTGGCCTCTGGTGGTATAGACCTTAGAAACTGAAGTTAGTCCTCTATTTGGCACTTCTGCTTGAAGATCGTTGCCATATTGCAAACTTGCCTTGCCTGTAGCACTAACACTACATTCTGTCACCGTTGAGGAATTTAGGAGGGGTGGATATTCATGAGTTACCACCTTTTTCTTCTGCCCCCAAACTTTCTTCTCCATCCCCAGCTCCACCTCACATCAGTAAAGAGATTTGATTTGATTGGTTGTGAAATTGCATCAGGTCTGCATGCATATGTGTCACTTGATTAGGTTGGACAGCGTCACATGTAGGTGGTAGTGATGGTGTTTGGCACACTTGCGGAGGGGTGACCTTAGGGAGGATGATAAAATCTTGAAGAGCATCGATATGGTAAGTAGCCAAAGTCTTTTTCTAAGGGTAGGCGAGTTCAAAACATAGAGGGCATAGGTTTTGGGTGAGAGGGGAAGGGTTTTAAGAGACACCTGAGGAGCACCTTTTTCACGTGGAGGATGATGTGCATACAGAATCCACTGCCAGAGAAAGTGTTAGAGGCAAATACAATTACAGCATTTAAAAGACATTTGGACAGGTACATGAATAAGAAATGTTTAGAGAGACATGGACCAAAAGCAGGCAAATGGGACTAGTTAAGTTTGGGGTACCTGGCCAGAGTTTGACCAGCAGGTCTGTTTCCTTGCTGTGTGACTCTGATTTATTTTGCAGCTTGCTAAGCTGCATGCAGACAAATAAGATGGTGTTCTGTGTTAACCCGTTAGTTTGCAAACTCTGCGCTGGGAATTTCTTACCCACATACCCTGCCCACTCCCCCACCCCACTGCCTTCCTCCCCACCAAACGCCCACACCACAAACTCACACCACACCCTCCCATCCCCCACCATGGCCCACACCACAAAGCCCCACACTCCACACAAGCACACCAGCTATGCAGACAGGTACACATGCACAGACCCACAGACATGCACACTCCCAGGTGGTGAGGGAGCCAAAGGTAGAAGAAGTGGTGGGCCCTTAGCTTTCTTGTACACCCCCAAGGTGTCCTTCATAATGATGGGTGAGTAAGGCCTCACACAACCCGTCTATGCTTGGTCAAGACCCTGTTTGTCCCTCCTGCTCCAACGATACAGGCAGTGGGAGAAAGCAAACCAAATGAGGCCAGCCACTGTTTCAATCTCTGTGGTGAAAATATGGGAATGGAGAAGGACATACCTTTTCTGGGGCTCTTCCATGCCTATCTAGGGCATCCCCTCCCAAGACGCTAGTCCTCTCTTTGTGAATTCCCCACCCCCAACCAAAATGCACAGCCTATCTCTCCCTTCTCTTGTCACCATTCTTGGCCCAGCCAAGAATCAGGACCAAGCTTGACATAGATTTTCTCCTCAAGGATGATTGTACTCTGAGCAGTAACCACAATTGTGTCCAGGAGCTACTAAGACTACTCTATTGCTGACCACTCAGTTTGGCATCACCTCTTGACCATTGGACTTCCTTACCTTGCAGGTTGGAAATCCAGTAGTTAGCTTGTTAAGCCTGCCTACCCCTAGTGTATTGCTGTCGCCGGGCAGGCCTTTTTTAAAGTTGGTCAGCTCGTGATAGACTTATCTACTGATGAGCAGGAGCCAAGCAATATGTTCCTCCCCATTATGTTCTTCTGCAAAAATTCAGCCACATGTTCTAAAGCAAGTGCAATGATGTGAACTTATTTAATTTTCTATCCATAATAGTCAGAACTCTTAGTATGTAAATGATAATCACTCTCAAATCGAAAATGTATTAAATATTCATTATTCTGTAAGACAGTCTTTAATTTTAGTTCAGCTTGTAACAATGTTGCTTTGATTGAAAAGCTATACTCAACTGCCCTCAAGGAAATGGTGAATTTAAAAGGTGGTACAGAAAAAAGCCTGCTTTGATGCTTGTTAAATTAATATCATAATTGCATAACATTTCCATGATTGCATGTAGTTTGAGTGAAGTAGTTGTTTGTTTTGATGTGCTATTATTTTAAGGTGGGCCTTAGATTCAAAACACATCTGAGATTTCCCAAACTCAAATGCTAATTAGCAGTAATTAACATGAAGCCTGTGGTGAATACAATTAGAAGAATCTGATTGTTCGAGGAGTAAATATTATTTACTTTACCAGGTATTCTTTAAGAAAGCAAGGAACTCAAAATCATCAAGTTAAATATTACAGGAGGAGGAGCTGGAGTAGTTTTAGCTGGGGTAGCATAGTTTTATAGACACACATCCAAATCTCCAGCTCAGCTGCAATGCTGTGCACGTAGCCAACGTCCTCGAGCATGTGGAGTTGATAAGGAAAAGCTAGAGGATGTGGTCGACTCGGATTTTGAGAAGGCTTTTGATAGTGTCCCATATAAGAGATTAGCACACAAAACTAAAGCACTTAGGATTGGGGATAGTGTGCTAACATGGTTACAGCTGCCTGGCAGACAGGAAACCGTAGGAATGCATGGATCATTTTCCAATGGCACGCAATGATTCATGGGCAACTGTAGAGATCAGTGCTTAGACTCGAGCTTTTAACACTAGATATTGCACAATTCACAACAGAGCGAACTAGATTTAAACTTCCAAGTTTGCAGGGGGCTCAAAGCCAATATTGAAGATGACGTTCAGAAGTTGGACTATGGATAGAATGTAGTTGATGGTACTCCAGGGCGCATATTTGGTATGATCTGAAAATGAAGTTTGAGAATAGATAACCATCAAAGTGTTGGTTCTTGGTGAAGCAGAGAAGATGCTGAATAAAGGTTTTAAGGAGCAGGTCAATGATGTCCACAAATATTTACCCCCACAGCGATATAGGTAATTCTGATTAGTGCAATGCTGCCTCATGAAATTCTGAAAATAACCAACAAGTTAATGACTGAACCGATCTGCATCCTTGTCAAACATGATGAGTTGACTTTGGGAGGAATCGAACAGTCCTTTGTAACGGTTGAAAGGGAGGAGTGGAAGTTTGACAATTGTGTGACTTGTTTAACACGCTGACTATTACTCAAGCTGTTAGCTTCTGCAATGCAAAATGGAAGATGGACTGGCTCACCAAAACACATATGCGAGGCTAATTTCACAGTGTCATCAATGCATGCTGACATGCCTCCAAAGGAGAGAGAGTCCATCATGAAGGAATTCCATTCTTGTGCAAGTTGAGTGTTCGTTTCTGCAGATATTTGGCTGAGAGATTTGGATGCGCATCAGATCTCACAAACTATAAACTATGATTTACTGAATGACAGGGAGTTGCATATCCACCAGGATTGGTCAATCAGGTCAATATAGCCTGAAATGTGACCATCAACTTTGTTAAAAACAATGACATTTGTATACTGCAAGATATTGAACAATATTATTCAACACCGATTGATGAAATAACAATGAATGCTGCTGACCTTATTCAACGGAAGTGAAAGACCAGGGGAGCCTGATGGGCAGTGGATTACATTATTGCAGTTCAAAACAAAATACATCACATTGTACAAGCACCTTGTTCGTGCATAGCCTAGCCTTGTTTGTGAAACTTGGATCTTATTTTCAGTACCATGTGGTTTGAAAACCAATGCCGTTATCATCATCTGTAAATCAAGGGATTACTGGGATTCTTGTTTTGTAATTAACAAATACAGAATTTTAAACTCCTCTAATTTTAATGAAAGATGAAGTATGGATACTGTTCATCTTCATTAGCATTTGATATCAATGTCCTTTTTAAAAAAAAATAAAATTGGATCAGAGACTTAGCTGTGGGGGGGATGCCGAGATGCTTCAGTGTGATTTAAACAAGTTGAGTGAGTGGGTAGATGCATAACAGATGAAGTATCATGTGGATAATTGTGAAGTTCTCCACTTGGGTAGAAAAACAGGAAAGTAAGTTATTTCTGCATGGCGATAGATTGGGAAATGGAGAGGTGCAGCAAGACTCGGTTGTCCTTGTACACTATACACTGAAAATAAGTATAAAGGCACAGCAGGCAGTGAAGAAGGCAAGTCATATGTGGTGAGACGATCTGAGGACAGAAGCTGGGATATCTTGCTGCGATTGTACAGAGCACACCTGGAGTACTGTGTGCAGTTTTGGTTTCCTTATCTGAGGAGGCATATTCTGATTATGGAGAGAGTGCGATGAAGGTTTAGCAGATTAGTCTTGTCATCCCAGGAATCAATGTATGAACAACAGCTGGATTGGTTAGGAATACTTTCATTGGAGTTTCAAAGAATAAGGGGGTGAGGGATCTCATAGAAACTATTAAAATGGGTTTCTTGATCCGATGCTGTTGTGAATCAGCTAAATGGAATCTGCACCACTGGTAGTCACCATGTTGTGCAAGTAAACCTAATCTGCGCCTTATCACATGATAAATTTGCTTCCACCATCACATTGTGGAATAAGATGGACTGAGTCTGCTGGGGTTAGTGTGACACTTGCTGCTAGAACTAGAAGAGGCTTATTGGAGGTTAACAGCTGGTTACAGGTTCTTTTTTTTTTTAAATTATTCATTCATCGGTATTGGTGTTACTGGCTAGTCTGGCATTTATTGCCCATTTCCTAGTTCCTCTTGATAAGGTGGTGGTGATTTGCCTTCTGGAAGCATTGCATTCCTTTGTGCTGATAGATTTGCACTTCAAAGTGAGTTGCTAGATATTGATTTAGTAGCACTGAAGTGATGGTAATATATTTCAAGTCAGTGTGATGAATAACCTGGAGGGGAATTTGCATGCCGTGGATCATAGTGTTTTCATCTATTTGTTACCTCTTTTCCTTTGTGGTGGTAGTAGTTGTGAAATTTGAAGATGCTGTCTCAAAAACCTTGGTGAATTTCTGCAGTGCATCTTGTAGATGGTGCATACTGCTGTTACTTTGCATCGGTGGTTGATGTAGTAAATCCACAGTTTTCCTTGGATTTTCCCCCAGATTCCCATTGACTCAGGGTTCCCTCATACTATACTTAGTCAAATGCGACCTTGAAGTCAAGGGCAGCTGTTTTCCCCTCTTCTGTGATGTTCAGCTGTTGTGTGCAAAGCTGTAATGATATCAAGAGCTGTGTGCTCCTGGTGGAACCCAATTTGTGAATCTTTGAGCAAGTTATTGCTTAGCAAGTGCTGCTTCAAACACTGGTCATTTCTTCCATCAAGTGTGGTGCTGGAAAAGCACAGCTGGTCAGGTAGTATCTGAGTAGCAGGAGAGTCGATGTTTTTGAGCATAGGTTCTTCATGCAGGAATGTGATGACGAGTGTATGCTCTTCCTGACGAAGAGCTAATGCTCGAATCGTCAACTGTCCTGCTCCTCGAATGCTGCCTGACCCCGACTGTGCTTTTGACTCTCATCCTCCAGCATCTGCAGTCCACACTTTCTCCCATCCCTTCCGTCAGTTTATTCATGATGGAGAGTAGTATGCTTGACATCGTTCCAGACACTAAGGAGAACCTGGATGTTAGATCTTACTCATTTGAGAACCTAATCTGTTCTGCCCACAATGCTATGTGACGTGATCATAATGGTGACGTTTGCACCTCACTATTAACACTTGCAGAGCCTTGCACCATTGTGTAACAGATGCTACTGTTGATTTATTCCAGGATTTTCTGATCACAGAAAAAGTCAATGTAGCGGCTCCTCCCAGGACAGTGAGCAGAGCAAAATAGAGTTGGGGTAGGAGAGGGCTTAGTCTTTGTTTTGGCTGGGTAGTATTTCTATTTTAATGAACAAGACTTGATGAGTCAGACATTGAATGGGGTGAGGTTGTTGAATACTGGGGTGATTGGCAATCATGCTTATGAAGTTGCTCAACTGTTGACCAGATTTTAAACTATCAAGGTAGAAGGTGTGAAGTTAGCCTCACTTTCTGCCCTAAGCTGTGTCCAAGGTGATCATGCAGTGCCTGCTGGAATTTTCTATGGGAAACTGAAACGCTTCCTGTATGTCATGCATCAGAACTTGCATTGGCTCCTGACATAGCTCTTACGAGTATGTTCATTCTCCAAGGATCTGGAGACCAGAGATTTGGGCTATAAAACCATAGCCTAGTGTGATTGACACAGTTTTCTGCTTCCAAGGATAAAGCTGTAATTTCAGTCTTGTTTTTGATGATTTCCTTTCCCTTGGGTTTGTCGTTTTCTGACTCACCTCTGAATTTTTTCTTAAAGGATTTCTGCTGGGATGTGAGCTGAGTTTCTTAACACCATCACTCTGAGATGAAGAAGGGATGTGGGGTACAAACTACCATGTGAGCTTATTCTTTTACAGAATCATTTCTGTTTCCTCAGGATTCCTTTTGTGAACGTTTGAATATCAAAACTGTTTCCACAGGATGAGAAGCAGAAGCATATAATGGATTTGGTCCCTTCTGAAGATGAGTTATAGGAAATAAATGCCATTCAAACATGTCAAATTATGTCAGATTGCAAGGAGAAAATAAAATAATTGTGTAAAGTCTGCTTTGTCAAAACATTCTGAAGAACCTAGTGCAAAAAAAGAGTTAACTAAATCTGATAACTGATATCAGTTTTATTTCTATTCATTCCTCTTCTTCCTTTTAAGTCCTAGTCTTTTTTAAGTTCCAGTCCTTTCATAGAATCCTGATTAATTTGCCACTTTGAATTGTTTCTTTTTTGTAAAGCATTAAATTTTCATGTGCACATCTATCTAAGTTTCTTGTCAAACAAGTAGATGAAAGTATTTTGCACAGTCTAGATAGGGAACCTAACCAAATTCTCCACAGAATTACAAATGCAGTAAGTCATTTTGAGAGTTCCTTTTCCTCCCTGGAAATGTAAATTTTGGATGTAAATTTATTCTGTTGCATACATTTTGTGGCTGACTGGGGTTAGGTGGATAGCAAATAATCATAGCTTCCTGTGGGACTCTGGAGGTAATGGTATTTTGTTTGAGATGCACATCTGTTGCCACACACCCTGTGGTTACAACCATCTGGGCAAAACTGGAACTGGCTCCTCTCAGCTGGGAAATGGGGGATAGGCTTGGAGGAGGATAGTGTGATCAACCACGTCAGAGGCTGTTCTGAAGTTGAGAAGGAGGGGAGGTATCATGCACCACTGAAACAGTCACGTAGCCACAATTCGCCAATTCTGTTTCAACAACCCCTTTCAAGCCTCTTCCACCCAGAAGAACAAGGACACCAGACTCGGGGAGCATCCCCGTCTCCCAGCAGACTTCTAAATCACATAGCATTCTGACTTGAAAAGATAGTGCTGCTCCTTTATCATTGCTGGTCAAAATCCTGGGATTCTCTTCCTAACAGCACTGAGTATAGCTACACTGCATGGGGAGGCAGTGGAGTAGTGGCAATGTCAATGTATGAGTAATCCAGAACCCGAGGCCAAAATTCTGGTACATAGTTTAAAATTCTAGCGTGGCAGATAGTGAAATTTGAATTTAAATAAATTGGCATAGAGAGCTGGTCTAATGGCTACCATAGAAAGATCATCAATTATTGTAAATACCCAAGCTAAAGAGCTAGATAATTGACTTCAGAAAAAAAGGAGGAGAACATGCCTTCATCTACATCAATGTAACTGAGGCTGAGAGCATGGAAAGCAACATGTTCTTCAGCATGATAATAACTGACTTCCCACATAAATGCAATGGTCAAGAAGGCACAATAACTCCTCTTCCTCAGGCAGCTCAGGAAATTTGGCATGTCCGTAAGGACCCTTATCAACTTCTACAGATGCAGTTTTGAAAACATACTGTCTGGGTGCGTAATGGCCTGGTATAATAATTGCTCTGCCCAGGCCATAAGAAACTACAGAAGCGTGTGTGTACAGCCCAGACCATCACAGAAGCCAACCTTCCATTCATGGACTATATTTCAATGGCTCACTGCTGCAGAAAGACTGCTAACATCATTAAGGACCTATTGCACCCCAGTATTGATCTCCTCCAGCATCTTCCGTCAGGCAGAAGATACAGAAGCCTGAACACATGCAACGGCAGGTTCAATAACAGTTTCTTCGCAGCCATTATTAGACTGATGAATGGACTCTCCAGCTTCACATAATGCTGATCTTGCTAACATTGCTGTCTCCTAGTGCTTACCCTATGCAATATAACCTATATGCCTCTGTCTAAGTCTTTCAGTGTTATACATCTTCGCTTACTATGATCTGCCTGTACAGCTCATAAGCAAAGCTTTTCGCCGTACTTCGGTACATGTGAATAAAAAATAAATCAATCAGATCAGTGTCCTTTAGGGAAGGAAATCTGCCCTTACCTGATCTGACCTACATGTGACTCCAGATCCACAGCAATGTTGCGAATTCTTAACTGTTCTCTGGGCAATACATTCTTGCTTAGCCAATGATGCCCACATCCTTTAAACAAATTTTTTTGAAAAATAGACTGGGTGGTTCAAGATATATCAGTACGACCTTCTCAAGGACTAACAGGGATGGGCAATAAATGATTATCTTGCCATCCCATGATCGATTTGTTTTTTTTTTAGAAAAAGGATGTCATTTGTGACTTGCCTTTGACTTGCGCTATTCCACTGCTGTGCCAGGGCAGAAATTTAATTAGAGTGTCTCAAGCATGCAGTTGCACTGAAGGTTCATATGGATTTCTGACACAACAATTCATCCATGGACATCTGAGAAATTGGATGGTTAGAAATGGGGCTTTTGCCAGGACACAGACCCCTCAAGTGTGGAAAATAGTTTACTTCTATTTATGCTGAAGTTTCATAATTACAAACACTTTATCATATTGTATGCCTGATTCGATGGAAAAAGAATTGTATTTTCTTATGTTAGTCAGAATGAGTGTACCAACATTGTATAGAATCGTCAAGTTTTCTCTAGGTTCAGATTTAACTTCAGTTTTTTATATTATGTATTCTGCAATAAAGTCTATATTTCTCTTACAACCTTAAGTTATCTTTAGTATCCTTCTGAAATGTACTTCTAAATAATTCTACCCTTCCACAGTACTGATCCTGTCTCCATGAAGTATAAATACTGTTGATTTTCCTTAATCGGTGTGTTGTACAACAAGCAGTGTTTGAGAGGAGTAAAGATTGCAATTAAGAGTGGGCTGGTAAGCAGATGAGTGAAAAAGGAATTGTTGTGTATGTTCTCAAGTTTTGATGAAGTGCTGAGTGGAAGCTCTTGTGAAACCAAATGACTGTGAAAGTCTGCTTCTGTGCCACAGGTTCAATGTGATTTGAAATAGTCACCTCCTACTTGCATTGAATTTGCAAAAAGTCAAAACAGACAGGTTGCCAAAGCTTTTCAGCTTGCACCATCAGGACAAAGGCAAGAATGCCAAACTTCAAAAGTTCGCAGCAATCCATACTGCCGAAGAAAAGGGTGGTGATTAGTTGGCAATTTGACATTAATTGGCTGAAGTGTTTAAATGGAAAATAGAAACAGAGAACAGTTTGGCTTCCCAAACTGAGGCAAGTTCTTTAGAATGCATAGTGCTTTCTAAAGAAAGTACCAATGGCCCATGTTATAATCTTGACTGATTATCTTAAATTGATTGTTAGTATTAAATCAGGCCTTTTTTTTTAGCTTCATTCTACAACTTCAACTTTTTGATACCCATTGTTTCCCTTCTCTCATGAGTTGAGATTTTGTATCTTCTTTACCACCTGACTTACTTAAAAAGGCTTGCTTGCTTAGTCTAGCATTTTCAGAAACCTGAGATGAAATTGCTTAGAACTTGGTTGAGATTTGGAATTGTTTGCAAAGGGAGCAAAGCTACCATGTGGCAAGAGGAAAATGGGTTTTATATTTTTGTCACAACTTTTATCTTAAAGCACCATTTTTGATTCCTGCTACAAGCAGTTGAACACACAGTACAGAATGGGAAAAGGGGATATATTTGGTTGTTACTCCAGACATATTAAAGGAAACAAATGAGATTTAAAACTTTGAACTAATGTCGATTGGAATTTTTTTCAAAAAAAACTTTGTATGAAGCCTGCTAGATAGTGGTCAGAAAGTGTAGAAGAAACTTGAGTTAAAAAGATTAAATATATACTGTATTTCTAGTTTTATTTCTTCTTTGTGCTTCTTTCCTTTTAAGTTCCAGTTCTTTTCATGCAATTCTGATTAATTATGCCACTTTGAATCATTTCCATTTTTAAAACCATTAAATTTTAACATACGCTTGTATATATGTTTGGTGTTAAATCAGGGAGATGAAAGTATTTCGCACACTTCCTAGATAGAGAACATTGTCAAATTCTCCACAGAATTAGTCATTTGAGAGTTTTTCTTTCTTCATTGGAAATGCAACTTTTGATAGAGATTTCTTTCTGTTCCATAACTGAAAGTCCTACTATGTCGGACGTTAGAGGTGAGATTTTGAAGATGGTTAGTTGACCATGTCAAAGGCTACAGTGAGGTCAGAATGGGTAAGTACAAATAATGCATCATGATCACAAACTTTCATTTGTGACTGTGCTTTCGATCAGGATTGTTTAAGTGCCATGTCAGGATACACACCTAATTGCAGAGAATCAACCATCGTTTCAGCAAAGACTGCATGGGTTTATGCAATGCAAACAGTCAAGCCTTTGGAGGAGAAAAGGATGTTAGAAAGGCTCCTTTGCTGAGGCAGAGGTTCCACTAAACTGCAGGAGCCAGCCTACTTGTATCTGCATCATATTATAGACAGTAATCAATGTTATTGGTCTGTAGAATACATCAGAGGACATGGCGCCATCATGATAATGTCACTGGACTAGTAACCCAGAGCCACAGCCTAATGTTTAGGGACATGAGTTTGAATCCCATCATGACAAATGACAAATTTTGAAAATAAAATCTGAATTAGAACACTAGCCTAATGATGACTATTCATCGCAGCTGGCTGTAAAAACCTTTCTGGTTCACTTATGTCCTTTTTATAAAGGAAATTTGCTATTGTTACTTAGATCGATGAGAGACAGACAATAGTCTGTCACAGCAGTCACAATCAATGGCGTGTTGGGATTGGCTTATTTTTGTGAAGGCTAATCTGTAACCATGATTTTTGAACATGTACATGTCAGATACTGCAGATGACTGCAAGGGTCTGTGGAGTGTTAGTGGAAGTTTGATTTCATTGTGGGTTCATGACAGGAGATAGAAAATGTTAATCCATTAGCTGTGGCAAAATCTAGGATGAACAAGTTTTTTAAAATAAATTTAGTCTCGTAACTTTAGGTTCAGTTAGAAGGCAATCTGGCTGGGCTCAAAAGCAAGTATAGTTTCTTCTGGAAAAGGAGGTTGTTCAGAACAGTTAGTGAATCTTCTAGGGCAGGAGTGTTTGGTTAGAATTCTGCAGATTATTAAAAGTCTGGGAAAATCTAAGATCTCAGTTATGAGTGTCAACACTGAAGGCCCACATCACATAGGACTGGAACTGGGAAGAAACCGTTAGGTCAAACCTACAGGTCTGACAAGGAAAGAAAGTTTCTCTAGATTCTGGCTAACTGTAAATTGGTGTTGGGAGAAGACGGGATTTTGTTTTGCTGTCTGTTAAGTTTTGCCTTGCTGTGGGAGCACACTGGACATTATACCCTGCTCTTCCTCACAAAAGTTTTTTTTATTTTTAATCCAAGTATGCAGGAACTTCGATTTACCAGTCTGCTAGACCCAGATTTTCCAGGAAATGTAGACCAGGTTTCTGTACTTAATGAGAGCTACTAATTAAATAATTGAATAGATTCTAATCATAGAAATCATATAGTGTGGAAACTGGCCATTCAGCCCATCAAGTCACCACTAACCATCTGAACAGCACCTCACCTGGATCCTCACCAACACCCCCTTGCTGTAACCCTGCACATCCCATGACCATACCACCTAACTTATACATCCTGGACACTGTGGTCAATTTAGTATTGCCAATCTACCTCACCTGTGCATCTTTGGACTGTGGGAAAAAAGCAGGGCATCCAGAAGAAACTGAGTAAACAACAATTGATATATGACTTTACTACTTGAAACTCTAACCCATTTCTAGTATTTCCCATTCCACTGTGCACGCACACCCACAAATTAAGACAAAAACAAAAAAAATCAGTAATACAGATGGAGGTGAAACAAAATTTTAGGTACAGTTTAATGGCACCAGTCCTGAGGATTCATTGGAGATATCCTTTTGTTTTCCAAGTCCTTCAGTTGTGTGACCTTTTCTGTCACTTTCTTATACTATTTCACAAGAAGCGCAAAGTGATTGGCTCACAGGTGACAAAAGCTGTGACTTCTAGGTTAAACACAATAATTTATGGCTACCGATCTGAAGAAATAACTGGGTTTCTTCAGCTGCCCAAGTGTTTCTAGTGCAGAGTGACAGGGCACCACCTCCTCTTTTCGAGGGTTCCCAAGGGCTTCCCTCCATATCATTCACACCCACAAGTTTCTGAGATACTCAGGAACCACTCAGAGTTGTTGTCAGACTGATTGCAACTTCACAAAGCAGTAAACAATCTCTTGTTGCCTGAATCTCACTTTGTACACAGACCCCAAGAGCTGGCCTGTCTACAAATATTTTCCCTCACTGCTAGAGCAAACAGCAGTGTAAAATTCAGAGTTTCAGTAACTTGTTTATAAAAATGCAGCAATTCTGTGGTTTTCAAGCAATTCTTTTCCCAACTTGGTCACAATCAAACATACAAAGTAAAATAAAAGGATGCAGTCTTGACAATTTTGAAATCTTCCTAACTGCTATATTAAGGTAATTTTATTTGCCTATTTTCGTTTTAGTTCTTTCGTATAATAAACTTCTGTTTTAATGTTAAAATCAAATCTACAGTCTTGTGAGCTTATTTTTCAGTGAAAGACTGCTATGTTAAATTGATTTTGAAAATGCATGATCTAACAAACGAGATTTTGTTCTGGGATTGAACTTATTCAGTAGTCACACCTTGTCAGCTGTCTTTCAGATATTCAAGTGTAGTACATCCATCCATTTCCCCCTTTTATCCTCAGCACGTGTATGTCGTCCAATAATTTGTTTAAATGTTACTTCCATTTCACAAGCCACATTGTCTCTGCTGAATTATCTTGAACCTTTCTTAATGGTTTATTGTAATGTCTTTAATAATTGCTTTCAACATCTTCACTGAAACCGATGGGAAGTAGAATCGGTCTGTAGTTTTCTTTTAATCTATCTTCCTTTTTGAATAAACAAGTTACATTTGCTGTTTCCATTCGAATGGAACTTTTCCCTAATCCAGGTAGTTTTGGAAGATTAAAATGAAAACACCGATTTAATCTCACTAGCCACTTCCTTGAAGAGCCAGAATGAGGTCCATTGGGACCTGGTTACCTGGTAGCCTCGGCTTGCTCAGTACTACATCTCTGGTGAATGGAATTTTCTTGAGTTCCTCCCTCCGTTCCAGTTCCTGATTTGCAGCTATTTGAACATTGTCAGAGTCCTGATGAAGGGTTTCCTGCTCCTCTAATGCTGGCTCACCAGCTGTGCTTTTCCAGCTTCACATCTATTGACTCTGACTTCCAGCATCTGCAATCCTTACTGTCTCCTATTTCAGGATTGTTTACTTGTATCTTTTAAGTTACTCCTTAATTTGCTACAATAGCCTTCATTTGATCCTGTTCCTCGGACTATCCTAAAATCCATGTCTCTAATGAAGAATAATGAGGTTTCTTTAACATAACTATCCCTTTTGAAATTCACACTGCCACCTTTGAGATAATTCCTTTAATCATTGGTCTTTAAACACTGACCTCATTGTCAGGGTTAACTTTTTGTCCCTTTCAAAAGGAATTTGTAATGTAGCCCTCCTGGCACATCTACATCCTTCCTTCAAAGTGTTTCAGCGTTCCTTTTTGTCAAATTACATCTCTATGAAGCATCTTCAGGGTTTCTGAGTTAAAGGAACAATTAAAGACATAGTCCAATAAGTCTGCTCCACCACTCAATGAGAGTGTGGCCGATTTGATAATCCTTAACTCCACTTTCCTGCTTTTTCCCCATAACCCCTGATTCCCTTACCAGTTTAAAAATCTCTCTTGGCCCTGAATATCTTAATAACCCAGTCTCAACATCCTCTAAAGTGAAGAATTCCACAGATTCGCTACTGTTTGAGTGAAGGAATTCTTCCTTATTTTTGTTTTTCTCTTATATTTTTGTCATTTTTCCATCTATTCTTGTGGTCTTCTCACTTTCCATTTTGTCTGTCTCCTCTTTCCCTTTTCCTTTTCCTTCTCTCCTCTTTCTATCCTTCGCTTTCATGCTTCAAATACAAACAGAAAAAGCCTTCCATATTGTTTACTGCAACAATGTAAGCCTAATATCTCGGTAGAGTGAATGTTAATATAGTGCCTTGTTGTAAATTTACGAAAATCTCAGAAAAACAACAACACTTCCTTGTGTTGTTGGTTAGTACCAATGACACTGGTTAGAAAAACAGGTGATTTTTATCTTTGGTGTCAACATTTCTAGTGTTAGTGCAGTTAAGTACAGAACAGCTTGCAAAAACCACTTCAAACTTGCATCTTAACAAAATAAAATCAAGTTATTAACTACCAACCTGATATGAAAGTTGTGGCTAGAAGATGAAATGTGCTATTCAAAAGCAGACTATTACAAGAGGTAAAAGCACAATAAAATATCCATTCAATTATGGTAAATTCGAAGAACTAACATCATTTTGAACAAGACAAACCTTTTGTATTTTATCCCTGTCTGCCCACTTAAAAATCAAAACTTTACGTAGCCATTAACATTGAACTATGACCTCTGATGCATCTGCTTTTGTTGATTTCCATTGTAATTTACTGCTATAAATTTTTAGATTAATGAACTGAACATGTAACAAGAGCATAATGTACCACTTGTGGTAGAAGCTAAATCTGTGACATGCCTGGCACTTGGTGCCAATGAAAATCATGAAGTTAATCATTTTATAATATTAAAGAGAATGTCTTGCTGTAGTCAAATATCTAAGTATGTGAAAATGTTACTGAACTAAAAGGTATTTATTCTGGTAATGTAATTAATTTTTTTCGCACAGCTTTCCTTGCACGTTATTGTGAGCGTCCCGGACAGATTTCTGTTTTTAGCACTGGCACGTTTTACCTGGCGGATTGTATGTTTTCTATGGTGGATCTGCAAACTTTGGTGAGGGTTCTTATGGACATGCTGAATTTCCTAAGCCACCTGAGGAAGCCGAGGCATTGTTGTGCCGATTTGACCATTGAATCCATATGAGAGGTCCAGGACAGACTGTTTGTTATCGTCACTCCTAGAAACTTGACGCTCTCCTCCCTCTCCGCTTTAGCTCGGTTGAGTAGTTGGAGGTGTCTCCTCTTCTTTTCTTCCTGAAGTCAATGATCAATTCTTTGTTTTGCTGACAATGAGTGAGAAAATGTTATCATTGCACCATGACACCAAGCCCTCTATCTTCTTTCGCTATTCTGAGTGATCATATCACTGGATCACTAAATCCAGATCCCTGTTGTGGAGAATAAATGAAGTGCTAGAGAAACTCAGCAGACCCGACAGTATTTGTGGAGAGAGAAGTCAAGTTAATGTTTCAAATGTAACAGGGATCAGTGCTGTGATTTCAAATATTTGCAACATATAATCAATAATTTTGATGATGGAATTCAGTGTGTTATTGTTGAGTGTGCCAATGACACACAAGATAGTGGGAACGTCAATAGCGAGGAAGAACAGGAATCTGCAGACAGTTATAGACACCTTAACTGAGTGAGAAAATCTTGGCGGATGGAATATAATGTGGGAAAATATGCTTTGGCAGGACAGTCAGAGGAGCTGAGTGGGGAAAGGGACTGTAGAAATCTGGAGCATGGAGGGATTTGGGGGGGG
>NC_057712.1:72597442-72689419 GCF_004010195.1 Chiloscyllium plagiosum
AGGGATTTGGGGGGGGGGGTCCTCAGGCATGAATCTCAAAAAGCTAGCGTCAAGTTCAGTGGAAGGCAAATGGACTGATGGCCTTTATTTCTAAGAGCTTGGAATGTAAAAACCTATTAAAACTATACAAGGCTGTCGTCAGCCCACAGCTAGAATACTGTGAATAGTTTTCGTCTCCTTATCTAAGGAAAGATAGACAGTCCGGACAAACCTCCCTGGGCTGATCCCCAGTACGGAGGAACTTTCTTAGGAGGAGAGATTGGGTAGCTTGGCCTGGATCCTTTAGAGTTTAGAGGAATGTGAGGAGACATCATTCCAATATATTACATTCTTGGAGGGAGGGGCTTGACAGGATAAATGCTGAGAGTTTTTGAGAGGGGACTATCTCCATATAAGGAGTCATCAATTTAAGACAGATGTGCAAAAATGTCTTGTCCGAGAGTAATGAATCAGTGGAATTGTTTATCACGCAGTGCTGTCAAGGTTGGGTTCTTAGTATATTTAAAGCTGACATAAACAGACTTTTAATCAGTAAGGGAATCCAGGGATATCAGCCAAAGGCACGACATTGGAATTGAGGATGATCAGATCAGTTGTGATCTCATTAAATGGCAGAGCAGATTCAGTGGGCCGAATAGCCTACTCTGCTCTGAGGTTTTATGGTCCTACTTATGCCTTTACATGTTTTACAAGCACAAGAGAAAATAAAGATAATGTTGATTTTCACTACTATTTATGGCACTTGTCCATCTTCCTCAAGCAGTTTTGCTTTATTTATTTAAATATAATGCATATTAATGTTTTTAAATGTCTTAACTATCAAACTGTGTGTTTATTTTATTACTGCACATCTTCAGTTTACTAGTGTTTTATTTTTATTTCCCGGAAGTGCTACTTTACAAGAAATGGAGTACTTGGCAACAGTGTTCAAGAGATACAGCCATAAATTATTCAGAGTACAGCTGCAAGGAAATGAGTTAATCAACACTTTGGTAATGCATGTTTGGTAAAATGTGTTTGTGTAGATGCATTGATTGTTGCCTCGTTGATCTTAGTAATGCTGAAGATATAGTTTCTGCCATGTCTATCCCTGCCATGTCCACGTTTCTTTATTAAATGGCCTGTTTTAGTTCCATGATTGTTTTCTTGTGTTATTTGAGTTTTTCTTTTTCCCTCTTGCTTTTGATTGGATTTTGAGAGTCTGGAGTGACAGGAAAGGAGCCCTGAGAGCTGAGAGTCTTATTTCCCAGTGAATCAAATTGAGAAAGTGTTTTGAAGGCTCTGGCAGCTCTTTTCATTTGTGTTACTATTTCATCATGTTCCTGCTCCTTTTCCCAACCTTTAAGTCTGTCAGGCCTTTGTTTTAACTATACCTTTTCTCTTTTCTATGACACCCTTGTGTCTTAGCCTGGATGTTTCAGTTAAGGTCAAAAACCCTATTTCCAACCCTGATTGTCTACAGTAGGTTATGGGATTATATCTCTTGGATGTCTAGATTTGACTTGTCAGATCTGTTCAATATGTCCCATTTAGTGCTGTACAAGATGATGATAGCTATGCTATGTGTGGAGACTGAACTTTATTCTACCAGAAACGGTTGGTGATCATCAATGCTGTTTTCATGGATTCTCGATGCTTAGTTTATGGCACTAGAATAGTTTTTTTTCCCAATTCAAGCAAGATAAGCCATGGCAAATGTGGCTGGAGATCGAGGAGTGGACCAGTCAGCAGGACTTAATGCCCTGGGAGAAGATGGTCAAAAGTATTGGGAAGAGGATGCAACATGCAGGCTGGCTGAGGTTGTAAATGGGATATCACAGACCCAGCTTAATAGTTGAGGAACATTCCTGGGTAGCAGCCTACTAGCCTACCAGAGTAACTAGAATCCGAAATTTTGGAGGATGGGGAAATCAGCAGCAAAAAGGATGGGGTTCCAATTGTGGTAAATGGTGCTGAAGGGATAATGGAAAATATGAATTTGAGATTGAATGGGGAGTATGGAATACTGGGCAAAGGAAAGGTAACATGAGAAAGGTTGCAGGGAAAGAATGCCAGAGGATGGTAGTTAAATATGGGTGTAATTAGATGAGATTATGACATTTTGACTGCATGATTTAGGTCACTATTGGCAATGTGATGGGATAAGGATGATATGCTAGGATGGATTGGCATGGGACAGCGATGGCTTGAACTGGGTGGAATGGGATTGACGGGACATGTGCAGAATGGGAGGGAAGGGATAACATCTGAACGTGGGTGGTTAATTATCCTAATTTTACTGCAGATGTGTCTGCTCGTTCCTATAAATACATAGATGTGGATCAGATCAGAAACAGTGAATATGTAAATTTGAGCCTATTATCATGACTGGTGGGGAGAAAATCGATAGCTATGCACTCCGAGAAAATGATATGCGTACAACTTTGTCATTTGTGCAGATTACAACATCTTGCAGTAAATCATCTTTCCATTCTTATGCTTAACATGATTGCACCAGACCACTCTTTTTCTTCTCGCACAATCACTCAATCATTCGTGTTGCTCTTATTCAAAATCAAGCAACAGTCAAAGCAAATCTAGCCTTGGTTATTTTCCCAAAATGGATGTCCTGCTGCTAGCATTTTCTGATTTTACTTTCTAATCTGAACTCTAGATCCCATTTTCTTTGAGCCAGGGACTTTCAACACCTTTCATCCTCTGGATGGGGTGAGAATAATATTGAATAATGAGGCTTTGGTGGATATGCATTCATGGTTTTGCATGCATGGGAAATTTGTTGAAATTTTTTGGCCTTAGTAATTTTTTAAAAATTGTCCCACTTCCCTTACATTGTCATCTATTTGGAAAAAAAACAATCATTTGTATAGCACCTTTTACATAATAAAACATTCTAAGGCATCCTTCATTGAGCATAAAAACACAATATTAGACGCTAAATCACATCTTTGGCCGGTATATTAAGGTATGGTCAGTGTTTTAAGGAAAGGAAGAGATGTGGGGAGGTTTAGGGAGGAAAATCTGAAACTTCGGAACTAGGCAGCTAAATGTATGCCATCAATAGTGTGGTCAAAATAAGTGATGCTTAAGAGGTCAGAATTGGAGGAGTGCAAGTATTGAAGGGTTGTGAGGCAGGAGGAAATTTCAGAGATCTCTGAGCAGAAAGTGAGGGATTTGGAAACAATAAAAGTTTTGAAATTGAGGCATTGTGTAACTGGGAGCCAGTGTACACCAGTAAGCAAAGGAGTACAGTGCAGGAGAGAGAAAACCTGCACAGTTACCACCTTTGCTGTTTGAATTTGTGTATTGCTGGACATCGGAGTGCATCTGGGAAAATTAACAAACAGTGAAATTCACAACTAATCTTGGAGGAACTGTTGGGCGAAGTTCACAGCACAGAATCAGATAAGTTATTTGTTGTTTTAAGTCTGTCCAAGAGAAAGGCTGCAGTAGTGAGTATAGTGGATTCTATATGATATGTTTTTGGAGACAGGTCTCTTGATAAAACTTCAAATATAAGCCATACCTATTGATTTAACCTGGGGCAGTATTTGTAGAGGAATAAGACAGTGTTATTTTCTGGGTCTGTAGATTGTGAAGGAGCAAAAATGGCCTTTGCAGTGATATGCACTTCTTGTCAGATGTGGGAGTTTAAAGAGAGTTTAAGGGTTACTGCGGATTATATCTGCCATAAATGCTGTTGGATGCAAATCTTATCAGATCGAGTGGATCGGCTGGATAGACAGATAGAAGCGATGAGGAATTTGCAACAGTATGTGATGGGTGGCAGTTATAGGAAGGGGGGAAAGTCTAAGGATACAGTCACATGGATGGGTTAATTCCAGGAATGGTGAGAGAGGTCGGCACCTAGGGCAGGAGTCTTTTGTGGATATACCCATTTCAAACAGGTATGCTGTTTTGGAAAATGTAGGGGGTGATGGATTCTCAGGCGAACGTAGCAAGAACAGCCAAGTCTCTGGTATTGAGACTGGCTCTAATGCAATGAGGGGTACGTCAGCTTCCAAGAGACCAATTGTGTTAGGGGATTCTGTAGTCCGAGGTACAGACAGACGTTTCTGTGGCCAGTAGAGAAAAAGCAGAATGGTGTATTGTTTTCCAGGTGCCAGGATCAAGGATGTCTCAGAGAGGGTGCAGAATGTTCTCATGGGGGAGAGGGGCCAGTAGGAGGTCATTGTCCACATTGGAAACAACGACATTGGAGGGGAAAAGGTTGAGACTCTGAAGGGAGATGACAGAGACTTAGGCAGGAATTTAAGAGGAGGTCCTCAAGGGTAGTAATATCCAGATTACTCCCAGTGCTACGAGCTAGTGAGGGCAGGAATAGGAGGATAGAGCAGCTGAATGCATGGCTGAGGAGCTGGTGTATGGGAGAAGGATTCACACTTTTGGATCATTGGAATCTCTTTTGGGGGAGAAGTGACCTGTACAAGAAGGACGGATTGCACCTAAATCGGAAGGGGACTAATATACTGGCAGGGAAATTTGCTAGAGCTGCTTGGGAGGAGACTGGTACAGCTGCTTGAGACTGGTACAGCTGAGAACAGGAGTGAGTCAAACACTTCTATTCACTTCAGGCAGGGACAAGGTAGGACTAATAAGTTTAACTGCATTACACTGCAGCTTAATGTTCCAGGATACAAATTCTACAGTAAGGATAGAAAGGGAGGCAAGAGAGGAGGGGGAGTGGCATTTTTGATAAGGGATAGTATTACAGCTGTGCTGAGGGAGGATATTCCTGGAAATACATCCTGGGAAGTTATTTGAGTGGAACTGAGAAATAAGAAAGGGATAATCACCTTATTGGGATTGTATTATAACCCCCCTAATAGTCAGAGGGAAATTGAGAAACAAACTTGTAAGGAGATCTCAGCTATCTGTAAGAATAATAGGGTAGTTATGGTAGGGGATTTTAACTTTCCAAACATCGACTGGGACTGCCATAATGTTAAAGGTTTAGATGGAGAGTAAAGGGATGGCTGGAAAATGGGAAGCCTTCAGAAGTGAGCTAACAAGTTTCCAGCAAAAGTATATTCATGTTCGGGTGAAAGGAAAAACTAGTAGGTATAGGGAATGCTGGATGACTAAAGAAACTGAGGGCTTGGTTAAGAAAAAGAAGGAAGCATATGTCAAGTATAGACTGGATAGATCAAGTGAATCCTTAGAAGAGTATAAAGGCAGTAGGAGTATACTTAAGAGGGAAATGAGGAGGGCAAAACGGGGACATGAGAGAGCTTTGGCAAATAGAATTAAGGAGAATCTAAAGGGGTTTTACAAATACATTAAGGACAGAAAGGTAACTAGGGAGAGACTTGGGCCCCTCAAAGATCAGCAAGGCAACCTTTGTGTGGAGCCACAGAAAATGGGGGAGATACTAAATGAATAGGAGATTCGACGTTTCGGGCACAGGCCCTTCTTCAGGAATAGGGAGCCTCAAAGATCAACAGGGCGGTTTTGTGTGGAGCTGCAGGAGATGGGGCAGATACTAATCGGATATTTTCCATTAGTATTTACTGTGGAGAAGGACATGGAAGATATAGAATGTAGAGAAACAGATGATGACATCTTTAAAAATGGCCATATTACAGAGGAGGAAGTGCTGGATGTTTGAAATGCATAAAAGTGAATAAATCCCCAGGACCTGATCAGGTGTACCTTTGAACTCTGTGGGAACCTGGAGAAGTGATTGCTGGGCCTCTTGCTGAGATATTTGTATCATTGATAATCACAGGTGAGGTGCCGGAAGACTGGAGATTGGCTAACGATGGTAAGGACAAAGCAGGGAACTATAGATCAGTGAGCCTGATGTTGGTGGTGGGCAAGTTGTTGGAGGGAATCCTGAGGGATAGGATATACATATTTGGAAAAGCAAGGACTGATTAGGGATAGTCAACATGGCTTTATGCATGGGAAATCATGTATCACAAACTTGACTGAGTTTTTTGAAGAAGTAACAAAGAGGATTGATGAGAGCAGAGCAGTAGATGTGATCTATGTGGACTTCAGTAAGGCATTTGACAAGATTCACATGGGAGACTGGTGAGCAAGGTTAGATGTCAGGGAATACAAGGAGAACTATCCATTTGGATACAGAACTGGCTCAAAGGTAGAAGACAGAGGGTGGTGGTGGAGGGTTGTTTTTCAGACTGGAGGCCTGTGGCCAGTGGAGTGCCACAAGGATCGGTACTGGGTCCACTACTTTTCATCATTTACATAAACGATTTGGGTGTGAGCATAAAAGGTATATTTCATAAGTTTGCTGATGACACCAAAATTGGAGGTGTAGTGGACAGTGAAGAAGGTTACCTCAGATTAGAATGGGATCTTGATCAGATGGGCTAATGGGCTGAGAAGTGGCAGATGGAGTTTAATTTAGATAAATGCGAGGTGCTGCATTTTGGGAAAGCAAATCTTAGCAGGACTTATACACTCAAAATTATGAGGGGCATGGATAGGGTAAATAGGCAAAGTCTTTTCCCTGGGGTCAGGGAGTCCCAACTAGAGGGCATGGAATGGGCTGGTACAATTGCAACATTTAAGAGGCATTTGGATGGGTGTATGAATAGGAAGGGTTTGGAGGGATATGGGATGGTTGCGGGCAGATGGGACTAGATTGGGTTGGGATATCTGCTTGGCATGGATGAGTTGGACCGAAGGGTCTGGTTCCATGCTGTACATCTCTATGACTCTATGACTGTATGAGTAATGTGGAAATAGACATCATTGTTTTGATGACCTCAGGTTATTATCACCAAGTGGCAGCTGCAGTTGAGAAGGCTTAAGGACAGATCTTTTGAGGGCATTGGAGGTAATAGTGAACAATAGGAAGCGAAGCCATGAATTGGATAAGAGCCATGTGAGAATATTCCTACTCAGCTGAAAAACTGTAGCATGGTATTGGAGGAGGATGACGAGGTCAACCACGTCAAAGTTGCAAACAGTTGAGACCAGGAGCAATTGTTCGCCTTTGTCACAATTATAATGCATGTTGTTTTCTCCTTTTACTGAGATCCATTTTGATAATGTAGCCATATTGAAACCTGATCAGATGGATTCAAGCATGAAGTTCTGTGGGCTTGGGAGAAGACAATTTACAGGGTCAGGGGATGATGCATTATTGTAAACAAGATTAAGTGGTTTTGAAGAATCAAAAGAAACTAAACTTTCTGACCACTAAAAGCCCATAAAGATCAGCATTTAGTAATAATACTTAAAGTTAAATGCAAATTGGTTGCATTGAAGTCATGTGATCTGAAGGCCTGTAGATGAATGTAGATTAGAATTGTCAGAAAGAGAATGTGTAGAATTAGACGATAAATGAAGGAATTAATTGAATTTGATTGTATGCATTGTTGGCAGAAAGTCTTTTGGTTTTTTCAATTGAGATTCATGAAACGTTTAAAAATTACATGTTCAAATTTGAAGGATATATTTGTTTATACATGGATAAATTAATTTTAAAAACCCATGCAGATTGGTTAACAATTTGTTTTGTTACTGTTTTATTAGGGTTTCTTGCCCACATTCTTTTCATCTTATTGAATTATTGTGTAAAATGCTGTCTATGTTCTAGTATTGCTTTTGGAAACTGTAGTGACCATTACAAGTGAGCCACTAATAAATTGTAGAGTAAACATTATAGACTCATTTTTATCTGAATGTGAGATTTCGCTGCACAAACGTTTCTGCTGTGAGCATTTTTGGGAAATCATGGAAATGTTTCAAAAACTTTATTGATATGTTTCTGACCGATGAAGCTTTTTTTTTTATCTAAAATTGGTCAGTATACCTAAAGTATTTTATGCAGGATAGTATATTTTAGGTTGTATATTCAGTAAATTCAGGAATTGAAAACCATGAAATAGCAATATCATAAACACTTGTAATCGTCGCTTCAGTTCCCAAAGGCAATAGCAAAACAGAGACAGTATTTTGCACGATAATTCAATCAGACTAAGAGAATATGGGCAAGAAAGCCTAACAAAATAGGAACAAAAAAATTGTTAACCAATCTATATTTTTTAATTAATTTATCAGTGCATAAATAAATATATCATTCACATGTTAAAAACAAATTCTGATTCACACATGCCCTCGAGGTAAGAATATCTGCTGTCTTTACCTGGTCTGGCCTACAAGTGACTCCAGACCTCCAGACAATGTTGACTCTTAAAACTAGAAGCCATAGATTTAAGGTGAGAGGAAAAAGACTTGAAAGGGACCTTAAGGGGCTGTTCTTTTTTCACAGAGAGTGGTACCTATATGGAATGACCTGCCAGAGGAAGTGGTGGAGGCAGGTTCAGTTGCAACATCCAAAATACCATTTGGGCAGGTACATGAATGAGAAGAGTTTAAAGGGATATGGGCCCAATGTAGGCAAATGGGACTGGTTTTGTTTAGGAAACCTGGTTGGCATGGACGCATTGGGCCGAAGGATCTGTTTTTCATGATGTATGGCTCTATATTGTCTCTAATTGCTGCATAGAAATGTAAGCGTTGTGTTCCAGCAAGGTTTATTATCCAAGTAATTATGAGTTTTGGATATTGGGTTTATTTTCCATCATGATGATTTTCTTTTCTACAGCCAGTTTTGAATTACTGAATTATTCATTATGGAAGAATATGCACTGCATGATTTTAGAATTGAAGGTTATCATAAATTGCTGCTACATATAAGCTTCATAAGTAGCCTTATTTGGAAAATTTGTGAACTGATATGTGCTCTGCCAGCTGCACAAACTAAATTTCAGCATGTATTTCAATGACAAGTGCCACCTTGAATAATTTCATGGTATGCTTTCACTAACCAACTGTAAACTTTTATGAGGAGAAAGTGAGGTCTGCAGATGCTGGAGATCAGAGCTGGAAATGTGTTGCTGGAAAAGCGCAGCAGGTCAGGCAGCATCCAGGGAACAGGAGAATCGACGTTTCGGGCATAAGCCCTTCTTCAGGACCGTAAACTTTTATGAGCCATCTTCATTCTTATCAGACACACTTTATTCATGACTAACAGGAGCTCACATATTGCAGAAGAGAGCATTTGCCTTTGTTTTCTTTCAGGTTATGCAACATAAGAATGACTTGAATGATAGAGGGTAAAGGCAATTTGGACATTAAAGTGATAAAAGAATAAGTATCTACTAGACTTTGAGCAAGATACAAATTATGCTGAACATTATCTTTTCATTAATGTTGGCATGTCAGCATTTTATTTAGATTGTATTTAATGCGAACACCCCCATCAAGAATCAGTCCTGTCTCCACTGCTTTTTGTCATTTATATGAATGATTTGGATGTCAATATAGGCAGTATAGTTAGTACGTTTGCAGCTGACACCAAAATTAAAGGTGCGGTGGAAAGTCAAGGAGGTTACCTCAGAGTACAATGGGATCTTGATCAGATGGGCCAATGGGCTGACGAGTGGCAGATGGAGTTTAATTTAGATAAATGTGAGGTGCTGCATTTTGGAAAGGCAAATCAGAGCAGGGCTTAATTGTAGGGGAGTGTTGCTGAGCAAAGAGACCTTGGAGTGCAGGTTCATAGCTCCTTGAAAGTGGAGTCACAGGTAGATCGGATAGTGAAGAAGACATTTAGTATGCTTTCTTTTATTACTCAGAGTATTGAGTACAGGATGGACTGAAGGGTCTGTTTCCATGCTGTATGAAACTATGACTATGTTGTGGTTACACAGGGCATTGGTTAGGCCACTGTTGGAATATTGTGTGCAATTCTGGTCTCTCTCCATTAGATGTTGTGAAAATTGAAAGGGTTCAGAAAAGATTTACAAGTATGTTGCTGTGGTTGGAAGGTTTGATCGATAGGGAGATGGTGGATAGGCTAGGGCTGTTTTCACTAGAGCATCGGAGGCTGAAGGGTGACCTTTATAGAGATTTATAAAATCATGAGGGGCATGTATAGGATAAATAGACAAGGTCTTTCCCCTGGGTTGGGGGAGTCCAGAATTAGAGGGCATAAGTTTAGGATGAGAGGAGAAAGATTTAAAGGGACCTCAGGGGCAACTTATTCATACAAAAGGTGATGCGTGTACGGAAAGAGCTGCCAGAGGAAATGGTGGAGGCTTATACAATCAACATCTGGATACATACACAAATAGGAAGGGTTTAGAAGGATATGGGCCAAGTCCTGTCAAACGGGACCAGATTAGCTTAGGATATCTGGTCGGCATGGATGAGTTGGACCGGAGTGTCTGTTTCCGTGCTGTACATCTCTATAACTCAATGCGATGAGCAGCAACTAGTATCCTCAGAAAGCACCCAAACAGCCTAGGGATGCCAGCAGGGCAGGAAAGTGGGAATGGCCATTAAGATGACCATGAGTAACCTTCGAGCACTAACACAGCTTTATGGCATCATTATCAACTCATTCTTATCTAGAATACCTTAACAGTTTGAGGGTCTGACTCTGATTCTAGGAACTAGAATAATTACCATTGCAGTGAGACACACAGGGCAGAATCTTCCCAGCCAATGATTTATGTGGGCAATGAGATCAGCAGTAAGGAGATTCCAAAAGGCAAGAGCACAACATCCCATTTTCCAAACACCTGGTGGACAGCAAGACGAGATTCTTGCCAGTTCAGCAGTGAAAGGCCTTTTTACATGTATTAGCATCCACATTATCTCACCTAATTGATGTGCAATCTCCTGTTTTCCTACCAAATGGTAGTTCCTGACATGATGACCAGGTGACTTTAGTTCACTGTTTAATCCCCTGGATTTGCAGCTTCGACACCAGAGACCAACATCTCCCTAATAAACAGATGCTATTGATCAATTTAATTGAAGAAATGATTTTCTGATTTGAAAACAAAGACTAGACAGGGGACGAAACGTCTGCAACGCAAATTCCCAGCTCGGCGAACAGAACCACAACAAGTACTAACACATTATGCTGTACCTCGACTTCTAAAAGGTATTTGATTGAGTTCCATGCTAAAATCTATTTGTTTGACTCAAAAATGCATGTTGAATTTAGTTCTGCCAATTTTCAAATGATTAGAGTCTGGGTTGTGATAAGACAGTAGAATCTTGGCATAAATATATTATTGGTTTACTGGTATTAATCACTCTCTAAGTTATAGTTTTGTGGAGATAGATTGCACTGCCCTATTTATTATCTGGTGTAGTAACTCAGGGTTGTAACTATAGCATTTCTTATGGTCTTGAGAAAGTATTTGTGTTTTCCAGTTATGTCTTTGAGTTGAATAGAGTTCATGCACCAGCAAATGGTGAATGATTGATGGATTGTCGAGCTTTTTTTGTGTTGTCTCCAAGATACTGGTTCAGGCACCACGAACTGGATGGTAGTGGACGGAAAAGCCTCTAAGCCTTGTTCAAACTCCTCATTGTGCAAAAAAACTTCAAGTTCTTGGCTCCCTTCACTTCACTAGCTCCCATTACCATCCAGGACAAAATGAGGGCAGCAGATGCTGGAGATCAGAGTCAAAAAGTGTGGCACTGGAAAAATCACAGCAGGTCAGGCAGAATCCAAAGAGTAGACGAATCAATGTTTCGGGCATAAGCCCTGCATCAGGGTCTATGCCCGAAACATAGGGTCTCCTGCTCTTCGGATGCTGCCTGACCTGCTGTGATTTTTCCAGTGCCATACTTTTTGACTCTGATCTCCAGCATCTGCTGCCCTCACTTTGTCCTGGATGGTAATGGGAGCTTGTGAAGTGAAGGGAGCCAAGAACTTGAAGTTTCTTTGCACAATGAGGAGTTTGAACAAGGCTTAGAGGCTTTCCAAGAAACGTTGAGGCTTAGGGAGATTTCGAGAGACCTGTGGTACCTGATTGTGGAATGTTACCAAGACCTGGTGCATGGATTCGGCAAGTAAGTGGAAAGGTACTAACCTCTTGGGTCCGACAATGCTGACCAGTTCTGAGGAGAGGTCAGTGGACCTGAATCGTTGACTCTGATATCTGTCCACAGAAGCTGCCAGACCTGCTGAGCTTTTCAGCAATTTCTGTTTTGATGTCTGATTTCCAGCATCTGCAGTCCTTTAGCATTTTACTTAATACTCTCTGGATTTGGCTGCCACACCTCCCAAGGACGCAGAAACCCAGCCGTTCAGTTAAATTTCAAGTATCTATCTCTCTATTTCTCTATTGCTCGATCTCTATCGCTCGATTGCTTGTTCAATCCTTCTCATTCGTACATATGGAAGCACAGTCCTATGGTCCAGTAGGACAATGGCAACTTTATCTTTGAGAGACCAGTCCAGGAATGCCTGACTGTCTGTGTACCGGAGGGCATCAACCTGGAAGCCATGCCTACTTTTTCAAAGCAAGTGTTGTGTGCTGTGGGGGTTTAAATGTCCAATAGTTGAAACTTTATTGCTGGAACAGCACAGCAGGTCAGGCAGCATCCAGGGAACAGGAGATTCGACATTTCGGGCATAGGCCCTTCTTCCTGAAGAAGGGCCTGTGCCCGAAACGTCGAATCTCCTGTTCCCTGGATGCTGCCTGACCTGCTGTGCTGTTCCAGCAATAAAGTTTCAACTTTGATCTCCAGCATCTGCAGACCTCACTTTCTCCTCTTTAAATGTCCAATACCCAATTTGAAAGCATTTGAGAAAAGAAGCATGTAAAGTACATAAATTAGAAGAAGATGTAGGCCAGACATTCCTTGTAGCCTCATTCACCGTTCAATAAGATGATGGTGGAACTGATTGTATCCCAAATCTGCATTCCCACCTGTCACTGATAACTTTCCACTCTCTTGTAAAACAAGAGCGGCACAGTGGCACAGTGGTTAGCACTGTTGCCTCACAGTGCCAGAGATCCGGGTTCAATTCCCGCCTCAGGCGACTGACTGTGTGGAGTTTGCACGTTCTCCCCGTGTCTGTGTGGGTTTCCTCCGGGTGCTCCGGTTTCCTCCCACAGTCCAAAGATGTGCAGGTCAGGTGAATTGGCCAAGCTAAATTGCCCGTAGTGTTAGGTAAGGGGTAAATGTAGGGGTATGGGTGGGTTGCGCTTCGGCGGGGCGGTGTGGACTTGTTGGGCCGAAGGGCCTGTTTCCACACTGTAAGTAATCTAATCTAATCTAAAAAAAAACAATCTGTCCATCTTTGCTATAAGCGTACTCGAGGACCTTGCTATCACCACCTTTTCAGCAAAAGAGTACTAAAGACAGTAAATCCTCTGAGAGAAAAGTACTTCATTTTAATCTGTTTTAAATGGATGACCCTGAATTTTAGTGACCCTTAGTTCTAGATGCTTCCCATAAGGAGAAGCATTCTGGACACATCCACCTTATCAAATCTCTTCAGAATTTTGTTTCAATCAAATCACTTGTTACTTTTCTAAACTCTAGCACATTAATGTGTAATGGGGTAGAATGAGAAGTGGGTCCAAAGTGAGTGGCTAGGGTGCCGGGTGGGTAGGGGGCAGATATGTGAATGATTGATTGCTTGGGGTGGATCAAGGCATCTGGGAGGGGTGTAGGTTTGTTGGGTCTTGTAGAGTTGTATTGAGTGTGGGGGGTGCTATTTGGTCGGGGGGGGGTGGGGGGGGTGGTGTGTATCGTTTCAGGGAGGGGTTAATTGTGAGTTTTAACAGTTTAACACTTGACCAGGAGTTGGAGCAGATTATAATCCTGTAACTTTTCACGGCTAACGTTTAAGTTTAAGGGAGTTGAAACCCTTTGAAATCTCCAACTCTCGCTCAGAGGTAACAACTTTCTAGGAGTTTCCAGATGCATTGAAATTGCTCCAAGGAAACTTAAATTTCCCAGATTAAACCACATCAAGGTGTTATCTGATCCCAACACAACTGCACTTTATACTGCTCCAATGCCCATCTCCCCATTGGATTGTTTTGAGGTTAGGATTTCACTACACAAATATGAAAATAATCCTGTGAATTTAAACTCTCTGGTGCTTTTAACAGAGATGACACTATCATCAGACATAGTCTAAAATCCCAAAATGGGAACCTTCTGTGGTTTTAAGTTTTTTGAATGAAGGTATTTGACAGTGAGCTTATAGAGGCATGCAAGACCATAAAACATATGGAAAAGCAATTCAGAAAATTGCTTGAACAAATTAACAATGTTAAAGCTGATGAAGGTTGATGAATTTGTCTCCAGTTCATTCCTGAACTGCTGTCCAGATATTGAAGTTTCATCATCATTGCCAAGTAATGGGCACAACAGCAAAATTGAAGACTTATGATTTCAAAAACAGCCAGAAGGCAAAGAGTATACTCTCTGTTTTAGTAATACAAGTTGTGGGTTAAATATTAGACAGGAATAAGAGCGGATTCTCCCACTCTTCATTAAAATAGTGCCATGGGATTTTTTTTACACTCTCCTGAGGGGATGCATATCACCTTGGACTTGCCTCATTCAGAAGATAGCATCTTTTGCAGTGCCACATCCCTTAAAAATTGCACAGCAGAGCTGACCTCGAGTTTGCAGTCAAATCTCTGAAATCGAACCTGAACTCACAACCTTTCAGCACAGAGGCAAGTGTGATACTGCTGGACAATGAAAGTGTTTAAACATTTGAAAATTAAAAACAAACTTCTCTTTGGTAGTGTCATCAGTTCTGTAACCTTGAGTGCTTTACGTTGAAATTGGCTCAGCCTGCTATAAATTCGCTTGTATAGAATGGAACACAGTGGTTTAAACTAGATTTATAGGTCTCTGTGTTCATATAAACATGTAAAATATTTTTCTACAGTTGACAGTCTACAGAATTGCCAGTTGTTGATGCATGAATTGGTTTGAATGATTAAAAGCTGCTTTATACCTCAACAGTTTAAAGCTACAGAGTACCAATTATGATCAAATTCACTTGGTTCAATCAACGGAAGTTATTTCTCCATTAAAAATACAATATCGTGAACATGCACACTAGTATAATGAAATAGGCTGTCATACTTGACTTAACCAAACTAATTACTCTGATACTGGAAATGTGTTGCTGGAAAAGCGCAGCAGGTCAGGCAGCATCCAGGGAACAGGAGAATCGACGTTTCGGGCATAAGCCCTTCTTCAGGAATGGGGAAAGTTTGTCTCTGATATTCTTTTGCTAGTTCACAGAATTCCTACAGCATAAGGCGGCTATTTGGCCCATTGTTTCTGGAACAATGGTCCAAATGAACAACTCGTCTCGTGTTACTCCTCTGCACTCTCCCATAACACTGCATTTTCTTCCTTTTAAGGTAAATGTCTAACTCAAGGTTGAAAATCACAGTTGAAGTTCACCTGTCTTCACCACACTTCCAGGCAGTGCATTCCAGATTCTAATCACTTGTTGCGTGAAAAGACTTTTCCTCAAATCACTTTTGCTGCTTTTCGTAATTCGTTTAAATCCATGGCATCTCGCTGTCAATCCCTTCCCTAGTCCAAACAGTTTCTCTTCATCGATTCTGTCCTAAAAGGTTGTGATTTACATTTATTGTCAGATCTTTCTCTGAGGAAAATATTCCTAATTTAGAGTCGTAAAGCCATACAGCATGGAAATAGACCCTTCGGTCCAAACAGTACATGTTGACCATAATCCTAAACTAAACTAGTCCCACCTGCTAGCTCTGGGCCATTATCCCTCCAAACCTTACCTATTTATGTACTCATTCAAATGTCTTTTAAATGTTGTACCCATATCCACTACTTGCTCAAGAAATTTATTCCACACGCCTTTTTCATAATTCATGCATGTATCATACGTTTTATTTTGAATTGCCTCTCTGTGTTTTTCCTACCAAAATTAAGCATTTCACATTTCTCTTCCTTGAAGTTCACCTGCCACTTTTCCATTCATTCCACCAACATGCCTACATCCTTCTGAAATTCCACACCATCCTCCTCATACTTCACCATGCTTTGAAGTTTCAAATCATCGGCACATCTTGAAATTATTCTCTCTACACTCTTATTGGTTATTAATATAGATCAAGAAAAGCAAAGGTCACAAGACTGACCCCTACGGAACTCCATTACAAGCCTTCCCGTAGCATTGCTCATTATTTTCTGTCGCTCAATCAATTTTGCATCCATGTTGCTAAGGTTTCTTCCATTCCATGAGTTCTAACTTTGCTCACAAGTTTTATTTTTGTGTGGCACTGTATCAAACACCTTTTGGAATTCCATTTATGCCACATCAAAATCTTCTCTCTAAACTCCTCAGAAAGCACTAACACGTTAGCTAGCTGTGATTTCCCTCAGAAATTTCATGCTGGCTTTCCTTAATTAATCCGCATTCGTCGAATTAACTCTTACATTATCCTGAACTTCGTGGGGCTTATTTTGCAAAGCCTAGTTCAAAAAAGGTTTTAAACATTAGCAATTCTCCATCCACCTGACCCCACCCCCAAATCTAAGAAAGACTGAAAAAGTATGCTATGTGTCTCTGCAATTTCAGCTTGCATCCTTCAGTATTTCGGGTGCATCTCATCTGGTCTCCATGCCATATCAATTTTATATACAGACCATTTATTGAATACTCTCTTTATTTTTCAATTTTAAACCATTCTAGCATCTGAATTGTTTTGCTGTGGCGCAAGTAGCATAATCTTCAAATGTTGCTCTTCACTGTTTGGTTATGCCCATAATATCCCATTTTCAAAAGCTAGGCTGCATTTTTGATGTCTCCTTTTCCCCCCTTCACCCCATTTTCCAAATAGTTTGAGATTAAAGACTTATTTTACATAATGAATTACTAAGGCAAATTAATGGTTTGTGAGATATTTCTGCAGATGCAATTTGTTTTTTGCATTTACTATTTCTATTTCAGATTGTCCGTGTCTATAGTACCGTACTTTTTATTGCTTAGCCCATAAGACAAAAGTCTTCAATTTGCTCTATTAGCAACCTTTTTTCTGGTTTTCAGAAATATCATTTGAAAACTCCTTTGTAAAAGTAGGACTGGTCACTTTTGAACAGTCAAAGAATGCTGAAAAATGAGACAAATGTTATGGCTGCATAACGAGGGGTTATGGCCCCTAGCTTTTTATTAACCCCTTCTTGGTCAATCAGAACTCTTCTGTTTTTATTTCTGCGTGTAGCTATTGCAGTTCAGTTGATCTTAATTTGTTACATCAGAATGGAGAAGAACCAAATCTGAGGTTTATTCGAATGAATAAGAATGGAGTTTTATTACTTACTACCAGGAGAAAGTAATAAAATGTGAAAACAAACACAATTACTGTCAATGACCTAACAACGGGTAGCAAGGAGAACAAGGCGTATTGAAACAAAAAATGCTGGAAATCACAGCGGGTCAGACCATGGAGAGAGAACAAACTAATGTTTGAAGTGTGCATATATAGTACAGATGAGAAGGTAAAGGCAAGTACAGATCTTAAGAGTACTCTGAGATAAAAAGACCTAATTCCAACTGTTTAGCTGTTATTCTATTTATTCAGCAGTGGCAAAGTTTGCAGCTGTTGAATTCTCAGTGAGTGGCAATTCTTTATGGTCTTTTTCACTATCTTGGTTCTGCAATTGAGAATGTGTGTGTGTGTGTGTGAGAGAGAGAGCGCAAAAGGGCTTCTCAGGTGCTTGTTATTATTTAATGGTGCTTTCTCTCTTTTTCCTGAAAGCTGCAGTTGATCTACAGATCTTTTGCAGATTCAGGTGTGCCTGTGTCATTGTTTCATTTCAAGCTACTTAATTGTAGCTGACCTTTAACCTCTCAATATGTGCAGTTATCATGCAAGTACGACTAAAACAAGAGATGGGAATTTCTTGGTGCAAGGCCAAATTCCAGTTAATTTTTATAAAGTAGTAATTTGAGGCTGTTGGTTTCATATACTCCATAGGGATTGCTTGGACATGACAGCTGATCACAAAAGCCATCTTAAATATAATTTTTACTTCATTAAAGTCTCTGATAATAAAGTCAAATGATGAAAATTAAACATTGATATTCCATTTTCACTGCAATTGTAATACAATATACTTTACGTAACGTTGTAACAAACTTAAAATATTTGAGGACTTTTGCTTTTATTGCTTAGATCTTGAACATTGACCCAGAATTTGCTGGAGTGGGGCATTTTAATATGCCCTGAGAGTCGGATTATTCTCTTCACCATTTGGTCATACTCTATAGATCTTTAAGTGCTAGCCCTTACTTCCTCTGACAAGTTTAATTCTCTTGATGGTGAAGCAAACAACAGCTTTTCACAAATAGCACAGGTATCTTGTTTACTACAAATTTACTACAAATTGCTATTTGTATGCATTAAGCTTGCTGTTGTTTACCCGGCAAAGCCTGCATCTTTGTAGTTTACTGTAAGCACTAATAAGTATCATGGCTGGGATGAAAATGAAAAGTGTGACCCGAAGAGACACTATTGCTATGCCTGCCAGCTTGTGATTAATGTTTGATGTTAATGCTCCTTTTTTTAACCTTTTGAAATTATCGCACTGACCCTAAGAGTATATTTAATTTGTTGGCATTCTGTTTCTTCAATTAAAAGGGTCACCGTTGCCTTTTACATGGGCCAACATGCTAACGGGTCTCATTTCTAATGGCATGTGATCTTTCTGAGGAAAACATTCACATCTAACAAACTATCTGTGGTCATGGGAACCCTCTCTGGATTTTCCAGACTCCATTTTGATGGTTTGTGCTGTCTGATTTAGGGAGAAATGAAGTTCTTCCTTGGAGGAAGAAAGAAATCTCATAATATCAGCATTATTGCAGTTATCTGTCTCCTTTTCATTTTTGTAGTCAAGCTTTCCTAGACCACAGGAATATGTTTCTGTCTGCTGTCTGGGTTCAGAAGGGTGTATTAAATAAAAACTTGTAGAAGAAATAAATGTCATAATAAAATTTGAGATCCAGTGCAAATTTTAAAAAATTGTGGTTCTTCTATTGTGATTCACTTTTGAATTTGTGCTTTTTTAAACAGATTGTGTTTCTGTAATCTGCTTAAAATTCAACTGCAGTGAAAACACTTTAACTCGTGACCACGGTGTTAGAGTGCTTACAAATGCATAGAGAGCACGGAGTGTTTCCAGTTTTATTTTTGAAAGATGTCACAATCATGATGTACTACACATTTTCAAAATCCAGCATCTGATTTTAACTCCTAGGACCATCATCATTTAAATTGTCAGAGCAATTCGTTGACCACACAGGTTAGTCAAGCCTCAAGAAACCAATAAACAATGTTGTCTGAACTGAAATTAACTTTTTTTATTGAAAAAACACAAACTCGTCCAGCCAGTCAGGCATGAATAAACTGTTAGGTTCTATTTTGATTGCAACCTATATGATTTTCACAATAAGATCATCCCTCACTCTTTTAAAACTCAATGGGTACAAGCTGAACCTGTTCAACCTTTGCTCAAAAGATAATCCCTTCCTCGCAGGAATGAGTCACGTGAACATTTTCTGAATTGTTGTCACATACGTACATTTTTTTTTAATAAGTACCCAGTGCTCCAGTTGTGGTGTCATCAAAGCACTGGACAGCTGCAGTAAGGCTTGCACACTTTAATATTTCATTCCCCTTGCATAAAATGCCAACATTTGATTCACCTCCCTTTTAAAAAAAATTCTCTGTTCTTGCAGGCTAGCATTGGTGATTGGCAGGAAGCTGGAAGAACACAGCAAGCCAGGCAGCATCAGGAGGTGGAGAAGTCGATGTTCGGGTGTAACCCTTCTTCAGGATTGAAGAAGAGTTACACACACAACATTGACTTCTCCACCTCCTGATGCTGCCTGGCTTGCTGTGTTCTTCCAACCTTGTTCCTGTCTACTTTGGATTCCCGCATCTGATGATTGACATATTTGGAAACCGATTTCTGCAGTCGCTCTCCGGTTGAGTAATATGCTGTTTTCCTTGTTTAATTATTTCAGTTTCTTTACCTACATGTTCACTTACAATTGTTATCCTTTTTGTCGTTTCGGTTTTTGGTGTGAGAAGAAATGATTTGTTTTTGTACAAACAAAGTGTGAATAATCAACTCAGTTACCACAGCGGAATTAAAATAATTTGCAGAGAGACAACTTTAGAATGTTGTTAGGTATGAAATTGGATAGTTTATTGAAAGGTTGTGTGTGTTCAATCCTGACAGCATTGTTTTCCTTTTAGCACGCAGAGGTTTCGGTTTTTGAAGTGAATATTCGATTTGTCGGAGGGCTCCTCTCTGCGTACTACCTTTCTGGCGAAGAGGTGAGTACAATCAGAATTCAATGTTTAAAAGTTGTTGTGTTCTACCCAGCTGTTCCCTTCTCAGTTGAAATAAATATCTATAAGTCAACTGACTTTAGTCCTCTTACTTGAACAAGAACTTTCTAGCTGTCCATTTTAAAATCAATGTTTAGAATGTCATATAAAAGTACCAGAAATATTCTAGTCAAGCATTCTGTTTCATTTATGGGTCAGCATTGTATTATAATATGGCGGAGTGTTAGAGTGGAAACCTGTGTCTGAAAATGTTCGGTGACATTTCTTGATGGGGCGCAGAATGATCTGAGCTTTGTGGCTTCAGTGAGGCAATGGAACAGCGCCAAAACTGTTGATGCTAATGGGTGTGGCGGACCTCAGTTGGAGAATTTTCATCATTGGATTAAGCTTGTGATTTTACCCCCAAATACATTTGCCACCATGAACATTTTCAAACCCCAAATTCAGACACCTTCTCCAGCACCTGTTATTTCTGTACCTCAGCAAGTTTTAAGCGGAAGTGGGACGTTGGATGTCAGGGAAGAGGGGGAGCAAAAAAGGAAGAAAATGGAATGCAGTTTTGCAATTAAACAGAAGTTGTTATATCACTGACTTAATACTTTTAAAAATATTGTTATTTTGCATGAAGTATTTATAGCTTTAGAATTGAAGTGT
Organism: Chiloscyllium plagiosum; assembly: GCF_004010195.1. NCBI lineage: Eukaryota > Metazoa > Chordata > Chondrichthyes > Orectolobiformes > Hemiscylliidae > Chiloscyllium > Chiloscyllium plagiosum. Next base: position 72,618,280 of record NC_057712.1, read on the forward strand.
TTAATTGGTATATGATAGTTTGAGAATATTAATGTGCTTTAACAAATTAACTAAATTAGTTAATAAATCCTTTTGCTGCTTTTCGTAAATGGATTTTGCAAAATCAATTGTACGCAATTACTTCATCTCTTAGCTGCCTTTGCTGCACGATGCTTGCCAATTGTAATCTCTCCTACTTGTGCATTTGAATTAAGGCCTGAAGTTGAGAAAATAGACAGTGGAACTTAACAATGAGGTTTTGCAAGAGCCCCACAATGCTTGAAACTCACTGCTTCTTTTTACAGTTAAAGCTGCAATTTGGATGTTAACAAGTATGTTTAAAATGCAAATTACATTTTGCTATTTTTCCTGCAGATCAGTTATCAGAAGAGTACAGTTTATATTGTTGATATTTTACTCTAGGTTATGTCTTCTGAAATTGGCAGGAACCAGGTCTGAACATCTGATATTAGCACTGAAGTATAAAAATCAGATGTTCAGTATTGATGCCCATATGCAGCAAAAAGGAAATCTAAGGCATTTTGAAGTTATCTATTTAAAGCAGCGAGAATGGAGGTTTTAATCTGTAGAGTTGTGATTTTACATGATTGTAGCTATGGTACTAAAAATGGTAGTCCTTTGCTAAATTACCCAGAAACTGCCTACTCCAACTAGCTGTTTTGCTATACGTTTTCTAATTAAGTAGTAAACCTGCAATTTTTTTTTCCACATCTCAATGGTGGTTCATTTGTCATTAGCTCTGTAATTTAAGAAAGAAGCTATTGGTGACTTCCTTGTCTGTTCTACATCAGAAAGAAATCTCTTTTCATCAGCTGGTAGGGGAGGGGATCACTTTACTTCTCAAGGTTTGTTTGAGATCAGGAACTTGACTGATGAGACAGAATTACAAATGTGCATCGCAAAATTCTGATGTACCATACGTTACTTGAAGATTCACTGCAGTTACTTTTATGAACTGAATTTTAATTAACAGTGTAATATGTTTTCTATCCTTTTGTGTGTTCAGAGGAATATGTGCTGCACAATGGTATAGTAGTTAGCTTTGCCGCCACACACTGCCATGGACTGGGACATGATCCTAGCCTGAAATAACGTCTGTCTGGGGGTTTGCGTGCACTCCCTGTGATTGCGTGGGTTTCTTCTGGGTGCTGGACTCCTGCCCACAGTCCAAAGACATGCAGAGTAAATGGATTGGCCATGCTAAATTATCCATAGTGTCCAGGGATGTGTGGTCTAGAGGGGTTAGTCATGGTTAATTTAGGGTTATGATTGGGGAGTGGGTCTGGCTGCAATTGTCTGATGGTTGGTGTAAAGTCGATGGGCCAAATCACCTCTACTAGCACTGTAGGGATTGAGTGATTCCATGCATGTGCTTATTGACCTATTTTAAGGCCAAAACTTCAGCTTGAGAAGGTCTATGTTCAAAAGTGAACATTTGTGAAATCTTACAGACCAGTTACATTCCTTTGAAATATCTTACTGATCCAAAATGGTATGTTTTAAATTAAACTAAAATGCATTCTGCTAATTTATAATGTATAAAAAAACGGAAAATGATGGGATTTTTGCACTAACTCTGTTTTAATCTGGGCATTCTAATTTAAATCAGCTCATTCTTCTAAGTGGTTCTCTTAATAAATATGAAGTAGAAAAGAATGATGGTCACCAGGGTCTTAATTTGATGACTTTGCATTATGAACTGACCTCTCTTGACTTCTCATTTTAAATGCATTAGGTTGCCTCTTGGCATCAGTCTCCAAGTGGATTTTATGATCATCATTGTGATAATTTAATGCATAACGAGACTTGTGTTGGAGATGACATATGTGCGGTTGATTATTTGGTAACATTCACTAAGAAAGATGTTGTTTGATGTCACTCCAGGGTTGCTCCTGATGATGTAGCTGTACTGACTTAACATTGCTTGATGTAACTTAAATCCATTCAGTGTAAATATGCCTCAAATTCGTGTAAATATAGTCTGGTTCAAGTAAGAAATGTCTTTGGCTTGTTTGTTGGATAGAGTCAAATTCCAGTGTTTGCTTATTTTCTTCATATGCTATTGAAGAGAACTGAACTGCTTTTGTGACTATATTTTATTTATGAATCAAGCATATTTTTGCAATTTAAAATCATCGCTCACATTTTAATAGTCAAATCTAACAAGAATCTTGAATTGTGTTAGGATATTTAAATTATTTCTATTTTTCTGGCTTAATGTGAAATAATGAAATGTATATAACGAGAGGTCCAATGAGTATCCTGTAGTTCTGATGGATTTCTGGTGTCGTAGTGAATTAATATAACACAATAAGCATTTGCCAAATGCCCAGTTTGAAGGAAAAATAGTTACAAATGAGAAATTGATTTTGAATGTGAGCATTAATCTAATTCTAATTTAACAATTTCTAGTCTTAGGAAAAAAGCTTATTAGGGGATTCAGTTCTGTTGGAACATCTCACTGAAACTCTCGAGCCTGAAAGGCAAAATTGAAATTGCATTGATCGTTTTAGAAAGCTGCTATTAATTAGACCCTTAGGTGATTACTGTCATGGAATTCTTATTGTTAACTTCTTACTGTCTCACTTCTTTTTTTCCCCAGGATATTTTCCACTATGATTGCTTCATCTACACATGCTTCCAGTCGATTATTACTCCCCAGTGCCTCTCTAGTATTGCTACCATTGTTTTCACTACTAAGTGTGTCATGGGCTAGTTAAACCACTTTGTACTTTAAATTATCTCCTCAGGAAGTTGATTCTGCACACAGCATTGCAATGGAATATTGCTGAAAGGATCAATGAAGCCGGGTTATAAAATCTGAATAGTATCTTATTGGCTGAAAATGGTGGGGAAGGAGTATGAAGTTCATTTACGTAGGAGACTGAATGGAGCCTAGAGATTAGGAATGGCAAACGTAATAAGATACTGGTGATAGGGAAGATGTAAGAATGGATCTCCTGCATTGGAAATGTATTTGGGAAACTTGAGGTTTGGAAGCACTACAGTGAGAGGAATTCAATGTTGTCTTTGTATTTAAAAATAGCATGTTGCAAAAACATACCCTGTCAAGATGATTCTTAACGTAGGACATAGATTGTAATAATATTTGCTTTTAAGTTGCTCAGTGGTTTCAAGTAATGTGACAGAGCTTCATTATTAGCCTACAGATAATGCATCCACACAAATGCATTGTATACAGTAATCATAATTAAATATTATTAAAGCTTTCATTGTATCTTTTTCCCTCTTCAAAGTAACTGCAAAATAACATTCACAATACATAAAATGTAGCAAAAGAGAGTGAAAATTCTGCTGTTCAATAAACAAGTTATCTCTCTTCCAAATCTTGCTTACTACATGCCCCACGTGATCACTTCAATGCCTTCAGTTTTGATAAGATTACCACAATTGATCACAACAATTACCCTTGGCTCAGTTTCTTTATAACTAAGTGTGAGAAGGACTCTGATGCTGTAATGAATGAGTCAACGAATGTCCTCAGTGGTGAGGATTTAGCAAAGGCCAGCAATGTTAGACTGTCTTGCCAAGTGATTAAATGCAAAAGAAGAAATACCAGTCTGCGTCTGTATAACACCTTAGTCAGCCATTTCAAGAATATTGTTTCCAGGCATTGATTTACTTATATCGCAGGTAATTCCAGAGTTTCAGAAGAGGAACATCTGGTTGATATCTCTTTTAAATCCCTCAGGATAGTTTTAAGTGCCACTGTGGCTTTTTATCTGTAAACCATAATAAGAACATGAGAATTAGAGGCAGTAATAGGCAGCTTGGCCCCTTGAACCTTTTCTACAATTCAGTAAGATCATGGCTAAACTGACTGACTTGCCGCCACTTCGGTGCTTGTTCTCCAATAATACTCAATTCCCTCAAAGATCAAAAATTTATCTAACAGACTTGAATATAATTCAATGGCTCATCCTTCACTGTTATCTATCTTAAAGAATTGCAGAGATTAATAATAGTCTGAGAGAAGAAATTCCCTCTTACTTGCATTCAAGACAAGAGGTTTGTCATTTTGATGTATGTCTCCAGTTCTGGATTTGTTTAACGAGGGAAAACATCCTCTCAGATCTTCCCTGTGAAGTCCTCCAACACTTTATATCTTTCAATAAAATCTAGAATCACAGAATTGTTAATGTGCGGAAGGAAACTATTCGCCCACTGTGTCTGCACTTGCTCCCCAAATGCACTTGAAGACCTAGGGCCATTGTCCTGCTGTTTTTCCACTTACCCTTGCACATTGTTTCCATTCAAATAATCATCTGATTCCCTTTTGAATGCCCCAATTGAACCTGTCTCCTCCTCACTTCCAGATGGTGCATTCCAGATCTGAAAAGTTGATTTTTCTCGCATCACTTTTTTTGCTACTTTTGAAAATGATTTTGAATCTGTTCCCTTTCATTCTTGATTTTTGTTTCAATGACGGGGAGTACGGTTTCTCACGATCTCACCTATACAGATAGCTCATAATTTCTCTCAAACCTCCTCTTAGCTTTTTCTCTCCAAAGAAGAGAAAGTTCCAACTTCTACAAGCTATCCACATAATTGAAATCCCTCATTCCTGGACTCCTATTTGGAAATCTTTTCTACACTTCCTTCAATGTGCCCACATCCTTCCTGTAATATGGGATCAGGACTGTACCCACTGCTGCAGCTGAGGTGTAAGAGGTGTCTTGTGTAAGTTCAGCAAACCTCCTTGCTCTTGTCTTCTGTGCCATTTGTATGAAAGCCAGATAATATATCTAACTTCAAAACTCTAGTGAGTATGGGTCCAAACTTTCCTCAAAGATTAAACTCTTCACAGTAGGAATCAACCGAGTGAATCTTACACCCTTCTATTCTAGGTAAGTGGATCAAAACTATACATATTACTCTTGGTGTGGTCTCACCAGAATCTTCACAGTATAGCAAGAATTCTCCAGTTTGTACTCTACCCCTTTTGTAATAAAGACAACAGTCTGTTTAACTTTCTGAATATTTGCTATACCTGTATGCTGACTAATTGTAATTCATGTATGAGGACACATGGGCTCCCCCTGTAACCGAGCATTCTGCAGTCTCTCTCAGTTTAAATAATACCTTTCTTTTCTACTTGCTCTAGCAAAAAGAGCTCACATTTCCCACATCATAGTTAATCTGTCAAGTTTTTTGCCCAACCTTTCCTGATTTTGCCTTTCTGTCACAATTTACTTTCCAGTTATCTTTTTTTTCCTGTCAGCAAATTCAGTGGAAGTACACTTGCTCCCTTCATCCATGTTATTAATAGAGATGGTTGTTGGGCACTCTTAATGTAACTACTAGTTACATTTTATCAATCTGAAAATGACTCATTTATCCTGACTCTCCATTTCACATTAGTTAGCCAATCCTCCGTCTATGTGAATATATAACCCCGCATCATAAGCTCTTATCCTGCAGTTAGCTTTTTTTGTAGCACTTTACTGAATGTCCTTTGGAAATTGAAATGCATCATGTCTGCTAATTCCCCTTTAATCAGTCTTCTTGATATGTCCTCAGAAGATCTCTACTTATTTTTTCAAATACATCTTCCCTTTCATAAACCAATGTTTTCAATTTTTTTTATCGTTTCCTAAATGTCTAGCTATTACTTCTGTAATAATAGATTGTAGCATTTTCCCAAAGGCAGATGCCCAGCTAATTGGCTTATATTTCAATGTTTACATCTGTGCCAGGAGTGGGCTGGATCACTGGTTTGTGATGCAGAGTGATGTGAAATCGCAGATTCCATTCCTGTACGAGCTGAGGTTCAGCGCCATCTCAACCCTTAGCTTAAACTACCACCAATCAATTCTCCCTAAGTGGACTGAGCAATGCTATAGTGCTCAGGGACTATGGTGACTTTACCTTTAGGTGTGGATAGAGTGGGGAAGAAGGAGCAGGAGTGAGAATGTCACTGCCCCCCCCCCCCCCTACCCAAAAGGAAAGGCAACAGCCAGCTGCTACGCCAGAGAAAATCAACCCCAATGGAGCTGAATTACTACAAAGTTGGAATTCTGCACCTTGGTGGAAGGAAATCCCACTCTTTTTGGAGCTATTGGCCAGCAGTGCTCGTAGCACCAAAGCTCAGTAGTGAGCTCTGCCGGTACTGCACGTAGGAGAGGCTGAAGGAGTAGGTTGTACAAGTCCATGCGGAAGCATGTACAGGATGCTCCATACATCAATTCACAGGGATGTCGTCTTTGCAAAATGAAGAAACATGCACACAAGCTGCACCTGTTTCAGATTGACAGTCATTCTCTGGTGTATTTTGCAGGGCCTTGACTCTGAGTGGTCATGGCAATCAGGCTGGTTTAAAATTTAATTAAGGGTCGGCAGTTAAGTGTCAGGCATCTAACTGGTGTATTCTCTATGGCAATGCCTTGACCAATCAAAGAAGATTTATACAGTATAAATGTTGTTTTGTTCTTTTGCATTATTGTTTCTTGTGCATTTTCCTGATGGTAGTGTAGAACTTGATTATTGCTGAAAAAATCGCACAAAATGTGCCTTTTTCAACAGTTTTCAAGTTTTACACCATCAAAAGACCATATGGTGTATTTTGCTTAATTAGGATTTAAAATTTAGAAATATCACTCAATGATGATTTGTTATCGTATGAATTAGTTTCATTAGTTAAGCTTTAAATTTCACGCAGTACTTAAATTTCCTCAGTACTAGTTGAAAGGACTGCCCCAGTAGAGAAAAAAGGAAGCTTATAACACTAATTAATGAGGCAAGTTGGGATTTTAACAGCACACTAACTTTCAAATAGCTGCTATGCAGTTTGACTGGCCCTGAAAGAATAACTTTGTGTTTCCAGTTTTTCATAAGAAATATGCCATGTTTTTAACATATTTATTTTAAAGTTCATTTGGAATACTTTAGCTTCTGTCATCTTATCTCAATCAGTTATTTAGCTATCTGTAAAATTTACAAGCTAAGAGTAAAGAGCTTGAGTGGCTTTTCCTCAATGGTTTGCAGTCTGAGAGACTACTTTTGTGTGATTGGTTCCTAATCCTGTTTGATTACATAATTGCGTCAGCCCTGGAGATGCTCATGACGTTATCAGATTCAACGTGACTTCTAGAAAGCAGAAATCAATATCACTGAGGCTGCTATGTCTTTGTGGGCTGCTTTGTTCGAGCTCTGCAATAAAGATCATTGTTTCATCTCCAATTTTGCAATCCAGCCTATGGATGTGAGAGTAATTTGAAGAAGGCCTTTTTCTTTGAAGAAAATAATGTATGGCTGGGAAGGCCATTGATGATGACGATGCAACGTCAGCATAAAAATAAGTCCGATGTTTGGTGATACTGCATTTCATGCCTGTTCGTTAGCCATGAGCACAACTTGTTGCCATGCACAACAATTGCCAATTTGGGACAAAGATTCAAAAGGAACTGGAAGATTTCATAGGTGTGATTCATGTAACCATGTCTGGAGTGTAAGGCTGTAAGGTGCTGCTTCAAAGTTATGTGGATCTTCAGCTATAAATTTGGGTTGCTTCAGTTGTTGGACAGGAATTAAACATACTTTTCTTTTGTAACATGACCTATGTTTTTTTAATGACTTTCTCGGGAGGTTATGTGGTTAGTACATGGGTGAATCAAAGTTGGTTCAATTGTAGTTTGCAAGTTGCACTACAATAATTTATGAATGGCTCAAAGGATCAACTAGGATTTTCTTTCCCTTTGGCTTTCAGGCATTGGTACTATTTTGATGTGAAATTAAATTTCTGCCTGTTCCCAAATCAGTTGAAGTAGAAGTATATTCTCTTGTTCTGTAAGTAAAGTTTAATATTTTTGTTCACTGAAACAGAAAATTAGTATTCCATGACCCATTTCTGCACTCGGGTTTGGAACATATTTGTCCATCAGATAGGCAGGGCTGAAAAATCTTAAAATCCCTATAGTACAGAAAGAGACCATTCAGCCCATCACGTCTGCATCAATCCTGAAAGACCAGATTAACCAGAACCAGACCTCTATCTTATCCCTATAACCCCATATTTACCATAGACTGTGGGACAAAACTGGAGCACATGACAGAAATGTACATGGACATTGGGAGAAGGTGCACATTCCACACAGACAGTCGCCTGAGGCTGGAATCAAACCTGGGTCCCTGGTCCTGTGAGGCAACAGTGCTAACCACTGAGCCACTGTGCCAGCCCACCAGGCTTTCATATCACAAGCTTAGTTAAGCAGCAGCCCAAGTTGTGATAGGCTGAAAACGCATGAACACCAAATAAGATGCGAATGGAAAGTCTCATCTCTGCCCAGGTGGTTGTATTCTACAAGTGCTGTGTCTACACAGCCTCTGGCTGTCTACAAAGAAGGCCTTGTAATTAAATAAAATATCATACTGTCTTGCTGTTCTAGCGTTAATGGCTATGGTTCAATTTTATGATATTATAAAATAACACCTTACTTAAGACAACTTGATGGATTCCTGAGATGTTTTACAGCTATTTGGTGTCTGATGTAAACAATTAATGACAGATTGAAAAAGACCCTCCGAGTCCATCCACCCTGTGCCACATAGTTGAGATCTTGTGCAATGCCATGCATACACTTCACACACACAATTATGTGATCTTCTGAGAGAAGCAGCATAAAAGATAGAAATTAAGGCTAATTTGGGAAAATGAACCTCTGGCAAATTCTTCTACAAAGCAAAAACTAATCCAGGAGTTCACTCTGACCCTGATAATTCTATGCAGTATCCTCCTTTCCTTCAAATCAATTTCTGCCCGAGTCAGAAATTCACCGAGCTTTTGTTTGAAAACATTTGGTGAATCACTGTCTGATGCACAAACCATGAGGTCCACTGCTCTCTAGGAAAAGAACTACTCCTGTTATCTATCTTGGATCTGGCCTTACATAATTTAAAGTTGTGATTGTTGACCCTTCCAAATCTACTGGGGCAAGCTGTCAGCTTGAACAGCATCTTTAACCTTTATCTCAAAGCTGAGAAAATCAGATTGATGGCACTGCTCGTTATGAATTCACATACTTCTTTTGTAGGAACCCATCTCAATACTCTGTAAGGAAAAATTCGATAAGTACTTAAAAAATAAGCATTTAAAAGCATGTGAGGAACTCAAGGTTATGGGACTAAGTGAGTAGCTCTTCCTGAGGATTGACTTGAGCCAAGTGGCTTCCATATATGAAACATCCAATGTAAACACAAACACCTTATTTAAAATCAGCAGAGGGCTGAGGCAGAGCCAAGCTGTGAGGACTTCTGATTATTCAGTGGTTACAGTGGTTAGTATGCAGCTAACCAAAACCAGCTTCCCCTATCAATTCAAAGCTTCCTGGCTGTTTGTGCGCTAAAGATTATCACCAGAGCACTGACCTCTGAGACCCTCTGTAATGAGGCAGGAAAAATTCCAACTCCGGGTAACTGACCCACACTCCAGATTTCACCCGGTGAACTAAAGTACAGTTTGATTTGGATATATTTATCAAATCTGCCATAGATGGAGACTTAATTGCTGGAGCTTGAAACCAGCTCAGATCCTATTGTTTTCGCCTCACTCCTAGGTGATTGACCGAGAATAGTAAAGTAAGCTAGTACCGAGCACACAATAAATGCTATGAAAGAAACAATAATGATGAGTTCTAAATCTATATGAGGCAGAGTAAATCTGAGTAATATATACAGGAAAAATTGTATGGCAGAGAGGGTATTTGTATGAAGGTGTCTGAGCTGCTAAAGTTCTGTGAAAATAAAGTGATTCAACATTTTGGTACCAAACCACTGTTGATAACTCAAGCGTGCCAAGTTTATTTTGTATTACAATTGTGAATATGATCTTTATTTAGATTAGAATAAATTGCATGAGCTTTTGGAGTCCAATTTCATTTTGATGCTAACACATACATGATAACAGGGCCTCAAAGTAAATCTAACTTAATTATGTAACTTATTCATTTTAAATGCTTTTTTTTGTATGCTGATCATCATTCTGATGAGTCATTCTTGTTCAATGAGCCTGTTAGAGCAGCATCAAATTTTACCTCTTGTCAGGGTCAGTCAAGCTCCCATGGTGTTACACATGGACAGGATTCTTCAGAAAAGGGGATTTTTGTCTCTGTGCCCATAAGATCAATGGGGAATCACCCTTCTGATGTTGACTGACCTGCAGTCATTTAATGTTTCCATCTTTCACTTTGGAGTCCTAACTCTGAGATCTACCTGATAATCTGATTGTCTTGCAGCTCTCTAGTTCTAGCAGTGCCTCTAGAAAGAGTGTCTGCTGCTGGGGCTGAACCCAGTGCCATGGCTCCTGTATTCACCCGGGAGCCCAGGTGAATACAGGAGGCTGGCTGTAAATATTGGGGGCACGGAGGGGGAGGTGTTGTTGGAAGAGGTAGCGGTAAAGTAGATTATCATCTTATTCAGAAGGACTGAGGCCGAGAGAGCACATGGTTGTGGCAGACTCCTTTTCCTGCCCAAGGCCTGAGCAGATTAACTTTCTGGCTATTTCCCCATTCTGTCCCTCAGTTTCTGACTCCCTCCCATTGGCTTCAATATTGCAGCCTTAAGCAGTAACATCTGAGGCTGCTCCCCATTCCCCATCCCCCAATTAAAAAAAATCAAAACTCGATCTCTGATAGATTGGGGTGGTCAGGTAGGTGTTGGGAAAGAAGACCATCTCATGCTGTTTGTGGAGCCACTGCCTCTCCACTTCCTGTCAAACTCAACTGACTGCAGACTCGCTGATGTGGCCTGTAAGATTCTGTGTTTTTAAAGTGGGTGATGGTATAGCGCTGCTAATATTGAATTACACACCACATTAAATTTTCATTGAATTTAATAGTTGGTTAAATCTGGTGGGATCTGTAATACTGACCGATTGATTATCCCCATTTATTCCCAAACCCAGAAGCCCTGTGCATATTTGAAAAGTTTTATTCCCATGTTGAGGAAAAAAAACTTTATGACAGCTCATTGCAAAACAGTCAACTATAAAATATTGCATTGCAATGATGTGATCCTGTTTTTAAAAAAAAACTAAAATAGAGAATTTATGTTACTTGATATTGTTACAGACGCAAAGAACCTCCCATCCAAATGAAATGTGTGGCCACTCACTTATAAAGGCGAGAGATTATTAATGCATTGTCAGTGAATAGCTAAGGAGGCAACAGAAAATTAATGAATTAATACAGCAGCAGCCGCTATTTAATCAATAACTTCATGGATCAGTGAGCAAATTTAAAAAAAAACTAACGTAGCAATAGGTAAACCCAATTTTTCACAGATCAATGGTGCAGCAGGAAAATCAACAAATAAGTTAGCTGATAGCACTGGACACCAGTGCGTTAATGAATGAATGGGCCACTGTACACCAGCAAAATAATGGATTTGAGGGTAAATCAGTGGAGGATTGAGTGCCATTCATCCATAATTTATGGAACAATAGGAAAAATGCCAGATGATATCCATAAATTAGTAAGTGAACAAATTTTGATCTGAGTTTCACTCAAATTGTTGTTTTAATACTTGATGACGATAAAGGACCATAGGTTGGTTCCTGGTGATCCAACTTGAAAGGGCTAGGTATGAAATACTACCATGTAACAAATGAGAGAGATTCTGTGGATACTAAAAGTCTGAAATAGAGGTGTAAATTCCTGTAAATTGCAGTATTTAAGTATCATGCCGTAGACAATGAAACAGAGATAACAACATTTCAGGTTGATAACTTTCTAGCAGAACTTGGAATGTTAGAAACTTAGTTAGCTTTAAGTAAGTAAAGCAAGGTGTGGGGTGGGAAATGAGCAATGAGGAAATCTATATTTTGATGGAAGACAGGGGAGATTAAATGACAAAGGAGTTGATGGTGCAAGACCAAGGAGAGTGGTATGGTAATGTAATTTAAGTATAAAGGGGAAAAAATGTATTCGCAAGCATTATAACTTTTCTAGAACCCATGAAATCAGTAAAGAGCATCTGCCACTGCTTTCAGATCTTAAGTGTCTCGGTGGGGTGTGTGTGGTAAGAACAAATAACTTTGTGGATGGGAGTAATGTCAGAGTGAATTTAGAATTGGTGTGCAGGAATGCAGTCACAGCAACACAATGACTATTTCTTTTTTAAAAATTGAAATCATTTATGGAACAATAAAATTGGTAACACCAAGAAACATCACACTAAATGTTAGCAATATCTTTAATGTTGCAGTTTGATAAACTGGCAGAGTTGGGTAAGAGTGTACTAAAATAGCAGGTGGATGTTGGGCTTCATCCAAAGACAGCCAGGGTTAGGGTAGAACAAGCTGAGAGGAAGGCAGGTACCTTTTAAAATATGATGAAGAATTACCAGGTGTGAAAACATTGGAGAAGGCCATGTTGAAAGTAAAAGATATTGGAGAAACTCAGCAGGTCTGGCAGTACCTGTGGAGAGAAGAACAGTGAACAGTTCAAGCCTAGAGGTATGAACACTGTTTTCCACTCTCCAGGTGATGCCAGAACCCCAGCACTTTCTGTTTTTGTTTCAGATCTCCAGCATCCATAGCTCTTTGATGTTTTTTCTCTAGAGTAGTTTACAGCGTGGAAACAGGCCCTTCCGGCCAACAAGTCCACACCGACCCGCCGAAGCACAACCCACCCATACCCCTACATTTATCCCTTACCTAACACTACGGGCAATTTAGCGTGGCCAATTCACCTGACCTGCACATCTTTGGACTGTGGGAGTAAACCGGAGCACCTGGAGGAAACCCACGCAGACACGGGGAGAACATGCAAACTCCACACAGTCAGTCGCCTGAGGCGGGAATTGAACCGGGTCTCAGGCGCTGTGAGGCAGCAGTGCTAACCACTGTGCCACCCCACACCTTGCTTATTACAGATAAGGCCATAATCATTTTCAGAAGTTCATTGCCACTGAGAGGGGTGGAGGGAGAAAGGAATTGGGCAACCAGAGTTAAGCCTAAAAGGAAGCAGGCATGAATGGGAGATCAGTATCTGAGAGAAGCAGGGCTATGGGGCCAGAACTGGTATCAGGACAAAGTGAGCCTGTTAAAATAATGAACTCCTTATGCATTTATGGATGAAAATAAAGTTAAATCCAATAAATCAATTCCACAATAAATGTTTGCTAATAAAATATAAGTTTTTCTCCCCCCTCACTCTCCCCCCTCACTCTCCCCCCTCAATATATTCTCTCAGCCTTCTCTCTCTCTCATTCATACACACATTCTCACACACCCCCTCTCTCACATGCGTGTGTGTGCACACACCTGAAAATCTGTGGGGTAAATTTGAATTGCAGATTTGTGCTTGCAGATACATTCTGTTTTGTTCACAAAGCACATAATTTGTAGATAGTCAGTGACATTTTCTTAACTCCTAATTTAGAAATATTATCAGTCTGATTCCAGGTTAAGAAACAGATTCTAAACAAGACCTCACACCTAAATTATCTGACCAGAAGTTTCACCTCCTTTATATTTATAAGAACTTGTTTCAGGGCAGTGGCTTGAAAGAAATTCTGAGATTTGCATATTAGTAATTTGAAACTTACAATTCCATTTTGATTAAATATCTAAAAGCTATCTTAGGTGTGTTCAATTCGTTGACATGAATTGTATGACTCTTTGATCTTTTCCTTATAAATTCTGTGTCTAAGGTTTTCTCTTTCACTAGAACCTGATGAAGGAACAGAGCTCTGAAAGCTAGTATTTTCAAATAAGCCGATTGGTGTATAACCTGGTGTTGAGTGATTTTTGACCGTGATCTATGTGATGCCAGGACTCAAAGCTGTGAACATTTTTTTCAACGTGTGTGTGCAGAACTCTGTCCAGTCTCAATTATACAGCAAAACAGGGTGGTAATGTAATCTGATGTTGCCCATTTGCATCACTTAAAAAGCAGATAACAGTGTTCTGCTGCACTTTCAGTTCAAATAAAGAGCTGAAAACTGTAAATGGTGAAATCAAAAACAAAACCCGTGAATCCTATAAGCACAATAGCCGTCAAGTAATCTGTGGACACATTCTAACCCTTACAAATAAACATGCTTTGTTAATCGATAGTACCATCATGGTCTGGAGGACAATAGGAGGCATCATCAAAGAGTTGACCTACAGTCACTTTTTCTCTCCTAGCAAGACCAGCTGCAGCACCTTTGGCACCAGAATTGGTGGTAAAAGTTCATAGGTAGCTGAATTTAGAGAATCATAGCACCACTTATATCACAGAACCCCTATAATGTGGAAACAGACCATGTGGCCCAACAAGTCCACACCAACCCATTCACCTATCCTATTGTACTGCATTTCCCCTAACTAATAAACCTAACCTACACATCCCTGAACACAATGGGCAATTTAGCATGGTCAGTTCAGCTAACCTGCTCGTCTTTGCACTGTGGGAGGGAACTGGAGCACCCAGAGGAAACCCACGCAGACACAGGGAGAATGTGCAAACTCCACACAGACAGTCGCTTGAAGCTGGAATTGAACCTGGACCCCTGGTACTGTGAGGCAGCAGTGCTAACCACTGAGCCGCTGTACTACCCTAGTTATTGACAAAGTCAGAAATCTGAGACGAGAGGTTACATCCAGGTTTCAAGTTGAAGCTCAGAAAAGAGTCCGATATGTGGACAGTTTGTCAGAAAGGGAAAAGGGCAAAAATCTCCTGGTCAAAAATTAAAGTATAATAATGAAGATGAAGGATGAAGAATTTGCTGAAATGGTAAGAAAAGGACTGAAGCGAAGGTGCTTGCTGAGGATCGATTATGATCCAACTAGTGAAATCTAGCGTTGAGAGTGGCTCAATGGTTAGCACTGCTTCTACACAGCACCAGGGACCTGGGTTCGATTCCATCTTGAGCGATTGTGTGGAGTGTGCACGTTCTCCCTGTGTCCACAGGCTAAATGGGTTGGCCATGGAAAATTATGGGTGAAAGAGATGAGGTGATGGGCGTCTGGGTGGGAAGCTCTTTGGAGAGTTGGTGCAGACTCAATGGGCCAAATGGCCTTTATCTCCACTGTAGGGATTCTATGATGGAAGGAGAAGCTGGTTTGGAAGAAATCGGCTAGTATCAAAAATTATGTTTCCATTTTCCGGAACCTGCCTTGAAAGAACCCGTGGACCACAAAGCAGGACTCTACATTAGCGAACTGGCAATGAATGTTTTTCATGAGAACAATAGCTGGATGTGTGGAATATCACAGCTCTGAGGCAATGCTTAATAAACACACAAGGCAGGCAAATCTGGCCTTGAAAGGCCTAAAATCATCCCAGAGATACCTCACTCTTGGGAGTGACCAATCAGAGGAAACCTACCCCATAAATAGAATGGACAGAAATTGTGAACCTATCAGCAGCAAACACAGAAGAGACATGACATGGTGGAGCAGCAAGCAGCTTAGAAAGTTGCTGCTGATTTGAGGAAGTCATGTAGGAGTGCATTTTACAGGGAACCAGGAGCCTCGGTCAGGTGGAGAGGGATGCACTTGAGTGGGGTGGGGCAAGTGGGGAGATGGTTGATGCTGTGAGTGCAGGCTGTGAAAGCTGCCGCACTTATGGCTGAGCCCATAATTCACGACGGAGATCTTGAAGCATGGGGCTGACGGACTCCCAAGAGCCAAAATTGGTACCCACTGCAAACCCTTTTACCAGAGCAGAAAGGGTCTTTTTTTACTCAATCCAGGAGTTGCACCTGTAGGGTCCGAGTGGGCAGTGATGTTGGAGGAGGTGGCTGCAGGATGATTTGAGGACAGCAAAACAATATGGGTAACAGGAAATATGTAAGAGGTGGCTGGGTTGGCGGGATTGGGGATGGGAAAAGAAGCAGGCTACAAGGAGGATGTAAGAAGAAATGGGGAAGAAGAAAGCTGATGTTAGCTTATGCCTGTTGTCTCGTGCCAGCTTAAATGGGGTAGGATACGGGATGAACTGCAAGAACACCATTGGTTGAACAAAACTGAAGACAAGTTAAAGATTCAAAGAATCTTTGAGCAGAGTGTGCGGAGAGCAGGAGATTTTAGAAGTGAGGTAACAATAAAGCTATAAACAAGAGGGAACCACTTTGAACCGGTTAACAAAGGAATATTTAGCTGACCGAGATCCAATCTGAAACCTTTAAATCACTGAGAAAATGAATTCCCTGCGAATGCATGTGGAATCTCTTGTTTGGGGCTGTGCAACTTCAACAGGTGCTATACTTGGTTAAATATGGGGATCTCACTGTTAATAAACAGTAACTTTGAGATTACGATCTGCAATACAGTAAGTAAGGTTGTAAACTGCCGAGTTAAAATGTTTCAGCTTCATACATACATGATGGAAACGCATAGTTGTGAACTCACCAGTCCGTGGAGGTGTGCTTAGTTTGATGGGTTTTTATGCAAAACAGTTATTATGGGGGAAAAAGAAACCTGATGTTAGCTTATGCCTGTTGTCTCGTGCCAGCTTAAATAATAGGGTCCATGAAATTTATCCTTCACTTATGTATTTTGGCTTAATGAAGAATCAGTCATTATGAAGGACATTGATGAATAATTCTAACCTTGTCCTACCCATATGTCAACACAAACATTTTCACTGTGTGATGGCATAATTTATTAAATGAGTTAGGGAGATTGGGGAAAAAGTAACCCCAGAAACTCAAAACGTAACCCTGAAGAAAATTGCAAGACTTCTTGAGAAATGAAAATGATTTGACCTCTGGTATTAGGGACTGTGTGTGGCTCTGAAAAGAAAAGGTTACGCTTCCCAGGAAATTGGTGCTGAATGCACAGGCAGTAGGTGCTGAGAAGAGAGGTGGTTATTTCTGCTGGTCTCAGCAAATAAATCATCACAATCAAGGGAAAGGATAACTATGCAAGGTGAAAGAACAAAGTAAAAGAGACAAATGGAAGTTGTGCTGAAGACAGGAGAAAAAGCTTCAAGCTTGGTATTCCTGGACAAGAACAAAACATTACAAATAAAAAAAATAGTTTTCTCCTGGAGGAATACAAGTAGGTCAGTTGTATGTGGGGAAGAAGCATTGTTTCAGGAGTGTAATGTTACTGAACTGTGACATGAGATTTTGATAGGAAGAGATGATCAGGTGATAGATGCCAACCTGCAGCAGTGAGAATTGCGATAAACTCCAAAATAATAAACGATAGAAACCTCTTGCTGAGAGAATTTCTGATGGTGTGATGTGACTCCACTACAGTTAAGTGTAGCTAGAAAGTCATGCAAAGACATCAGATTACATTTTCATGGATGAAAGTTTGAACACTTTAGAGTTTTGTGTCTATTTTCTAAGACATCTCCCTTAAAGATCGGTGAGTTAAAATCATTAATCAAATGGAAATTGTGAGGAATGTGCAGGGAAAGCAGGTACGATTGTCCACTTCTCAGGATAAGTGCCAGGGTCTTCCTGTCTCTACAAAGGTTTTTGTGAAGTGCTGTGTACCTAATGTCGAAAGTGTGCTCTTCCAAACTCCATCTCTGGGCAGGTTATGCATAGAGGGTTCCCATATCCCAAAGCAAGTCAGCTGAGCACCAAAACCATGTCATGCAACATCCTATATTTCTATACGACAGTCTGAAAACCAGCCTTTTGACCTGCAAGTCAGGTTTCAACACCTGGAGGATGGGAAAGAAAGCCACATTCAGACCGAGATGGAGAAGCCATTTTTGTCATTGTCGAGAACAGAGTCATCTACCTTAAAGTGAATACAGCCCCAGTTCATCACAGCTCCTCAGACAGAACCTTCCAAGCCCACAACACTGCCACCGAGTAGGACAAGGGCAGCAGATGCATGGGAACACTGCCAACTGCAAATTCCCCTCCAAGCCAATCACTGTCCTGGCTTGGAAATAGAACACCAGAACACCATTCCTACAGGGTCAAAATCCTGGACTTCCCTCCCAAAGGACACTGTGGGTCAATCTACAGCATGTGAACTGCAGCAATTCAAGAAGGCAGCTCACCACATTTCCTTCTCAAGGACAACTAGGGAAGGGCAATAACTCCTAACCGAGCCATTGAAGCTCTCATGCCATGAGTGAATGAAAAAAGTCAATGCCACTGTCCTTCTCTCCAACACTGAGCTTGTACGCAGTATTTGTATTTGAGAGTTGATCTAATATCATGGATGAGACATCATCAAATGAGTTTGTGAACAATATAGCTTTTGCAAGGAGAATCTTATCCTTGAATGTGTGGAACCTTCAGTAAGACTCGCTTCGTATTTGCTTATGAAGCAGTATTATGATAAGCATGTTTGAACAAGAATGTTTTGTGAGAATTTACCCTCACAGGAACAATGTTGTTTATTCAAACAGTCTATTAATATATTCATAAATATAATCTGAGGGAAATTTAAATCTATGATGTGTTAAGTTTTAGCACTCAGTTTAGCTTTGTGACAAAAATCAGAAGTTGTAATAAATACATCTTCCCTTTGGGCTAATGGTTACTGTGTATGTTTGTATATAATACCCTGCTGGAATTGCAGTTGTGGAATAACACTTATTACGCCTTCTAGGGATGACATTTTTTTTCTAACAGAGCTATTTGAATTGGATCTTCAGCAGTGCCCCAACTCTGGACCATTAACATGAAAAAACTACATCAAATGAAAACAACAGCTAATTTCTTAATGTTAAAAAAATCCTAAATATTTCTCGGTTAGATTCACACATGTATTGGGACACAATTTTAACCCTTTCACCACAACCATTAACATGAAAAAACTACATCAAATGAAAACAACAGCTAATTTCTTAATGTTAAAAAAATCCTAAATATTTCAAACAGAAATAATTAGTTCTGCAATCTTTCCACACAACATAAGCAACAGAATAAAGCATCTTTAGGTATAATGTCAGTGATCAGATTTTTTTTTAAAAAAAAATCCATGCAGTTATTTAAAATTAGTGAGGTAGCGTAGATAAAGATGCTGATGAAATTCCCTATAATCTGGTCAAAAATTGTTCTTTATGATTGATTCAATTTTTGTAATTGATCCCATGTGTGGTTGAACTTCACTACATTTTATTTTACAAAGTGTTTTGCTACAAAGTGGCTAAACAGAATGATTGCAAACCCATCTTTTCCAATGTTTTCACAAAACTATGTGGCCGTGCAGTAACCCAAAAGTCTCCATGCAAACTACACACAGGTTGGTCCATTTAATTTATCGCATGTATGTACCAAACAAAATGCACAATAAGATATTGCATGTGCATTACAAAAATGTTGGAGGGTCTAGTAGTACCAACCTGCCAGCTCTGTATTGTCCTAACTTTTTTTTTCCCCCAGAAATAGAAGCAGTGCAGTTTGATACTGTAACAAGTAGGTCGACTATATATAAACACCTTCCATTGATCAGAATAGCTTGGTCACTTGGTTTTGGTTGAGATCATCTACCATTGGGTGGAATGTCTGTTGGCAAGATGGGTGGCCCAGAGACTTTTACTGGACTAAGAATATCTAACCGCTGTCTCTGGTTTGTAGTGCA
This sequence comes from Chiloscyllium plagiosum, assembly GCF_004010195.1. NCBI lineage: Eukaryota > Metazoa > Chordata > Chondrichthyes > Orectolobiformes > Hemiscylliidae > Chiloscyllium > Chiloscyllium plagiosum. Next base: position 72,637,784 of record NC_057712.1, read on the forward strand.
TCCCTGCTCAAAAGGAAAAACAAATAGACTAACTTGTTTACGGGAGCAACCAGTGGAGTTGGCTTCAAAGTTTATTGTGCAAGGTAGTCCATTGTGACACTATTTATCTTCGAAAACTGGACTATTGATAAATCGCTTAATAGCTCGTGTCTCTGGAAAATGACGTATCAAAAATTAAACTGATTTGTTATGTTTACAAGGCAGCATATCAGCTGCCAACAGAAGGGTAAATGCTTCGTTTATGTACATACGCAGTTTTGAGTTGTCAATTCCTCTAAATCTGAATCAACTTTGATGAATTTGTATGCTGCCCAAAAGGCTTTGTACGGCAACATTTAATGTATAAACAATGTACTCCCGAATGAGAGATTGCACACAGAACATTCTCTCCAAACAGTCGGGCAAGGTACTTATCTAATAGTTAATAATTAAAATGTTGATCATTAACCTACAAATGCTTGGAAAAATAAACCATGGTTCTATTTGCCTCTCATGAGAACTTAAATGTTTTTTTAAATGGTACATTTTTTAAAAAAAAAGTAATAAAGTTCTCCGAATCTAAATACTATTTAGTTCTTAAGTGCTAGCATGATCCTACAATCTTCAAACACATTAACCTTTTTTTTTGAAGTGCTGGCTTTTTATTTAAGTATGTGGGTTTTCATGTGTATGATTCTCTTTACTGTGTATTTAAATTGGTTTTCAGCAGGCTCGATTAAAATCATATTCGCATTTTTAATTTCACGCCAGATGACAAAGAAAATTTCTGTACATTAGTGATGAGCTATACTGTATAAAGAAATCACTAGTCCCTCCAACCTTCATTCCTGTAAATTGCAGGGATTGGGATCCAACAAATGTTCTGCCAAATGCCTAGTGCTGAACTTGTGCCCACACTCATGACATGTGAGCAGTGACTGTAAGTAGGTGTTTGATGAGTGAAGATTGTAACTGACCCTGATTTTTACCTTTAGTTTCAAAATTGAGCTGGATCTGCATTGATGAGATAAATAATGTTAAGTAGTGTATGAATCAGTTTTTTTTAACTCAGCCACAAATAAACTTTTTGTAGAAGTTTTTGACGTGTCACACTCAAGTTTTCCTCCTTATATGCTGTGGTAATCCTGCGTTTTTTTTTCTTCATAGTTTCTGAAGTTAAGAGGGGCTGCTTCATTTGAAAAGATCCCTGCCATATTGTAACATCACAAAACTCCTTTCAGTTTTCAGTCCTGCGACTGGAATAGATCTAGTCTTATTTGACTACACTTTATGTATTAAATTGTGAATGTAACAAATTCCCTTTCCCAGCATCCTCTCGTACCACCCCTGACTTTTGTTTCACCATCATCAAGTGTAGAAGTGCTGGCTTCGAAATTATTTAATAAAAGAACTTTTTCCTACTTATAAAGATATAAAGTGTCCTTTTTAATTACAACACTACCACAACAAGTTGATCTGTTGGGCCATTAAAAACAATGTTTCCTTAGGCTCTCAAATTATACAAATGGGGAGAGAATCATATGTGATCCCCATTGATATAAACAAGTTGATCAGATGAGAGGGCATTCTGGGAGAAATTCTAATAATAATTTAGCTTTTATTATTGATACTTTTAAAGAATAAATTCTACACTTGTTTAAAAATTAATTATTATAGTTCTGTTTGGTACCTGGTTATATCTTCGAGATCATATGTGCCACATTCTGGCAGGTTGGTGGAGTTGATGAAAAGTGACCATCCAGAATTTGCTATCATCTACAGTGAGCAGTAAGATAACCAGTGTTGGTAGACCTTGAAGTGGTTATGACTGAAGCAGCAACACAGCAGGTAGACCCTGATATTCACAGTAGAGGTATATGAGCTAAAGTGCTTGGAATTCAAAAGGGCCACAGAGAATACAATTAGCAAGAGTTCGCTTTGCATCTATACTTGTGGCAACCTGTCGCTCCTCATCATCTACCAGTTTTTTAGAGTAAGCATTAAACTGTTATAGAAACTGATTATCATTGTTAACTGTGTGGAGTTTATAGAATTGACATTTTAAGACCATATCTTGTGGTGTTTGCAACTAACATTGTTTAGGACTTGCACTTAAACACAAGTTAAATGATGTTTATAAAATCATGAGGAGCATGGATAGAGTGAATAGCCAAGATCTTCTCCCCAGGATGGGGCAAATCCAAAACTAGAGGGCATAGGTTTAAGATGAGATGGGGAAAGATTTGAAAGGCCTAAGGGATAACTTTTTCATGCAGAGGGTGGTGTGTGTGTGTGGAACAAGCTGCCAGAGAAAGTGGTGGAAGCTGGTACAATGACATGATTTAAAAGGCACCTGGATGGGTATATCAAAAGGAAGGGCCTAGAGGGATATGGGCAAAAATGCTGGGAAATGGGACTAAATTAATTTAGGATATCTGGTCGGCACGGACGAGTTGGACCGAAGGGTCTGTTTCTGTGTTGTACAGCTCTATAAATGTGACCTATGCTGGAGTCTGTCTGATGGTAAACCTGAGTGATTTTGTTCTTAGATATTAAATAGAAGATTCAGATGGTTTCATTGACAGAGATATTCCAAAAATGATCTCAAGGAGTGACAGTAGTTAATTTGAAGTCCATCATGAGGAGTGAGTTTACCTCCCACAGAGTATTATATTCCAAATGATCCATGTCTGAGATCTTTTATGCCCCCAAGTCACACACTGTGATACAATGATGATGTCATGAGCATGTCTCAGGAAGGCCTACTGACTGAGACCGACAAATCCCCCTTTTCTTCAAAGGCGAAAATTTATCCTAAACAGGTGGTTATGCATTGTCACTTGTGAATTTTATAATTGAGCAACCAGGTAAAGCAGAGTTTTCAAGACCAACCGTTAAAACTTCAGCATAAACCCTTCAAGGTTCTACAACTTCTCTGATCTGGTGATTGTACACTCATTTGGAGAAAGGGTGCATTGTTCCCTGTCGCACGTGTTTGACAATGTTTGTTTTGCTGCTGGTTGCTGTCACAACATCACTATACAACCATCATCACTAGAGTGTTGTTCTTCTCACACTTGGTGTATGATTGATATGAAGTGCACTGGCCTGAGCTGGCTTCTGGCCCTTTGCAATCAGCTAAAAATCACACAACACCAGGTTATAGTCCAACAGGTTTAATTGGAAGCACACTAGCTTTCGGAGCGACACTCCTTCATCAGGTGATTGTGTCCTGATGAAGGAGCGTCGCTCCAAAAGCTAGTCTGCTTCCAATTAAACCTGTTGGACTATAACCTGGTGTTGTGTGATTTTTAACTGTGTACATCCCACTCCAACACCGGCATCTCCAAATCATGATAATCAGCAACAGTGATGTATGATCTGGGCTGGTTGTGTATTTAACAAACCTTTCTGTTAACCAAGTATTTGTGTTTGATTTTTTTTCTCTCACTTGCATTCTGCTGACTGTGCAGTTTTGCAATTTTCTCTGACTGTTCACTGCCTGTTCATCATGTACTGTTTTAATTCTCCTTTGTCTTTGAAGAAGAATGTTCAGTGACTTGAAGTGATTAGACAATTAGTTGAGAGGCAAGGTCATTCTCATTTGGCATTCAAGCAGAATATTTTGGTCTGTGTGTGGGTTGGGTAATCTGCTCAATCTGTCAAATGTAATCATCTTGGTACCTGCTTTAAAACTCACTTCAAAGTCATATGCTTGGAGATCATTGATTCAGTTGCATCAAGTATGGCCTGTTCCACAGTTGTTTGAGTCTCATGAATTACGATCTGTGCATATTAGTAGTCAAGCCACTGTTCATGCATTAGTATTTACCAGACACAAAATCATGGGAAGTCAAGATGAGCTGTATACCATCACTGCGGTGTGATTCTCCAATGCACAGAAGTGGTGATCCATTTTATGCTGAGAAGCAGTCTCTGGTGGGCTGTTCCAAAATGTGCCACTTGCTGAGGTACTTTCAGGATACGTCAAGCTAATATTTTGGCACTAGCTTCCATGACATTGTGTGTATTTTCTAGCCTTCTCTGGACATATAACATCAGTGATTGTGAGGCTAACAATATGGATGGCTTGGTCATTTTCTGAAATGTTTGCCTTTGTTTGGTTGACTGAGAATTTCACTGTTTGTGCAATATCTTACTGCCATTCCTTACTGCCAGTGTGGTGTCTGCCTTGGACTCTGAAACCTGTTTTCTTGCATGCAAGTGCTTAACGTTCCTTCGTGTCAAATGCTTTAGAGATATGAAGAAAAACTGGATGCCTTTTACATAGGTGCCACAAACTGCATCCATTTTAGATTGTGTTGTTTTGGTGTACAGTAGGAAAGGCATTGGCTACACCCAAAGTATGTAATTGTTATTGACCTGTTACTGTGGCTGCAGATTTATGTCCATTCTGCCTGCCCTTGGTGTGACCATTTTGTTTTTGTCAATAGATCCATTTTAAAGGCTTCAATTGGTCTAGAAGTGATGACTAACTTAATAAACCCCTCTGACATTTCTTCTTCAGAAAGTCACATTAATGCTGTTTGTGAACTATTCAGATCTTTTCTAGATTTTTTTATGATCGTCCATGGAAAGATATAATGTGTTAATTCTGTGAAACTCTTCTTTGCCAATGGCATTCAAGATCTTTAGAACTTTGTCAGCATCATCTATCACTTAGTCTGTAAAGAAACAGCTCCATATTTTGTTTGATCAGTTGTAGTTTAAAAGGAGTGGCACTGGATTCCCAAGCCACAGTGGGAGGTTTCGGGTACCGATGATTTCACCCTACAGATGTTGCACTGATCTTCAAATAGTTCGCAAAATAGTTACCTTCATGATACTGAAGTCTTTATTTATAATGGTTCACTGTTGCTAGAATGACAAGCGTTTTCCTCCAAGCTTATATGCTTCAAATGTAAAATCACACAACACCAGGCTATAGTCCAACAGGTTTAATTGGAAGCACACTAGCTTTCGGAGCGACGCTCCTTCATCAGGTGATAGTGGAGGGCTCAATCCTAACACAGAATTTATAGCAAAAGTTTACAGTGTGATGTAACTGAAATTATACATTGAAAAATTGATTGTCTGTTAAGCCTTTCATCTGTTCGAATACAGAGGGAGCGAGAAATGGGCTGCTTGGTCCACAAGGACTTGAGCCTGGTCCACGATAAAGAGCCTTTGCTACCTGGAGCCACCTGACTAGAATTGTCACACATTTATTTCAGCTTTACTTTGTTGTTTATGATTAGGTTATTGCACTGCCTGGAAGAAAATAGAAGTAGAGGAAAATAGAAATTGAAAGGAAGATCTGCATCCAGTTTGCAAAATGTTTCAATAAAGATAAAACAAAATGTGATTACTGTCATTTGTGTATGTCAAGGTTTTGCTGACCCTGATGTAACATTGCTCACAAAATAACTTTGTGCCATTCCTGATGATTTGTTGTTTGTTTAGATTGGTATGAACTGACCTAGTGCCTCCTCACCTATAGATTGCCTAACCGTGATCAATTGACCTTTTTTTGTGTGAACAGGAGCAAGGTAAAATAGAAAATACTCTGAATGTGAATCTATTAACAGCCTTGACTACACTTTTTTGCAACACAATGAAATTTTCAAGTTATTAGACAGTGGCAAAGATAAAAGTTCCTTCAGGGTAATTTAGATTTTTGCTTTGATTTAATTCCGTCGTCTGGGAAAAGTAATTCATGTCTGTGAGGTTGAAAAATTGACTAGTTCTGAATTGAACAAGGAGTAGAAACATTTTAGTGTTTTAATTTTACAAATGCTACTGACTCTACGTTTGTGTGGAAAAGATAGGCAATCATAATATCTTAATTCCTTCAAGTCTGCACACAAGGTGATTAACTTTGAGCACTGTTTGTCATTCAGTTAATTTGTCACAAAACTTAGAAGACTATACATTTTATTTTAATGAATGTCTTTATTCCCATCTTCCTTGGTCTCTCAAAAAAAAAGACATGAAATTTGCTTTCTGTCACTGTGGGTTATGGTGAAACCTATTGTGTTATAAACATGTAACATGGACTTAATTTATTAGCTGTAAGTAATTGCTATATTTTGTTTCAGAAGTAGTCCCATTATTTTTCTATTAGAATGCCTTCTAGTATGCTACAGTCCAAGGGACGGGCAATGATGGATGAGCTGTTTTCACTAAACTATGTGAATCGAAAGATTCTATCTTACTCTTAACCAATAAGGCGTGATTACAAGTGCCTGCCTTGTGAAACTAAAATAAACTCTATGTTGAATAGAAGTTAATATTCTTAAATTTAAATTCCTTAACCACAAGAATAAAAGGCATGCAGTTCATTAATTAATTTTGACGCAGTTTAATCAATACAAGAGATATGTTTGTTTCATTTTTTTTGTCCCTCATGTTGGTGGCATATTGCTAAAATGCTTCTTCTATACAGTTAAGTGACAATAGCTGGACTAAAGGATTAAAGATACATTTGGCAACCTTTACATAGTTTTAGGGCTAGATTATTACATCACTTTCCCACCATCCACCAGATAAGAAACAGGAATCAGTAAAAAGCCCAGGAAATACAATTTCAACATTATACTTTCATCCACCAAAACAGAAGAAATGCAAAATTGAGACCTTGCACAATCGAGACCTTGCACAATCAACCTGACACTTTAGAGTCATCATTATGAAACTTGAAGAAAGATTTTAATTTTATCCCCCACTGTAGTTTAGTCATTGTGGGAGGTATTTAGAAGGTGTGGGAACCAACTAGGTAAGTCAGTTAATGAATCTCTGGGAAGCCTGCTGTGGAGGCAGGAACTTTTTAACAGGCAAGTCTTCTCATCTTCAGATACCATTATTAGATGTTACTTGATAGATTAGATCTGTTTGTAATGCAGTGATGTATGTAAGGCTTTGTCCTGAAAAGGTAAAGATGATCATTACATTGACCAGCATTGTGTAAGGCTGAGATGCATTAGAGTACTTTCCCCATTGGAGAATGGACCTAAATTAAGTAGGAAGGGTGATCAAGAATCCTGCAATCATCTAATGAATAGGGATTTAACGATCTGGATTGCAGAAGTTTTCAAAGCTATTTCTGAACCCCTTGGAAAGGTTTTCTGCTGGAGTTTGTCTCTTCAACTGGAAAAGGATCCATAGTATCACCTTCAATTGCGTGTTAATACAGCTTAGCTGAGTTTCTAATTTAAAAAAAACATTGACTGAGCTCAGTAGGGATCTTAACATTGGTGCAATTGGGAATTGAGAGCTTTCTTCGATAATTATATGAGGATGCGATCCAATTTATCTATCTTTGTCTCTTTTTGCATTGATGTTTGTTATTTAGACAACTGTGTAACTACTTAATGATAATAAGGTTTCCCTTTGCAATAGGACTAATATATCCCCCACCCCCACCAAATGGAGCACTAAAGCTGTGTTTGTTTGATGTTTTTGAGATTTTAAGAGATTCAGTATTTTAGATCTACACCCAATTGTCATTTAGTGTCTTATGGGTTTGTATGAATTAGAAATTGGGTGAGTGGCTATGAAGGATACATGGAGGGTGTAAGGAGCCCTTTATGTACAAGAAACGTGAGCAGACATGGGAGTTACAACATGATGACCTCATCATATTGATGAAGTAGTAATCCAGAGACCTGGTAGTATTTTGGGCTCATGTTCAAATTCGCCACAGCACAGGATGGAATTTGAATTCAATGAAAACGTGGAATCAAAAATCTAATGATCAAGAAATCATTGTCAACAATTGGAACAAAACACTTCTGGTCCACTAAATGTTCCTTAGGGAAGGAAATTGTCTTCCTTAGCTGGATTGGCCAACATATGACTCTAGGCCAAGAACAATGTAATTTACTCTTAAGTGTTTTCTGAACTGGCCTGGTGAGGTACTCCATTATAGTAACTGTTGGTTGAAGTTATAAACGTCACATAGCAAGATGGTTGTGGTTGTTGGAAGTCAGTCATCTCAGCTCCACAACATCTCTGCAAGAGTGTTTTAGGATAGTGTATTAGGCCCAACCATCTTCAGCTCCTTCATCAATGACCTTCCCTTTATCATACAACCAGGTGGGGTGTTTGCTGCTGACTGCACACTGTTCAGCACCATTCATGACTCCCCAGACACTGAAGCAGTCCACTTCCAAATGTAGCTGGAGCCGGATGATATCTGACAAATGGCAAGTAACCTTTGTGCCACACAACTGCTGTGCAGTGACCATCCCCAATAAGAAGGAATCTAGCCACTGGACCTTGACATTCAATTGTGTTAGTAGCACTAATTTCTCCACTGTCCTGGGGATTACCGTTGATCAGAAACTGATCTATACTGGCCCTATATATGCAGTGGCGACAGGAGAAGGTCAGATACTAGGAATCCTGCAGCAAGTAACTCATCTCCTGACTCCCCACAACCTGTTCACCACCTACAAGGCACAAATTTGCCTGGGTGGGTGCAACTTCACCATTCTCTCTGTCTCTCTCTCTCGGTGTCTCTCTCTCTCTCTTTACCCCTTCTCTCTCATTTCCCCCCTCTTTTTTTTCTCTCTCTCAGCCATGTGTGTACATTCCATGTGATATCCTTTTTCCCATTTCATTCCTGGGATGTAGGAGTTGCTGTCTAAGCCAGAATTTATTGCCTATTCCTATTTGCCCAGAGGGCAGTTAAGATCAATCATATTGCTATAAGTATGGAGCCACATGTCGGCCAGACCATGCAAGGATGATGGACTTCATTCCCTAAAAGATATGATTAAACCTGTTAGCATGGTGCTATATCAGGAAGAGTAGAGGAGCTGAATATTATTTAAATGGATGAAGACTGAAGAAATTTACAGAATAGAGGGATTTATGGGTCCTAAATCATGAAAAAAAGCTAGCATCCAAGTTCAGGTAACAGGGAAGGCAAATAGAATGTTGACCTTCCTTTCAAAGGGAAAGGAGTATAAATCTCGGGAGGTTTGGCTAAAAGCACTAGTCTAGAATATTGTGAATAGTTTTGGGCCCCTTATCTAAGGAAAGATGTGCTGGCATTGAAACCAGCCTCGAGCAGGTTCACTCGGTTGATACGAGGTTGCAACCCATCACTACCAACAATACAAAGGCTTTTTGCCTTCTTTGATGTATACCTTGAGATAAAAGCTAGAATTGTATGAGCTTTTTCTTTACAGCTGTTTTAAACTGATTTTCTGTGATTCTGCACCCCCTTACCCTTCTGCTGTTCCTTCGCACCATATTTTATTTTATTGATGTTAGTTTAAGTATTACTATTGGAAGTCAACATTTTTGAGATTGTAAGAAAATCAATGCTTTTCACAGGAAGTTATTATTTTGATCAAATAGTGAAATCAAAATGTCCACCCCCTTGAAAACTGATCCATCAGGCTCCTTACCAACTTCATCACACGAGTGAGCAGAAACAGGGATTATGGGAAAATCAATTCCAGGGGAAGCTTGGGGATCACTATCCCCATGCCTTTGAACATTGATAGATTGGATTTCTGACTGAGACCTTGATGGAGTACTTTTATTTGTTTGTATGCTATCGTATTTTTGTGTGATTAGTACCTTTTCTCTTGTTCTGTTGTTTTGGCACGAATTGCACTTCAAAACAAGCAGCCAGATTTTCCGGGGAGGGGGCTGTCTTACCCGGATGACCACACTGTCACGATTTTTCTTTGCAAAAGAAGGGCACTCCACTTTTCTGCCAGGGCTCAGGGCTTCCTCAAAAATGCAGGGCTGTACTTCCATTCTGATAGTTCATTTGTAATGCAGAACTGCCAGCGGAAGGCAAATCAATGTCCCCTATTCACAGCAGTCAGCTACCAAAACCTGAAATTTAAAAGTCGGGGCAGTCACTTTGACTATCGCAGGATAAAAGTACGTAAGGCAAGTATTCCGTAACCCTGCTGGGAGGGTAGAGTGCCAACTAGGGAGGACATAAGATGTCAAGTGGTAGGTTCCAGATGGATAGGGTATGTAAAGTTCCAGGTAAGCAGGATGCCAGGCAGGTAGGGCGCTGCAGTAAGGGGGAGGATGCCCAGTAAGTGTTTAGGGTGCATCATGGTGTGCTGAGAAATCGGGCCTGGCAAGGAACTGTTGGGGCCTTGGGCAAGGGGTGCAGGGCCAGTAGCAGTGGGGCCAGGTCTAGTCTAGCAGAGGAAGGGAAGGAGGGAACCCATGATCAGAACCAAAGTACAGGACGGAATGGAGGAAGTCCAACCTCTGAGAGGTACCCGCTAATCTGATTGGCCAGCAGCTCTCAAGTGCCAGCAGTTTTGGGAGCGGGTATATCCATACAGCTGAGGCTTTTGCAGCACCCCAGGAACATTCCTCAGGAAGGAAAATATCTTTTCAGCATTAACACTGTCAAACCCTCTCAGAACATTATACCTTTCAATAGGATCACCCCTCATTCTTCTGAACTCCACTGAGTATTGCTGTATCTAAAGAGGGCCAGGGCACTAAGTTAACTTTACAGCTGCGAGACTTTTCAGTAACTCGTGTTGTGGATTCTATCCCCATCTGGAAGTATATCCTCTTCCTGAAGGCTGCCAGTACCCCATGAGCAACAAGTGGAGGCTGGATCAGAAGATGAATGTTTTTTTTTGTTCTGGAGCAAATTAGATTGTGACCCATCCACCAGCGACACTCAGTAGGATGAGGATGGTGGATGAACTATTGGGAACAGTTTTGCAGGTTGTTGGAAGAGCCTGTGTTAACCGAAAGAGGAATTTCCGCACTCCCCGACCCCAGCAGGCTTACTGTCCTCATTACACCTGTGAGGCTAGTAAACTACCAACAGCAGTAGAAGGCTGCTATTTAAATCACTGTTAATTAGTAACTTATAGGCCTCAGTTCGGCCAAGAGCAGGTGGGCCACCCAGCACCTTACCTGGCTGCTAAAGAATTTCAAGGCAGGCTGGTCACCAGTGGGCAGAGTCCCTTTCAGGCCACCCAGTTATACATGCAGTACATATTCCAACCTTTAGTGTTGCAAATGGGCAGTGGGTAGTTATAGGAACAGGAGTAAAATGTCACCTTGTCAACCTTGCTACACTAATTATTACAGAGTCGAAGAGTGTGGTGCTGGAAAAGCATAGCCACTTAGGCAGCATTCGATGAGCAGGAGAATCAACATTTCGAGCCGAAGCTCTTCGTCAGGAATGAAGGGATGGCCCAGTGGGGCTGAGAGATAAATGGGAGGGGGTTGGGGCCTGGGCTGGGGGGAAGATAGCTGGGAATGCGATAGCCAAACCCTAACCACCCAACACCTGGAGGGACCTTCATCCACGTGGGATCAATGTGGATTTCATCAGTTTCTCTATTTCCCCTGCCCCCAACTTATCCCAGATCCAACCCTCCGACTCGGCATGGCCGTCTTGAACTGTCCTACCTGTCCATCTTCCTTCTCGCCTATCTGCTCCACCCTCCTTTCCAACCTATCACCTTAACCCGCAATGTCATCTACCCATCACATTCCCAGCTATCTTTCCCCCCAGCTCCACCCCCCCCTCCCATTTATTTCTTGGCCACTTTAGCCCACAAGCCTCATTCCTGATGAAGGGCTTATGCCTGAAACATAGACTCTCCTCCTTGGATGCTATCTGACCTGCTGTGCTTTTCCAGCACCACATTCTCAATTCTGATCTTCAGCATCTGCAGTCCTCACTTTCTCCCACACTAATTATTACAATTATGTTGATTGAACACTTCAGTGCCTTTTACACACATTAACCCTGTAAGATTTTACACTATTGGTAATCAGAAATGTCCCAATCCTTTGAGTACGCAAAATCTGAGTTTCCACAGTCCACTGGAGTGAAACAAACCGAAGATTCACAATCATCTGAGTTTATGTTTTTTAAAAATCACCACCTCTCTGTCCTAAGTGACTTGCCCCTTATTTGGTTATGGATTTCCCAGCCAGAGAAAATGTCTTCCCTGCATCTACCTTTTCCATCCTTGTGAGTATTCTGTAAATTTCGGTGAGAACACCTATCTTTCTTTAAAACTCTAGAGAAGGAAGAGTGCCAAGCAAACATCTTTTGGGAAATACAGGGGAGAAATGGTCTGGATGGAAGCAAGTAAACATTTTGTTGGAGTTGGGAAGGTCAGAGGGAGCTTTGAGATGTGAGTTTTGCATAAAGCAGTAGTGGAACTGGAAAAGAATGTGACTAGTGAAGGTGGAAGATAGAGTCATGTGATCTAGCCAATGACAGAGAGAAACAAAATGGATAGGACAAATTTGATTTTGAATGATTTGAACGATTTATTGTCACATGTATTTTATAATGAATAATACAGGGAAAAACTTCAACTGTGCCCACACTCCAGCGTCATTTTGAATAGTTTAAGATTTACAAAAATACGTGAAAGAGAGTCTATCTTTGTTTCACTGCCTCCTCCGTGAGTCCTGAGCTGGCTCACCAACGACACTTGCACTATGGAGTGTAAAGAATGAAGGCGATTATAGTGAGCATAGCTAGCACTTTGGAAAATTCATTGTCTTAAATGTTATGTTCAGAACAATTTCTGAACTTTACAGTTTTTTTCACATGCAATGCATTTTTCTTAAGACTTGCACATCTCAAGTGTATGTGAGTTGATGAAACCTGCACACTCGGTGAGACACAGAGCTTATGCCACACGAGGTTGGATAGCAATAATATTAGGCCATATCAGTTTGTGAGATGATAAATGGAATGGAAAACTGGCTGACATGATAAATGATACAGTAAATTAGAAGACTAAACAAAGAGACACAGTCCTATTTGTCAATCCATTAGGGTTTCTTTGAACAGAGAAATAATTTTGAAAGACTCCTACTGATGATCCAATATATTAAATGGAATGTTTGGAGCAGAATGCAATATGACAATGTTTGAAGGTTATTGTGTTAAAATAATATTTGCAGCATGAATACTTGTTCTACTAAATGCTTAGATGTGGTAAGAAAAATAAATAGTTTTTCAATGCATTTTTCAGGAATAATCTAAGGAATATTGAAAATGATCTGAAACAATAACTGAGAGTTGTTTCATTTAAAAAGTAGATTTCATGAGCTTCCGCATTGATGTTTATACAAAGTTCCTGAATGCAGACATGAGTGCACATTTTCTAATGATACCTAATACAGAATACAGGACGTTGAGGAAATGTGAAGGAGGATTGAGGTAGCAAAGTAGCTTGTTCAGTCACCCTCAGTTTCGTTACAGAGATAGTCATACTGTTTAGAATTGTACTGCCTTTATAAGAGCTGCATCCTGCATGTTGTCTATTAATTGATGTGTAACAGCCTGTTGCCACCTATTGCAGAGAAGTAGTTGGGTTTTATGTCATGTGGTCACAGGATATCTCAATGGACTTCACAGCTCATTAATTATTTTGAAATGCTATCTCTCATAGGCAAAGTAATAGCCAATTTATGCATACAAAAAAATGTTGGACCAGCAGCAGAAAGAGTGACCAATTGATCTTTCTTTTGGTGTGACTGATTGACGAAGGAATGATGAAAACATTGGGATGAGAATGCCATAAGTCATAAGAGCAGAAATTAGGCCATTCAGCCCATCGGGTCTGCTCCGCCATTCAATCATGGCTGATAAGTTTCTCAACTCCATTCTCTGGCTTTCTCCATGTAACCTTTGATTCCCTTGACAATCAAGAACCCATCTATCTCAGTCTTATGTATGCTCAATGACCTGGCTTCCACAGTCTTCTGTAACAATGAATTCCATAGATTCGACATTCTCTGGCTGAAGATGTTTCTCCTTATCTCCATTCTAAAAGGTTTTCCTTTTCTCTATATCTATGCTCTCAGGTCCTAGTCTCTCCTACCAATGGAAACATCTTCCCAACATCTACTCTGTCCAGGCCATTCAGTATTTATATGTTTCAATTAGATCATCTTCCCCCCCCCCCCCCCCCCCCCCATCATTCTAAACTTCATCGAGTATAGACCCAGAGTCCTCAAACATTCCTCAAATGTTGAGCTTTTCATTCCTGGGACCATTCTTGTGAACCTCCTCTGAACATGCTCCAGGGCTAGTACATCCTTCCTGAGATATGGGCCTAAAACTGCACACAACACGCCAAATGTGGTCTGCCATTTACTTCTGTGTCTAGTGCAGTTGGATATTTGACCTCCACCACAACTGATGGGCCTTAGATGATCTCTCAAGAAATGTGGAGTTCCTTTAATGTACTATTCATTGTCAGCTAGGATTATTTGCTCAAATGTTGGATTTAAGCTTGAATCCACACTTATCTAATTCAAAGGCGCGAAGGACACAAACTTATCCAAACTGACACTTCAATCTTGCTTCACTAATCAAACAGATCACTTAGTTCAGTGCACTGCAGAACATTACAAATAATTTTTCTCATCAGAACTGTACTCCAAATGTAATTTCAAATGTGATGTATATGGAGACATTTTAATTGTAATGCAAGAAAAATGACAAGCTTTAATTTCATGGATGTCATCTTCGGTGTGTTGTGCAAATTTTATTGATGCAATGAATTGGATATATAGGAATTCAATTTAAATCATCACTTATACAGAACTAATAGTAAACTATATTTGTCCTAATTTATATTCCTCTAATTGCTTTTCGGCAAAGTAATAAAAACTTAAATTAGCATCAAACAATCTGCAGAGCCTATTAAGCTTGCAGATCTTTGAGCCATTCGTACTATAATGTGGTTATGTTAACAATAAGTAATGTTTGAGAATTATTCAATATTTGCAACATCCAATTCCATTATCTGTGCAAAGACAGTTATGCAGTTGCATTGGTGATTTTGTTTTCTTGTGGTTGGCGGGGAGGGGGGAGCTGGGGTTTTGGGCAATTTGATCAGCTGACTCATCTTTAAACACATTGGTGGGTTGAGGTTTGCTCACGGCATCAAAATTTTCTCATTCAGCCAGCATGACCAGTTTGGGAGAAAAATACATGGGCTGCTTCATCAGAGACGTTGTGTGAAAGAAATAGTGTGAAAATGTGTGAAAGAAATAGTCAACAACTTAAGGAACAGCAGAAGTAAATGTGGCACCTTTGGGAGTTGGAAGAACCCATTGTAATGAAATTTTAAAGTATGTATTGAAATATGAAAGGTAGCAACTCATCAAATTGCCAAAGTTCCTTCAACAGCGCTTTTGAAACCTGTGATTTCTACTATCTGGAATGCTGCCATCACTGCAAGTCCATTTTCAAGGAACTATATCACCATTCCTTCACCAGTCAAAAACCAGGAATTCCCTTCAAAATAGACCCTGTCTACTTGGTCACTGTTCTCAATTATGTGACGACTAAGACCTCAGAGCTTAACAGGTCAATGCAGCAAGCAAAGGATAACCCACACAGAGCTTGCCACTTCCAGCTCCTGAACAAACTCCCCATCCCACCCAAGCAAAATGACTCAGTCTCTTCTTTCCTTCCACCACAACCATCTCCCAAAGCTTAGGTTGTTCTCCTCCTCACCCCTAAAAGCTCCATTTGCAGCCAGGGTTTAACATGAACAGGGACTAGAAATGAGGAAGAGGAGATGCAGAGGAGGAAAGTTAAGAAGGGGAACGGAGAAGATAAAGGAAGGGTAATGGGGAGGGTAGAGGCGGAGAACTACAACAGATAACATCATCAAAATAATAGATACCATATTGTATTGTGACAAATGATAGCATTTGGGCAGCAAGGTGGCACAGTGGTTAGCACAGCTGCCTCACAGTGCCAGAGACCCGGGTTCAATTCCCGCCTCAGGCGACTGACTGTGGAGTTTGCACATTCTCCACGTGTCTGCGTGGGTTTCCACCGGGTACTCTGGTTTCCTCCCACAGTCCAAAAATGTGCAGGTTAGGTGAATTGGCCATGCTAAATTGTCCGTACTGTTAGGTGAAGGGGTAAATGTAGGGGAATGGGTCTGGGTGGGATTTCCAATAATTTCAATTAAAATATTTGACCATTGGAAGGCAAGTGAATGGTTGCAATTGATGTGGTTTCAGTGCTATGAGACTTCATTTTAGGATCACTGATCTCAGTAGCTCAATATTAGATGTAAAATGATTGCTGAATGTTTTGAAACATAGATCATTCGAACTGGATGCAAAATGGTTTCAAAATTTAGGAGAGTTCAGACCTTTTTTTACCTTTACTGGCAGATTCAGCATTGTACCCAGCTCCATTTGTTTGTAAGAATCTTTAAGTCAGCAAGGAAGGTGGTAGCCCAGCAATCAAATAAAACGTAGTTTTACCAAATGGTGTAGCATGCTCCAGGGCACTGATTCCTGCTCCTGTTTATTGAGTCCTCAATGATTTGAGCATTATTGAAATAATGGAGATGTGTGTCTCTAAACCACATTACTGCATTTAAACTAATGAAGGCTCCAAGATTCAAATAACTTGCGTTAGCTCAAGGCAACTTGGATTTAAGTAACACTTACTTTGTAAAAATTTCGCAAAGTGCTGCAGTGAAATGTAATCAAGCACAATGACTCAGAACCCAGAGACAGTGAGTCAGTTGACCAACACTTGAGTCACCAAGGTGGATTTTTAAAGCAAGGAAGATGAGATGTTTAGGTAAGGAATTCCAATGATTTTGCCACTAATAGTGGAGCCATGAAAAATGTATGATGCTCAGAAGATCAGATATCTAATAGGTTTCTCAGGCTCGAGGAGGTTTATAGGTTTGTGGGTTTTGAGGTATAAAATCCTTTTACATAAAACTCGGAGTTCTGCATTATTGTTATCTCACAGGATCCTCAGTTGTCCTTGACCTAACAAGGTATGAATAATCAGTAGTCATAAATCATTCATCGACAAGGCTCTTTATGATAGACTGGTTAGCAAGGTTAGATCAAATGGAATATAGCCATTTGGATACTGAATTAGCTCGAAGGTAGAAGATAGAGGGTGGTGGTGGAGGGTTGCTTTTCAGACTGGGGACCTGTGATCAGTGGCGTGCCACAATGATCAGTGCTGGGTCCACTACCTTTTGTCATTTATGTAAATGATTTGGCTATGAACATGGGACAGTGAAGAAGGTTACCTCAAATGGGCCAATAGGCCAGGGGGTGGCAGATGGAGTTTAATTTAGATAAATGCGAGGTGCTGCATTTTGAAAAAGGAAATCAGGCCAGACTTTTACACTCAATGGTATGGTCCTGGGGAGTGTTGCTGAACAAAGAGACCTTGAATTGCACGTTCATAGCTCCTTGAAAGTGGAAATGCAGGTGGATAGGATAGTGAAGAAGGCGTTTGGTATGCTTTCCTTTATTGGTCAGAGCCTTGAGTATAGGAGTTGGGAGGTCACGTTGCGACTGTATAGGACATTGGTTTTGGAATATTGTGAGCAATTCTGGTTTCCCACCTATTGAAAGGATGTTGTGAAACTTGAAAGGATTCAGAAAGGATTTGTAAGGATTTTGCCAGGGTTAGAGGATTTGAGCTACAGGGAGAGGCTGAATAGGCTATGGCTGTTTTCCCTGGACCATCAGAAGCTGAGGGGTGACCGTATAGAGGTTAATAAAATCATGAGAGGCGTGGATAAGCTAAATAGACAAGGTCTTCACCCTGGGGTAGGGGAATCCAGAATGAAAGGGCATAGGTTTAAAGTGAGAGGGGAAAGATATAAAAGAGACTTAAGGGGCAACTTTTTAATGCAGAGGGTGGTGCGTATGTGGAATGAGCTGGCACAGGAAGTGGTGGAGATGGTACAGTTACAACATTTAAAAGGTACCTGGATGGGCACATGAATAGGAAGGGTTTTGAGGTTTATGGGCCAGGTGCTGGCAAATGGGACTAAATTTGGTTAGGATATCTGGTTAGCATGGACAAGTTTCCATGCTGTAAATCTCAATGACTCTATGATTCTAAATAGAAATTATTAAGCAAAATTTACTAAAACTTACTGTCTCTGGAACTTGTGTTGAATTGCCATTTTGCAGTCCTCCCATAATATTTTTGAATACTAACAGTATTTTTGAATTCACAGTAAGGAAATTTGCTTTTAAAGTTATTTAAGAGAAAATGTATCATTGATTGTGGCAGAGTCACAATGATGTCCTTGAAAAAGGTAGAAACCACAATTGTGCTTTTGACTAATTAGTGGGAGATTTATACAGTTGTTTATCAAATTGCTTTGCAGTTACTGTAATGAGGAACTCAGAACTAGAGCAAATCTAAGAGAGAAAGTTAATCATGGTAGATTAGCAATAGAAACTGAAGCTGACACATTGAAATTCCATTAGTCAACCATAAATCCATTGTTTCTACTGAATTTTGGCATGATTTATTGCTATGCTCTGAACAGGCGGTAAGAAGGAATAGGTTACTTGATAATTTGTCCTCATTGTTTTTTCAGGCACTGGCTGCAGCAAAAAAGAACATAGTTAAAGCTTTCTTGCTTGCAGGAACTGTGCACATAGCATGATCAAGTTGACTTAATTCACTTCTTTTCTGCAGTCATCCTACTTTACCGAGATCTCTCTCCTTAAGTTTTGTATTTCCAATTAAGTTTTGTAGCAAGGAAAGAGAAAGACAATAAGATGCAGGTGAAAAGAAAGGCAAGCGGAAAACTTTCTTGCTCTTGTTTTAACAAGACTT
Organism: Chiloscyllium plagiosum; assembly: GCF_004010195.1. Lineage (NCBI taxonomy): Eukaryota > Metazoa > Chordata > Chondrichthyes > Orectolobiformes > Hemiscylliidae > Chiloscyllium > Chiloscyllium plagiosum. The sequence goes on from NC_057712.1 coordinate 72,656,388, forward strand.
TACTTTTAATATAATAAGAGCAAATTGGATTTTAACAATAGCGTCTCTCCGAGAAATAGAGTGGAGGCTGTGGCCTCTTTGGAGCACTCCATTTTGAGGAGAGGGGCCATAGTGAGGTGGGGATGGTGGGAGATGTTGTGCTGTCATTTGTTTTTTCTAAGTCTGTGGGTTCTTTAGGGGCTTGTGGTCTCGTTTGTTACAATAGCCACTTCTAGACTAACAAGAAGAGTTTGTAGAGTAAGGTTTATCATAGAATCCCTACAGTGGAGGTAAAGTGTGCATCAAGCCTCTGACCCTATTCCCCATAACCCCACATTTACCAAAGTTAACCCACCTAAACTGCACATCTTTGTACTGTAAGAGGAAACTGGAGCAAAGCCATGCAGACTCGGGAAGAGCATGCAAATTCCACACCATCACCCAAGGCTGGAATCGAACCTGGGTCCCTGGAGTTGTGAGGCAGCTGCACTAACCGCTGAACTACCCCGTGACATCCCAGGTGTAATTTATTACTTCTCTGCAAGTGTTTACAGATTATAGGAATTGGCTTGGACTTTACAACAAAGACCATTGGGAAAACCTAGCCTTGGGTTAGTTTCCCACAAGAACCTATGTTACTCTCCCATTGAGTCCTAATCACATCATCTCAATGGGTGGTGCAAGTTGCGTTCGATCAAGTGTTAACCTGTTCAAATTCTTGCAGGGCTATATATGAAAGTTCACCTAAGGTTTTATCAGATATCTATTATAGTTTATATTTGTTTGTGTTGTTAAATGATAAGCAACAAGAAATAAGAATAGCTATTGGGAAACTGAGCGAATTGGGAAACTGGAGTGGAGCACAAATGATTGGGCAAAAGAGAGAAGTTAGGACTCCTTTGGTGTTAAATTTTCTTCTCAACTATTTCCCTAAACAAAATAGTGACTCCTTTCTCAGCAACAGCTGTCCTATCCGCCTTCAATTCAAAAGAAAAAGGCAGAAATAATCTTCGGTAGATAGAAGGGAAGGAAGAAAAATGAGAGGAGAGACAAAAGCAAAAGAAGATATTAAGTAGCAAAGGACATTAACCATTAGGAGAGGAAAATACAGTCACAAGTGCATCAGATTTCCTTTCTTGGGTCAGTTTCTCCCCACTTCCCACCCAGCCAATTATACTGTCAGCTGGAGTGTGCAATCTGAGTAAGAGTTGAGTCAATGACCATTAAAGCTTAAGTTTTAGACAGTCAATCCAAAAGGCATTTTAGATTTGACTAAATAAAAGGCCATTCTAGATACGCATATGTTTGAACATGTTGAAATTCTTAAGGTATTAAAAATGTATAAAATAAGTATTTAATAAAAGTGATCATTCAGTTGGTTTTCAATGGAATCACATCTCATGGTTTTTGGTTGGAAACGTGAAAAACCAGGACCTGGCGTTTTGACGTTTTGAGCCTGCTCCATCATTCAATCTGATGTATGGCTGATCATCCAACCAGCATCCTGCTTCAGCTTTCATCCATACCCTCTAATCCCTTTAGCCTTAAAAACTATATTATCTCTTTCTTGAAAACTGTGTTTTGCCCAGAACTGCTTTCTCTGCTGGAGAACCCCATAGGCTCACCACTCTGTGGTTGAAGAAATTTCTCCTCATCTCCGCCCTAAATGGCGTACCCCAAACCATTAGACCTGACTTCTGGTTTTGGATTCCCCAGTCTTTGGGAAAATCCTTCCTGCGTTTATCTGTCTAGTTTTATTAGAATATTACAGGTTTCTATGAAATCTCTCCTGATTTCTCTAGGCATGTTGTTCTATTTCTTTGATTGAAGTTGTGGTTCTGCCTTCGGTCCTCTCTATACACTGAAACATTAAGATTCACCATTTATTAACCCTTGCCAACTGCGACTCCTGCCCTGCCTTGACAACACATGGCCATCACATGATCAGTCTCAGTTTGGCTAAATTGTGTATGCCCAATTCCTGATTGGTTTCTTTAAAAGTCATGGTCACCTTACTGATCTCACTTCCTACTATCTCCTGACTTGTTCTTTGAAAAATCGTCACTTTGTAGGATTATCCCTTTTTTGATGGCTTGTCCCTCATGGCTAACTAGCTCCTTAGATCTTTACCAAGGTAACTTAACACCGGTTAAGTAACTTGTCCTTTGCTTAGAGTATCTAGTGTCACCTCTCCTGTAATTAATATTGTTCCAAATGAACCAACTAATAGATGTCTGGATTAGTGGTGCTGGAAGAGCACAGCAGTTCAGGCAGCATCCAAGGAGCTTCGAAATCGACGTTTCGGGCAAAAGCCCTTCATCAGGAATAAAGGCAGTGAGCCTGCAGCGTGGAGAGATAAGCTAGAGGAGGGTGGGAGTGGGGAGAAAGTAGCATAGAGTACAATAAACCAAATCATCAGCCGACATTTCCGCCACCTCCAAACAGACCCCACCACCAGGGATATATTTCCCTCCCCACCCCTTTCCGCCTTCCGCAAAGACCGTTCCCTCAGTGACTACCTGGTCAGGTCCACACCCCACTACAACCCACCATCCCATCCTGGCACCTTCCCCTGCCACCACAGGAACTGCAAAACCTGCGCCCACACCTCCTCCCTCACCTCCATCAAAGGCCCTAAAGAAGCCTTCCACATCCATCAAAGTTTTACTTGCACATCCACTAATCTGATTTATTGTGTCCGTTGCTCCCGATGCGGTCTCCTCTACATTGGGGAGACTGGGCGCCTCTTAGCAGTGCGCTTTAGGGAACATCTCCGGGACACCCGCACCAATCAACCACACCGCCCCCCCGTGGCCCAACATTTCAATCCCCCTCCCACTCTGCCGAGGACATGGAGGTCCTGGGCCTCCTTCACCGCCGCTCCCTCACTACCAGACGCCTGGAGGAAGAACGCTCATCTTCCGCCTCTAGCTTATCTCTCCATGCTTCAAGCTCACTGCCTTTATTCCTGATGAAGGGCTTTTGCCCGAAACGTTGATTTCGAAGCTCCTTGGATGCTGCCTGAACTGCTGTGCTCTTCCAGCACCACTAATCCAGAATCTGGTTTCCGGCATCTGCAGTCATTGTTTTTACCCAACTAACAGATGTGCGCAGCCTCCAAATCTATAAAAATGCTTTAACCACATGAACAATTTGTGATTCCACAATAACTATTGTCTTAAAACTGAGATTGTACAGTGCCATTACAAGAAACAGCAAAATGCATAAAGCTCAAAATAACCCCACAAAGATAATATACATAGACCTGTTACATCGTTACTTTACAGAAATAAACTAGTTTGAAACATAACTGTGTATTTGAGTAAAAAGCTTTGCCTCGAAGCATTTTTCACGTTATTTTTGGCCAAGGTTTACATTGGCTTGAACCATAAAAAAACCATAAAACCCTTACCTTGCTTTTGACTCAGGCCATATGGTTGTTCTTCCTCACAGAAAATATTTACAACCAGCCATAAAGAAAACATAATTTAATGCCTCACTTATTTACAGAAGTCAAAATTGTCTTTTTTAAAACTCAATTCCATAATATTAAGGAAAATTCGAGCAAGTACCGCTGGATTAGTGATCAAATCTGCTTTTTGGTCGAGCCAGGAAAACTTAACTGACTGAACAATGGATAGCACTGAAATTTAGCAATAGGTTAAGATACCTATTGAGTCTTACAACATTTATTGACACACAAGCAACCAAATGGGAGATATGAAAAATATGAATATTAAAAACAAAAGTAATAAACTACTCAGTGATAAAGTCATTTTCTTCTCTTTCGCAACTCAAAAGTCAGGGTTTTGCAATTAGTAATAAACCAGCTTGAAGCAGTAATGAGAATGGGGAATATGAAGTGGCTAATAATATTCTGCTGAGTAATATTGATTTCTCATGATTTATTTCACTTGGTTATGTTTCTTGCTTTCAAATATAATTTAGAGTAACGTAATAGAAAATTAAATGTTTTTTTAGGGAAGGGAGGAGGATGAAGAATAGAAACAATCATTTGAATTAATGATATTGAGTTTTATTGGTTTCTTGACATTATAAGATTGTGTTCCTCATTTCTATGTAGTCGCAAGTTATATAATCTGTGGGTTTGGATTGGGAGGGGGAGAATGGAAGCTGTGGTTGTGAACCTTTTCTATAATGGGCTGTACCTGTATAGAATTGGAACATTCCATTGTTATCCAATGTATTTTTCTCCACATTTCATTCAGAACTGGCAAGTACAGGAGGAAATAGAGAAAGTTAATATGGGAAACTGAGGTTATCAAAAGAGATTAGGAAATATTGAGTTGTTGTAAAATATTTCAGAAACACAAAAAGCCGATGTGAAGAAAATTCTCAGCCACTTGGGAAATATTAGTATTATTAAAAGCCAAAGGGAAATCTTCATGAAGAAACAAATGACTTGTTTCTTCATGAAGAAACAAATACTTTGCATGTCTGCACAAATCAGGAGGATGATGTGAAGCTTGCACTAAAGGAATGAGAGATGTGGAATAGTAATAAATAGTCTATTCATAGTACAGAGCTCAAGTGTTGCAGAAAATAAATAGATTTTGTCAAAACTTTTCCTTTTGCTCTCATCAGGTCAATTTGCAAGGATACCAATTCAAGAAGCAAACGAGTACCTATACTGATCAGAATCCACTTCCCAACCAATCAGCATTCCTCTCAAGTGAGACTTGCTAAAAATATTGATAGTAAAAGTTGGTAAGTCAGTTGGTTCGAATAGAAATGCTGAAAGAAGCAAAGGAGCAATAAGCCAGATATTAGTTACAATCTTTTAATCCTCTTTATATGCTGGAGGATTCAAATTTCTAACGCAACACCAATATTCAAGAAATAGGAGAAAGTGAAAAGAGGAAGTGATTGGGTGGTTAACCTTGCATCAGTGTGAGGAAGTAATTGGTAATAATTATCAGTGTTAAAATAGTTTCATTTCGTATTAATCAAAAAAGACTGAAGTGGATTTGTGAAAGGGATTTTGTGACTGCTAAATTGATTTCTTTCAGGTAACCAAAGGCTGATAAAGCCAATGCAATAAATATTGTGTATCAATTAACTTTTGAGAGGCATTTAACCAAGTGCTACTAAAGAGACCTTTTGTAAACCCAGTAATTAGGGAAAGTTGCAGTATGGATGTGGCTCAGCGTCAGGAAGCAGATTTTGAGGTGGTGTGCAGTGATGTTCTACTTCAAAAGGGTCACTTTTGGGCAAGTTATTTATTTAAACGACCTAATTCAGATGAAGAAAGCAGCATTATTGAATTTACAGATGACGTAATAGTTGGCAACCTGGTAGATAAACATGAAGATAGTCACATACTTTAGAAAGGGATGGACAGAACGGTGAAATGATTCCCGTCATGACAGATGGAATTCAATGCAAAGTCTGAAGCAATGCCCTTTGGGAAAACCAATGTAGAAAGACCATGTATTATAAATGGCCTAATCTTGAAAAATGCAGCTAAGCCGAAAGTCCATTGTATCTGTGCGCACACAATTTCTCAGGTGAAATGGCAAGTTGATGAGCATTGGAAAAGCATTCTGATTACTCATCTTATTTTTAGAGCTGTGGAACACAAAAGCAAAGATGTCATGCTCGAAAATTATGAATTGATGGTCAGGTTTAGACTGTGATATTATGGACAATTCTGGTACCTGACTTCAGGAAAAACGTTTAGGCTTGGGAGTAGCAGAAAGAAAGTTTGTCAAAGTGTCTGTCAGAATGACTTATAGGACAGTTAGTGTCATAAAGATGTACAGCACAGAAGCAGACCCTTAGGTCCAATTCGCCCATGCCAACCAAATGTTCGACATTAATCCAGTCCCATTTGCCAGCCTTTGGCCCATATCCCTCTAAACCCTTCCTATTCTTTACCCATCCAGAAACCTTTTAAATGTTGTAATTGTACCAGCCTCCTCCACTTCCTCTGGCAGCTCATTCCATACATGTACCACCCTCTGCGTGAAAACTTTGCCCCTTAGGTCTCTTTTGAATCTTTCTCCTCTCACCCTAAACTTTTCCCTCTAGTTCTGGCATCCCCTAATCCAAGGAAAAGTCCTTGTCTATTTACCCTATTCATTCCCCGCATCATTTTATAAACCTCTATCAGGTCACCCCTCAGTCTCCAATGTCCAGGAAAAAAAGCCCAGCCTGTTCAGCTTCTCCCTATAGCTCAAATCCTCCAACCCTGGCAACATCCTTGTAAATATTTTCTGAACCTTTTCAATTTTCACAACATCCTTCCTATAGGAGGGAGACTAGAATTGAACACAATATTCCAAAAGTGGCCTAACCAATGTCCTGTACAGCTGCAACATGACCTCCCAACTCAATGCTGTAAACAATAAAGGAAAGCATACCAAATACCTTGTCACTATCCTATCTACCTGTGACTCTACGTTCTGCGACTCTATAAACCTGCACTCCAAGGTCTCTTTGTTCAGCAACACTCCCTAGGACCTTACCATTAAGTGTATAAGTCCTGCTAAGATTTGTTTTCTCAAAGTCCCGCACCTCACATTTATCTAAATTAAACTCCATCTACCACTCCCTGGCCCCTTGGCCCATTTGATCAAGATCCCGTTGTACTCTCAGGTAACTTCTTCACTGTCCACTCCACTTCCAATTTTGGTGTCATCTGCAAACTTACTAACCATACCTCCTATGTTCGCATCTACATCATTTATATCAATGACAAAAAGCAGTGAACCCAATACCAATTCTTGTGGCACACCACTGGTCATAGGCCTCCAGTCTGAAAAGCAACCTTCCACCATCATCCTCTATGTTCTACCTTTAAGCCAGTTCTGTATCCAAATAGCGTGTGATCTAACCTTGCTAACCAGTCTATCATGAGGAACGTTGTTGAACACCTTAATAAAGTCCATATGGATCACGTCCACCACTCTAACCCTCAGCAATCCTCTTTGTTACTTTTTCAAAAAACTCAGTCAAGTTCGTGAGACATGATTTCCCTCACACAAAGCCATGTTGACTATCCCTAATCAGTCCTTGCCTTTCCAAATACATGTAAATCCTGTCCCTCAGGATTCCCTCCAACACCTTGCCCACTACCATGTCAGGCTCACTGGTCTCTAGTTCCCTGGCTTTTCGTTTCCAGCTTTCTTAAATAGTGGCACCATGTTAGTCATCCTCCAGTCTTCCAGCATGTTGTTTTCCTCAAAACAGAGAAATTTAAAAGTTGATCTTGTTTTAAAGTGGAGGACAGGTTTTGCAAGAGTGAATGGAGGTATTTCCTTCTGGTTATGGATCAATAAACAATGAATATAATTTTAAAATCATTGGCATACAATCTGGAGGCAAGTTGGGAACACTTTTCATTGAGTTATTAAGGTTTGAGTTAAAGCCTTAAAGATGAAAGCTGGTTTTATAATTCACTTCCAGAGAAACATTCTTAAAGGATTCATTGCCCTAACACTAAGCATAGGCCCTCCACCCCAGTCCTCAAAGACAACATGGCCATCACAATGTTTCTGATGTACAGAGCAACAACTTGCATGGACCAAACATGTCCTGGAATGTATTGTACTGCAATGAATGTGTTAAGAATTTTATGATTTTTTTTTCCCCCAAATCAGAAATCATTTCAGAGATGTTGCTCTTAAAGCAAAAGCTACTACTACTTGGAGTTAGATACCTAATGATAGACACACACACCTGTAATGTCAGGAAGTAGTAACTTGGAGAAGAGGATAACATGGTCACACCAAAGAGCTCACGAGTAAAAGTGAACAGAATTTCATAAAACTCAGAGAAATTTGCAACACAGGAGGAGATCATTCAGCATGTTACACCTATGGTAGTTCTCTAAAAGAGAGTTATGTTTAACCATGGCCCCTCATTCTGTTGATAAGCCTGATGGTACCTCAAGGATCTGCCCATCCATTTTATAGTTACTAGTAAAAACAGATTCCACCAACTTTCCAAGTTGAGCCCTCTTCCAGTGAATGATCATGTGTTGGATATCAACAACAGAGGGGAGCAGCAGCACAACCAGAAGTTAATTAGAGAGGAAAATGGGTCTCTGAATGTGGTTGTGAGCTCAATCAGTTTGGTTTTAGGTTTGAATTTTGTCGGGGCAGGGAATATCTCATTCACCTGAGAGTTTATTTGAAATTCTCTGTTCATGAAAGTGTTTAAAACTCTTGTCAACCGACAAACTTCTAATAGTCCATTGTACCTCTAGGCATAAGCCAAGTTGAGAAGAGAAAGTGTGAGTTTAATATATAGAAAACTTCCAGGGTTAAAGAACATCAAAACTAGATTGTTTTGACCTGAAGTGGCAACATGAAATACTAGTAATGCCTCTGTTGAATGACAACTGTGGGATATTTGAAGCAGATTTGAAGGCAAAGCATTACGAGAAGTAAGCGGTGGGTCCCAATGCCTCAACCCTTAGAGGAACCTTGGAAGCATTACTCAGACAAAACGGTTAATTAGCCAATATCTGATAAGTATCTGACTTGAATTATTGAAGATGCGAGTCAAATGGGTGCAGAAGTAAAATTAAGAAATTTGGTGTCGTATAAATAACTGTGTTCTTTGTAAAATATCTTTAACTTATTATTTAAGGTAGAGTGTAGTTATTAATATTTTGTTTGATTATCCGAGTCACGGCACATTTTCTTTTTTGTGGGCAGCATGGTGGCTCAGTGGTTAGCACTGCTGCCCCACAGCACCAGGGTCCCAGCTTCAATTCCAGCCTCGGTCAACGGTCTGTGTGGAGTTTGCACATTCCCCCCATGTCTGCGTGGGTTTCCTCCGGGTGCTCTGGTTTCCTCCCACAGTCCAAAGATATGCCGGTCGTGTGAATTGGCCATGCTAAATTGCCCATAATGTTAGGTGCATTAGTCAGAGGGAAGTGGGTCTGGGTGGATTACTCTTTGGAGGGTCGGTGTGGACTGGTTGGGCCAAAGGGCCTGTTTCCACACGAGGGAATCTAATCTAATCTCATACTATGTTTGATTTTGGCATTGTAAAATTATTTTGTTTAAACCATAAAACCTTGCGTCTTCACCTGGGATATTGGATTCTTAAAAAATACTTGTTTGATCTATACCAACATTATCATCAACCTGACAGTATTAAGCTTCCATCATTTTGTTGTCTTGTCTCTTGCCTGCCCATTGTTCAATCAGTGAATTTAGTTACGCATTGTAATGTAATTGCAGTAGGTTTTCAGGTTTGTATTCTGTGAACGAAATAATCTGGTGATATGGTGTGCAATAAAGAGAAAATTGTCCTTAAGTGGAGGCATGAAGAGACAATTTTAAAATGAATCACGTATTTAATGTTTCAGAAAGATCGATCTTTATTTCATCTACTGAAAATCTGTTAAATTGTGTTTTTTTTTGGTATATGGTCTACACAGCTCAGACTTGCTAGCAAAATTAGATACATTCCGTTTATATTACATCCCAGGCGGGCTTACTTGATTATTGAAATTTACAAAAATAATTTCAGATTAGCTGGCAGTCATGTACTAGTTTGTGAATGACGCTTTTTATAAACTATCACAGTTTTCCTTAATGAGATAACGTTCTTTAATTTGGCAGTATTGTCTTTGATATCCTTTCATTTGTTTAAGAAGAAAAGTTCTGTTTGTCATGACAGCCAGACTGGAATTGTTTTGGAATTACAAGATTGTTAGTGTATGCCTATTTAAGTGAAGGTCTGCTAAAATACATTGTAACAAAAAGTAAAACATGAATATGGGGCATGAAGGTCAACATTCTGACTGAAAAACTGTAGAAGTTCTCAGAAGAGAGGAGAACTCATATTAATTTCATTTTTCCGAGCCACACTATAACTTCTAATAATTCAAGAAAACAGAAAGAGACTTGAGTATTGTATTTCTTGGTGTTATGTTTTAATTTGACATTCATGTGCATGTTTGCTGCCTTTATTAGTACTGCTAACCATACGTGATGGCAGTCGTGCTTCAAAAGATACTGATTAATGGATGCCAGTCCCGTGTTAACCATTGGATCAGATATTAAAGGTACTTTGTAATCAGTGAAAGCATGAATTCAAAGAAAATACTTGTGATTTTTGTTTTCATTATCATGGTTTCATTGAAGTGCTGCAGCAGTGGATTGCTTCCAGAGTTTGATTTCAGTATCCATTTATTTGTAGCTGCTTACCCTGCTAGCCATGGACTGACATTTCTGCAAGGTGATCTGGCAGAGATGACGAATAACTGGCCAGTGAGGCAACTTGTTGGTTAATGATGGCTTAGTGGTGTAAAATTGTATTGACATGCCATTAGGCTGTCATGCTGGATGAAATGATTATTGGAACGTAACAAGAGAGAAAGGGGAGGAAAATACTTAGCTAACTGCTAAGTCTGTAATGTAAAGTAGGATCATTGTTTATGGTCTCTAAATTACAAAACCAGTGAAGTGAACTTGGGCTCCATCTCTATGCCTTATGTAAGTAGCATCTTCGTGTCGTTGAAACAAATTTATATGCAGACCTTGATACCTTCCACTTTATTTGATGGTTATTTTTATTAGCATTGTAACATCAGATTTTCAATGCAATTCATAATCTGTTGATTTCCGTGCTCATCAAAGCACAAAACAAATCTCCCAGGTTCCAGCAACTTGAAATACAAAGAACAGTACATTACTAATCGGTTATTGCAGATTTTGTTGTTTTGTTTGCATTAGAGTGTGATATTGCTGACATTTACTTGCATATTTATTCAATATGCTGTAAAATAGTGTTTATATTATTACTTAACTGTATTCAGAACAATAGCCCTGAGAACTTTTGGTAGAGCTTGCTGCAAATATTTTGGCAAATGTTGTCAGCTGGGAATTTGACTTCGATTTGGCATGGTTGCCAGATAAAATTAGTCAATTAATTTGCGGATTACATAAGATAGAGTTTATGGATTCATTTGCTATTAATCAGAGACCATATAACATGGACAAGAACGTTTCATATGGGTGAATCAGTAGACTATTCAGGATAAGAAAATAATTGGCTGAATTTTCCTAGCCCTGATTGAAGTGGGCAATGGCAAATCATTTGGGAAAATAAGGCACAACCAGAAAAATGAGATTCTTGACATTGAGAAATAAAAATCTGACTTTTCAGCAAAGACTTTTGAATGTCTGCAACATCTTAGGGCATGCTCCATCAGTAGCAAACACAGGCATCCTTCATCCACAACAGTTATCATCAGACATGCACCAGCCTCACTGTGTCATCATGGAACATCTCCCACATACTTGGAATACAGTTTCCCATTTCAATGCTGCACTTTGAAGGCGCGTGAACGAATAATGGCAAGTAAAATAAAGGAAGATCCTAAGTATTTTATGATTACATTAAGGGTAAAAGGATAACTCTGGAAACAAACAAGGCCCATTAAGGACTGCATTGTTAATTTGTGCATGGAGTCGGAGGATTGGGAAGGTTCTAATAGAATGCTTTGTGTTGGTGTTCACTAGTCAGAGAGCCAATGTGGGTATAGATATCAGGAAGGAGGAGTGTAACATACTTAAATTAGCAACCACACACAATCAGTGTAGATTTCACCAGTTTCTCCATTTCTCCTCCCCCCACCATATCCCAGTCCCAACCTCCCAACTCCGCACCGCCCTCTTGAATAGTCCTACCTGTCCATCTTCCTTCCCACCTACCTGCTCCACCCTATCACCTTCACCCCCCAATGTCATCTACCTATCGCATTCCCAGCTACCTCCACCCCCAATGCCACCTCCTGCCCAATTATCTCTCAGCCCCCTTGGCCCGCAAGCCTCATTTCTGATGAAGGGCTTATGCCCGAAACATCGACTCTGCTGCTCCTCAGATGCTACCTGACCAGCTGTGCTTTTCCAGCATCACAATTTTCGACTCTGATCTCCAGCATCTGCATGTCCTCACTTTCTCCTCGTTGAATTAGCATGAACAACGAGGTGGTTATGAGTGGTCTAGTACACTTAAAAGTAGGTAAATTTCCAAGGCCAGGTGAAATGTATCCCTGACTGTTGAGTGAGGCAAGGAACTAAATAGAATGGGCACTTGCAATTATTTTCAATTCCTCCCTGGCCACAGAAGTGCTAGAGGACTGAAGGACAGCCAATGTGACATTGTTCTTCAAGAAGGGAGTAAAAGGTAAACTAGGAAATTGTAGGCCAGTCAGTCTAACCTCAGTGGTGGAGAAACTATTAGGGACAGATTAAACTGTACTTGAAGAGGCAGGGACTAATCAACTATAGTCAGCATGGTTTTATTAAGGGATAGCTATGTTTGACCAGCTTGATTGAATTTCTCAAAGTGGTGACTAGGTGTGTAAATGTGATCAATACTTGACAGAATCAACTTTGACTTCAGCAAGGCTTCTGTTAATGTACCATATGGGAAACTGATAGCAAAGGCAAGAGCCTATGGGATCCAAGGAAATTCGGCAAACTGGATCCAGAATTGGCTGAGTAGCAGGAAGCAGAGGATGATGGTCATGGGGATTTTTTTGGCACTGGAAGCCTGAGTCCGGCGGGGTTCCACAGGGATCTGTGTTGGAGTCCTTACTGTTTATTTATGAATGATTAGGACTTGGATGTAGGAGGGTTATTCAATAAGTTTTTGGATGATACAGAAATTGATGGGTTGATAAAAAGTAAGAAAGATCGCCTTGGTGTGCAGGAGGACATGGACAGGCTGATCAGATTAACTGATTGGTGGCAAATGGAATTCAGTCTGGATAAGTGCAAGGTGATGCACTTGGGCAAGGCAATCAAGGGAACTCAAGATGGATAGTCAGACTCTGAGAAGCACTAAGGATCAGAGAGGAACCTTGGTACATATGTCCACCAATCTCTTACGTTTGCCGGACAGGTAGATAAAGTGGTTAAGAAGGCATATCGGATACTTGCCTTTATTAGCCAAGGCGTGGAGTTTAAGAGTGTGGAGGTTATGCTGGAATTATATGAAACATTGATTTAGCCACAGCTGGAGTATTGTGTGCAATTCTGCAATCCACATTATAAGAGGGATGCAATTGCACAGGAGAGGGTGCTGAGGAGATTTACCAGGCCGTTGCCTGGGCTGGAGAGTTTTAGTCATGAGGAGCAATTGGACAGATTTGGGGCATTTTCCAACAGAGGAGACTGAGGAGGGACATGATTGAGATGTGCAAAATTATGAAAGGCATTGATATGGTAAACAATAAGGAACTTGTCCCCTTTTTTGAGGGTATCAGTGGGCAGGGGCATAGATTTAAGGTAAGGGACAGGTTTAGAGAGATATGAGGCAAAGTATATTCACCCAAATGGTGGAAGAATTCTGAACTCTCTGCCTGTAAGGGTAGAAGTGGCAGAAACCCTCCCCATTATTTAAGCAGTATTTAGATGCATTTGCAATGCCAAGTTTTACAAGACTATGAGCCAACTCTGGAAAATGGTATTAGGATCGTTAGATGGCTGTTTTTGACTGGACTGAAGACCTTTCTCTGAATTGTGTATTTCTATGACCATCTAACCTTGGAAAGAGAGCAAAACAAGTCATTAAAATTTCTAAACAAGGTTCCCCTGGACTGAAATTAAAGATAACTGCGTGATGGTGAACACTTGAAGTTCAGGTTTAGCTCATTTGACACCCAGGCCTTGAACTGATGGTGAGCCTTTGAGGTAATAGCCAATGAGCTCAATTCAGAAACTTCTAAGCAAGTTTGGGAATGTAAATTAATAGATCAACACAACTATGTAAGTTTAAATGAGATTTTAAAGTTTGTCTAATTGAAAATTTTCTAAAAAATTTTATAAATTAGACATATCATCTGTCATTACTTCAGTCTTGATTTGTTAGGTGAGGTATCTCAATGTCTTGTTGGTAAAGCTAACTTGTTCAGAGATGTAAGTACACACCTCTGGAGCAGAGTGGAACTTGAACCTGGACCCGCTAGCTCAAAGTTAGGGCCATTGCCACTGCCCCACAAGAGTTTTTCATGTAATTGGTTGGCTAGAAGTGCAAGTCTTTAAACAATTTTATTTGTGTTGTGCTTCAAGTTAATCATTATCAACTTTCTACAATGTAACTGCACACTTTGAGCAAAATCAGGCAATAATTTTATCGTGCCAATACACTAATGCTAATTTATTACAGTAGAAAAGGGATAACACTCTTACTGCAGGTAATTTGATATTGTCACTCTAAGTAAGGTTGAAACTCATGGAATTGAGAGCAAATTATTGACATGGCTGACTTATTGGTTGAGTGTCAGGTGACATAAAGTAAGGATAATGGATAGGTATTCAAATTGACTCAGTGACCAGTAGTGTCACACAGGGATCTGTGTTTGGGCCTCAATTATTCACATTATTATTGATTTGGATAATGGCAAGGAAGGTCATGTATCTGAATTTGCTGATGACACAAAGTCATGTGGCATTGTGGACAGTACAAATGATAGCCTAAAATTACAAAGGGACCAGGTGAATGGGCACAACTGTGGCAGATGGATTTCAATGTAAGCAAATGTGGGGCTACCCTATTTCGGACCAATAAAACATAGATCTTGGCACTTTCTAGATGATATGAAGTTAAATGCAATAGATGTCCAAAAAGAGTTCAGGATTCACAGATTTGTAAAGTACTATGATCAGGTGCAAAAAATAATCAGGAAGGCTAATGGAATGCTGGCCTTTACATCTAGAAGACTCAAGTATAAGGATTTAGATGCTGCAGCTACACAACACTTCAGTTTCCGAAATCCCCACTTGGAATACTGTGAGCAGATCTGGGCACCAGACCTTAGGATATTTTGGCCTTAGAAGGAGTACACTGAAGGTTTACAAGAACAATGCTTGTCTAAAGGGGTTAAGATATGTGGAGAGTTTATACAAATTAGGTCTATTTCCCTAGAATTCTGAAGGTTAAGGGGTTGTCTGATCAAAGTTTTGAAATATTAACAGGAAAAGACAGAGTAGGTAAAGATTGGCTATTTCCGCTGGTTGGGGATTCTAGAAATAGGAAGCATAGTCTGAGAATTAGGACTAGACTGTTCAGGAGAGATGTTAGTAAGCATTTCTACACTCTCAATGGTAGATATTTGGAACTCTCTTCTACAAACAGCAGTGGATGCTGTTGTTCATTTTAAATCTGGGGTGGATAATTTTTTGGTAAGCAAAGATGTTAAGGGATATGGACCAAAGGTGATAATGTAGAGTTAGGCCACAGATCAGCCAAGATCTTACTGAATGGCAGAATAGGGTCAATGGACTGAATGCCTACTCCTGTCTTGTGTTACTATAAATATTGGAAGGTCTTTGAGAACAATCTTAGCTGACTCTGCACTTCTTAACTCCCCAGCAATGTTTTCTCCCTTGTACTGAAAGTCCCAAACTGTAATTTGGCATCATCTGCGGCAGACAGACAGAGTTTATTAACTCACCAATTCAGGAATCATTACCAATATTCACCACTTCATAAAATCACAAGCTGGACAATTTAAAAAAGGAACACTCCAAATAGAAGAGGCGTTTTGGGAAGGATTTACAATGATTCCATTTTGAATTGTGCGTATTGTCATGTAAGGGATGTAGATGCATGCTCACATAAGGTGAGTAAAGAGAATCTGAAGGTTATGTTCAAATTGCTTGTGGTGCCCAAGAGGTCTTTGATTCGTCTTCATTTCAAGAATGGCGTGCAATGAATTGATCAAATGAATAGAAACGGTAAAATAGCAATGAAAATATTTTAATAGCGATCCAAAAAGAATAAATGCATATGGAATAAAGTATGAAGAAATTATCCAAGGATAGGATAGATAGACAAAGTATTTTCCCTGAGATGGGGGAGTCCAGAACTAGAGGGCATAAGTTTAGGGTGAGAGGGGAAAGATTTTAAAGGGGCCTAAGGGGCAACTTTTTCGCGCAAAAGGGTGGTGTGTGTATGGAATGAGCTGCCAGAGATTGTCAACCACCTAATGAAAGAGCAACGCTCCGAATGCTAGTGCAAATAAACCTGTGGACTATAACCTGGTATTGTGTTTTTTTTAAACATTTGAATGACATCTGGATGGGTAAATGTATAGGAAGCATTTAGAAGGATATGGGCCAAGTGCTGGCAAATGGGACTAGATTAGGTTAGGATATCTGGTTGGCATGGACGAGTTGGAAAGAAGGGTCTGTTTCCATGCTGTACATCTGTGACTCTAATTCATTGATTATTTTTAATGTTACCCCCAAAATGTGTACTTTATTAAAGTATAAGAGCAGCTACCAATAGGATATGAGATGATATAACAGGAAGTTATATCAGGTCATGTGATATATAGTGTCTGTAAGGACTTGCTCCAGCACAGTTATGCAAGGGTCTCTCCTTGCTCTGTGTATATAATATATACAGTCCAAAGAACAGTTCTGGTTACGGACACCTGTCCATGTCTATCTATACGTACATCTGTCACAGTTAGTTTCTCAAAAATTATTATGAAGAAAATGCTAATTGTTTATGTATGAACATTAAACCCTCCTTTGCACTTGCACAAAAACTTTGTATGATATAATACATTTGTCTTTGTTAGTCTCCAAAGTTTGAAGATGGTTTAATTATAGGAAATAACTTTATTCAGTGATATTCTTTTCATTTCATATTTCTTTCCATCAATTAGTTCACACTGGAAACCATTTTCCAGTTATTTGGTATTTTTATAAAGTGATCTAACATCAACTTAAGACCTGCCTGTAGAGAGAATGGAAGACTCTGAAAGGTGGTCATTCCAGTTAAATGTCATTATTTTAACTCGAATATACAGCCATTTTTGTACTGAAAGCTTCAATACTTGAAGATTAGACATTGCAGTATTATGCTCAAAATGAGCTACATAGGACGATTTTAAAGATTAAAATCTGAATGATTAGCTTCATTGCATGTTGGATTAACTAAGCTAATAAGATTTCAGCTTTAAGCAGGATTTTTTCCTCCTCACTAAGAACTGAATGGATGCAGATCAAGTTTGATGAAATGTTGTTGATCTGAAACTTTAATTCTGTTTATTTCTAGGAGTACTGCTTGAGCCCCTGAGCATTTCAGCGTTGTTGTAATTTCAGGTTTCCTGCATCTACAATATCTTGCTTTTGTTTTCTTTGATCCTGTTTTCTGTTTTTACTCTGCTTGCTATCCATTCTGCTTCTCGTGAAATAACTGTTGGTTGTCTGTGTTCCATCCTGTGCTGTAGCTTTGATGCTTCAAAGTTAATGGTGATCCGAATAACTTGTATTCAGTGCAGGGAATATTAGAATGTTAATTAGCTGGCTGCCACAACTAATTAGTTCCTACTGTGTCATTTACACAGTAAAAGCAAATTTCAACCTGAGTGTTTTCCACTTACCAAGAGCAGCATTGATTGCCTTCAAAAGATCATTAGCAGCCATTTGTCTCAAGAAGTGTGTGACATGGTTTGCAATTGCTGCAAAATATGTAGAACAAAAGTATAAATATCAACTTTGAACAGCCTTAACAAAAATATAAAAAACGTTTTATGCTGTGATTGAAGTTTTGTGCAAAATTGTGAATATTAGTAAATTTATCATTTTATTTTAAGTAACGTAGTGCCATGATGTTAATCCCAGCATTACAATTGATGACTGTTCCATATAAATCTGATTTGTATTCGTTGGGGTTTGTTTAACACCTGATACCTGAAAATAAGAATGTGAAGTTTTGGAAGACTGGTTAATACTGTGACTGGAATTTACCAATTTCTGTGTAGATTTGAATTTATCAGTGGTTCTAACCTGAAAGCAGATAATGCCTAGATTTCTTTTATCTTGGGAAGAATTTTGAGGAAATTGTTTCAATTCTTACATTACACTTTAAGCTATTACACGTTTACGTACTTGATTATTTCTCAAAGCATGAAGGGAAATGTGTGTGGTAATTTGAATCATAGGTAGCGGATTCCCCATTATGTTGCTGCGCAGCTGCTAATAATAATAAAGGTATACTGTGTTTTGAAAATTATAAAGTAAATTGGGCTCTCAGATTGTCAAATCATTGTTCTGTCCATCTTGTAAGTAACAGAAGAAATTTGCTGAGTCAGGAACAAATGATGGAACAATGGGGAATTTGTGATATCTTGTAAAATACTTGCTGTAGTGCATTGGGACGTTGACATATGTTAGCCCAGCATTTTATGAATATAAATGCTGTTTCACGTGTTGCCAATTTGCATAATATGTTAATGCATACAGAAACATTATCCACTTGGCTCCTCGACAGTACAAATACAAAATTCATCCTAATATTGATATCTGGCAGATGTGTTAAAAATCGATGATCACAGCTGCTTTTTTTCCTACTTTAAATAGAAAATAGAGTGATACGGTTGACTTAGTACTCAATAGAAATATTTGATTTATCCTAAACTGAATTTGTAAACATATTCCACATTTGTTCAGAGAATTCTAAACTTTAATATAGGTACTTATGTCCATTTTGTACTATTTTTATCCAAGGAAATAATTAACTTAAAAACACAAAGCAAAATAATGTTAGGTTTGTTTCTAGAAAACATATTAAAATGGACAGCTAACTTACCTTTAACTTTTCAAAATGTAGGAATGGATAAATGACATCAGATGACAGCATTCACCAGAAAAGTAAAAGCAACAATAATTTGCACCTTAATTCTGTAAAACTACCCAAGCTGCTTATGAGGCTGTAATCTGGCAAAACTTGACACTGCGATAAAGATATATTAAGGAGGAGATCAGGAAGTAAATTGCAGTGATTTGGCTGACTAGAAGCTCAGCCACCGATGATGCTAAGGCAGTGGTGAATGCATAACAAGCAAAAGTTGGAGGAATGCAAAGATCTCCAAGAGTTGTAAGGTTGAAATTGGTTGCATTGATGGGGCTGGTGGTGAGGCTGTAGGGATTTGAACATGAAAAATGACCTCCATCTTAAGGGCAGAAGTGGGGATGTTAACTGATGATTGCACAATGCTCAGCACCATTTGTGACTCTTCAAATGCTGAAGCAGTCCATGTTCAAATGCAACAAGATCTATACAATATTCAGGTTTGGGCTAATAGCTGGCAAGTAATATTTGCGCCACACAAATGCCAGGCCATGGCCATCATCAATAAGAGACAATCTAACCACCGCCCCTTGACATTCAATGGTGTTACCATCACTGAATCCCCCACTATGAATATCCTTGCGATTACCATTGACCAGAAACTCAACTGGACTCGCCACATAAACACAGTAGCTACAAGAGCAAGTCAGAGGCTAGGAATACTGCAGCGAGTCACTCACCTCCTGACTCCCCAAAACCTTTCCACCATCTACAAGGCACAAGTCAGTAGTGTGATGGAATACTCTTCACTTGCCTGGATGAGTCAGCTCCAAACACACTCAAGAAGCTTGACACCACCCAGGACAAAGCAGCCCGCTTGATTACCATATCCACAAACATCCACTCCCTCCACCACTGATGCTTAGTTGCAGCAATGTTTACTATCCACAAGATTCACTGTAGAAACTCAGCAAAGATCCTTAGGCAGCACCTTCCAAACCCATGACCACTTCCATCTTGAAGAATAAGGACAGCAAATATATGGAAATACTACCACCTTCAAGTTCTCCTCCTAACCATTCACTATTCTGACTTGGAAGCATATCACCATTCCATCACTGTTGCTTGGTCAATATCCTGGAATTCTCTCCGTAATGGCGTTGTGGACCAACCTACAGCAGCTAGACTGCAGCAATTCAAGAAGACTGCTCACTACAACCTTCCCAAGGGCAAGTAGGGATGGGCAATAAATGTTGGCCCAGCCAGCAACACCCACATCCCACACATGAATATAAAAAAAATTGATACTTGCTGAATTCGAGGACCATTGTATGTCAACGATTATTGGTGAACATGACTTGTGCATATTAGGGTATTTGTCGTGGAGTTTTGGATAAACTCAAATTTACAGAGGGTATAAATTAGGAGACCAGCTAGAGCACTATGAACAGTAGTCTTTTGGTAACTGAAGAATGGATTAGGATTTCTTTTGCAGATGAATTGAGGTTGGGTTGGAGATGACTGATATTGCAGAGGTGTCAGAGGGAATTCTTTGTGATGGTGATGATAAAGGCTGAGAATTCCAGCTTAGGGTCAAATCAGATGTCATGGTTCAGAATGGTTGGATTCAATATCAGACAATGGTCATGTGGAATTGGTGGCGCGGGAATAAATGAAAACCATGGCACCTTGCCACTGGTGGTGTTGGAAAGTAAAATCCATTGAGATTTAATTGGCTTTAAAATTGAGCTGTAATACTTAAGGTATAACTTTTTGTTGAGCTAATTTCTACTGTTGATCTTTCCTATGATCATGCTGTTACACTTGGATCATTTGGTTATGTCTCTGATGCACCGATAATAAAGCTCCATTACTCCACAAGCTGTCCCAACATTACTGGAATTTTATTTAATCACCAAAATTGTCAAATTGTTTCTCTTTATTACTGATACATAGATTTTTTTCCAATAAACTCAAAAAATATTTATTTATTATTTTAAAACATTTCTACTATAAATGGCATTGCTGGTTACCAACTAAATTACTAAGCAAAATTAAACTGAATCTCCTTAATCCACATTTCCATGTAATCACAGCAGACAAAAAAAACTCTGCAACATACTTTTGAGTTTTTTTAAAAGAAGGCAATGAGGACAAACACCACAGTGGACCGTTAAATTAGAAATGGAAGACTTTTCAGTGTCCAGTTGATATTTCTGTTGTTGCCTGAAAGAGTACTCAAATCTTTTAACCAAGTATGCTTCCCTCATGTGTCAGACAAAAGGAGGGGTCCAACCCAGACTTTAATTAAATAAATTCTTCTTTATTTGACTCTAATTAACAATAGTCAATATAAAACATTGCAACATTTACTTCACCTAATTTAACTTCTGCTTTAATTCACTTGATTCAACTTCACTATACCTTACTTTGCTTAATCCACATCTAACCCTAACTCTTACTTTAACTCAATAAGTTTGGCTTGAATCAAGTACTACCCCAATTCGACTGAAGTGGCCAACTTTGTTCTCTGTGTAGATCATAACTCATGGTTCTTTGTCTTCTCTGAAAGTAACTTCAGGGTGACAAACTTTTCAAATGTGGTCTGAAAGGTTTTTGAAAAAAAATCCTTTTCTTAAACCTATCTGAAAATGCACTCTGTTATCAGAAAGATCTCAGCACTCAGCCAATGAATAGATCAAATCCTGATCATAATTTTTGAACCCAGCCAGTGGAGTTTAGTGGTTTTAAGAAAAACTTCCAAATGTTCATACTAAGTCGTAGTCAGCATATACCATGCTCCACATAAGGTAATATGCTAGTATGTCTTGAGACACCATAACATTTGCATTATTTGGTCAATGCAGGAACTGCAGGTCACTTCCTAATTGCAGTTTAGCTGAGGTCAGAGTTTAAAATAGTTTGACAAAATTCCCAGCATGCTTGATTGTCAATCTTAAACTGTCTAGTAGCCATTTCTGCTGCTGGCCATCTGACCATACAGTCTTCAAGATCGTGATGTTGATAGTTGTACAATTGGTGAATCAGATTTATGTTCAGATGATGGTCACTTATAAAGACAGGTCAGGAATCTTTTACCCGAAAACCTCAGGACCAACTGGTTTTAGATAAAGGGTTTTTTTCCCCAAAAGGTTGACCTCTGTGTCTGCAGGTCTGAACAAAGCAATTTTTTTTTGTGCCCCAAAGGGCATGAAATCAGCTTGGAACCACTTTTTAGGTTTTCAGACATACGATAATGGATATCCAACCTGCAATAGCTTTAGCTTTCAGAGTATAAAGTTAAAAGCACTTACATCTGGAACTTTTTCAAGGTACTAGAAGATTCTTAATATTGAGAGATATCTGTACAGCAGTTCCCACAATCAGTGTTTTTTTTTCAGAAGAGAGAGAAATTTTTTGCTGCCAGTTTCTGGAAGCTTGTTTAGGCTGTTCAGCCATTATTATGCCATAAAATCTTCTCTCATTTCTCCTAAAAGCCTTACTTGAAATTTTTTGTTGGCAGTAAATGGTTTGCAGTTGTTAGAAATGATTCAAAGCTTTTAGGGTACTTTCGAGGAGACCTGATCGAGGTTAGAGGCAAGTTATAATTTTCCTACTGGAAAAGAGCATTTCAGGTAATAGGTTACCTCGGCAGCCATTTAGTTTGTGCTGCTTGCAAACCAGAAGAACTAGAAACCTGCACAAAACTGTCAGAAAACTGTAAAAGCTTAAGTTATGGTGAAGTCATGGTTTCAGTACTAGAGGCTATTTAGTGTGTCTTATGGACTATCCTCAGAAGGAGCAACATAGCCGGTGTTACTTCCTCCTGCCTTTTGCTCATAGCCCTGCAATCTTTTACTTGTCAGCTAACTATATCATTCTTTTCCTAGAATAATCAGGTGACCACAGTTTAACCTTACATTTTAGGCAATATAGTCCAAGTCCTAGCCACTCACTATGTAAAGAGGGTTAACCGCTCAGGTTGCCAGTGCTTACTTTGCTAATTAGCTTGAATCTGTAGCTTTTTTTTTTAGTTTTCTACCATAGGAGTAGTTTCTCACTATTTTCTCTCGCCAAACCCTCATGGTTTTGAATACTTTATTCAATTCTCCTCTCAACCTTTGCTTCTCCAAACAGAGCATTCCCAACTTCTTCAATCTATCTATGTAACCAAAATTCCTCATTTCTGAAACTATTGTAAGTCCCTTCTGCATCTTCATCTTTTCTAAAATATAGTTCCCAAAACTGGATACAATACTCCATTTGAGACCAAACTAGTGTTTTATACAAAGTTTTTAATATAACTTCCTTGCTTTGGTACATTACATCCCTATTGATAAAGCCCAGAATGTGTTATGCTTTATTAAATGCTTTTTCAACCTGAACTGTCACCTTAAATGATTGTGAACACTTATACCCGGGATCTTCTGCTCCTTTAGAATCTACCAAAATGTCATCTGCCACTTGCCCACTATTCCACCAACCTGCCTATATCTTTCTGAAGTTCAACACTCTTTTCTGCATTCACAATGCTTCCAAATTTCTTCTCATCTTGGATTTTCAAATTAATCTCCCCTGATCCCTGGGGAACAATCCTTACTCTAATCCAAAAAAGCAATCATTTGCAATTACTGTTTTGCCTATCATTCAGGTAATTTTGTATGTCAATTGCTACTATCCTTTTATACTGTGAGCTCTAAGTTTGCTCACAGTAATTTATTAGTTGTTTCTTGGAATCAACAGCATTGCCCTCATCAACCCTCTTGCTTCACAACAGAATTAAGAAAAGCTAATTAAGCATGATTTGTTCTTGACCACTCCATGCAAAGGATGCAATGGCTCCCCTAATATTTGAATCATTTTACCACATATCCAGACTGATATTTTGGTACAGTTGCACAATTTGGATATTATTTACCTAAATGAGGCGGTGTCTGCCTAATGCAGTGTGTACACCAATTTCCAGTGAGTTATAATTGGCTTCTTTCACGTGTTTTTCTACATTTGGTTTTGTGGATTTTTTCACTTACCTTTGTCTAACAATTCTGTTGGCATTGTTTTCTCTCTGTTGAACATGTGAACATGCACAATATCATGCATCGTGATGCATTATATTTCATAGTATGTCTGCATATTGTTTAAAGAGATGGTCAAGGTGTCACCACTATCATGATGATACCAAAAGGTATGAAGATCTCCGAATCCATCATAATTTGGATCTTTTGTGGCATGAAATACCACTTGAAGCATGCAGCTCAATGCTGCTCTGTGTAATTTAACAGCTTGGTATTAATTCCAGCACCTATGTGCCATGATATCTATATCTAGTTTCTTGATCGACAACATAAGCATTGCCACTTCACATTAAAATACCTTGCTGGAGCCAAACTTGTATCAAATTATTTGTTGATTTTTTTTTCTCTCTCATCTCAGATTTGATGTGACTGTTGTCTGAATGATGACATAACTATTTGATTATATAATCCTGTCTTTGAATGTGTCATTCACAGCACATCTTAGTTTTGTCAGTTAACATTAGTTACTGGAATCAACCAAATATCTTAATTGCTGCTTACAGGAAATAAATCAAGTTTTCAAAGCATGAAAACAAATGATTGTTCACTATTTATTTCATAATGATTTGTTTTGGAAAAGAATGTTGTAGATAATAATCGATGCCTTTTGTGTAGAAACGTATTTATGTACCAAAACAGCAAAAATGTTTTGAAACCATTGTTCACTGATAGTGCAACTAATTAGAAACAAATTAGATCCACTTTAGTAACAAATCTGATTTAAGAAAAAAGAAATTGCAGATGTTTGTTGTCCAAACAGCCGATGAGACTTCAGCAATACAATAGTGTGGTATTAATCAAGGAATAGCTACTTCATAAATCAGGTCCTCAATCTGTCAAAGTAGTTAAGTTATATTTATCGTTCTTCAAATACAGTCTATGACCTATTAGTGTTGATAGCAGCATGAAGTGCTGGAAACATAGCCCCCTAATAAAACTATATGGAGTTCAAAGGAACAAATAAAGTAAATCAAATGCTGATGAAAGTGCCCACCTCAATTAGCACTGTCAGTCCCTCACACATTATATCCTGCTATTCTGGCATGCAATGTGTCAAATGTTTTCCATGGATGGTTGGAGAGAAAATTGGGCATTGTTTATCAAACAGCCATCAACAGCTGCTTGCTTCTGAACCACACCAAAAATAGAAAAATACATTCGCATTTCTTAAGTCAAGAGGTTGATTTGACACAATCTATTAAAAAAAATTGTGATTTATACCTAATTTTAGTTTTCAGAAGGCTCTCAAAATAGCATGTCAGATGTGCAGCAGATGTGTGGCTCAAATTGAGTAATGCTGACTGCTAAAAGCTGGCAGACCCTGTATTATTGAAAATGATTAGAGTTTTGTTTCTTCAGTATCTGCTGCTAATTGTTGCAAGACCCAAATGTTGTAGTTAGTGCTGCTGTAACACCCAGCTGACGATCTTGTGGATATTTTCTGCATTTCCTACAGGACAACAGTATTTTCAACTATTGTAGAAATAACTAAAGCTTTTGGATGTCCTCAATCATGTAAGGCACTAACTAAATAGAATAAAAGCAGTTCCAAAGAAGCATGATAATGGATTCAAAATATCAACTTTTTCTTTTCTCTCTCTTTCTACTGACCTGCTGAGTTTCTCCAGCACTTTCTGAATTTGTTTCAGATTTCCAGCATCTGCAGTATTTTGGTTTTACTAACTAAATGGAGATTTCTTCTTTTTAGATACAGTCTTGATAAGTCTCTCTCTTCAATATTCTGAAACTGGACCAAATGTTTTAATGGGCTGTTCAAGTGCTGCACTCTGGAGGTGCAAGGATTTCAGTTGAGATGTCTTGTTCCCTCATTATTATGTAGCCATTAAGAAAACAAATAGCGAATTCGGGGGGAAATTGTTACACTGAAAGTAGTGAGAATATGGAACTGTTTACCACCAGGAGTAGCTGCTGCAAATGGCATAGATGCATTAAGAAAAGGATAGGTCAGCTTATGATGGAGGAGGAAGTAGAGGGTTATGCTGGTGGCTAATATCAGTGAATGTTGAAAAAGGATTAAAGTGATATCACCCAGAGGTGAATATAAATGCACAATAGAGTACACGTGTTTCTTTCTCTGTGTTAGTTGCAAGAATTTTATGTGCAATGGCTGTGATTAGTCAGTCCAGGTACTCAGTTGTTTTCACAAATTTCACTGACTTTACACAGGCTTTTAAAACGCATTCAAAATAAATTATATTTAATAAAATCAGTAACTTTCAGTTGTGATGTTTCGATGCACCAATTTCCGACCTTTGGCTGACAGGGCATGTTTCTCCTGATCTTTTCTGTTTGAAGTTGTCCTTCTGTCTTTGGAAGATGGTCAGCCTTGGATCTTTGGCTGAATGTCCCTGATCACTGAAGTGTTCTCCAACTGCATGACAATCGTCAGACGGGTGTTCCCCCCAGTCGGAGAACACTTCAGTGATCAGGGACATTCAGCTTCACACACTCACACACTTTATGAAGCACACAAATGCACACCCGCACTCATGCGCACTCCCAGTCACATGCACACAGTCACACTCTCTCTCATGCACACACACATAAACGTCTATGGGTCAATTTGCATTTGCAGAATTAGGTTTGCAGATGCATTCTATTTTGCTCAAAAAGTGCACAATATGAAGACAGTCAATGGAAGCAGTCAGTCCATGTAACATTTTATAAATTCCTACTTTGGAAATAGAACCAGTCTGATGAAAGATTGGGATATAGATAGACTCTAACCTCACACCTTTAATACATTGTCTGAGCTGAGATGTCATCTTTTTTAATAAAACCTTAAGTTATCTCAAGAAGATGACTTAAAAGAAAGTCCTGGAATTTACATGTTAATGCACCGAAATCTGCAACCGATTCTAAAAGAGGAAAGACTTAATAGCAATCTAGGTTTGTTCAATATATCATTTCAGCTGTATGACACTATAATCTTTTGCTATAAATTATGATCCTTATCCACAAATATATGATGAAGGAGCAGTGCTCCAAAAGCTTGTGCTTCCAAATAAACCTGTTGAACTATAACCTGTGCTGTGAGATTTTTCACATTCCCACTCAAAGCGTTTTCACATTTGTTAGCCTACATAGTCATGGGCCATTAAAACAGCCCTAAAGCCATTAACTCATGACATTATTTTTAACATGGGACAGTTGGGCTACTTTGCCAGTGGACAGTATGTCGCAACTAACCATAATCAAAGAATGTAATTTAATTTCCCACTTACATAATCAAATCAAAATTATTGAAAAATATCTCCGTCCCATACAACCGCAAAGCATTAATCTGGACTTCTGAATTACTAGTCTATACATTGACATTACCAGTCAATACCACTCCCTTTGTGAATCTGGGTGAGACAGTGTTGAAGTGGCAGATCAGACGTAGTACAGGACTGGGGGGTGTTGGTAGTACTATCCTGAACTCTTAGCTTCTCAGCATGAACAAAAATTGAAAAATTCTGACAAGTTATTTTTTGGCTTTGGAGATTTTGTATGGTGTAACTCATCCTGTAAGCATTTATGCAATTGTGATTTTGGCTTCATAACAGCAGTGTCATGTAATCAGTATTTGATCAGAGGTATTCTGAATGCATCAAAATATTTTAAATTGAAATATAATGTCTAGTGTCAAAATAAATGGAGCTCTTATATGGCACAAGTACCTTGCTGTATTTATAGAATAGAATAGGCAAGCAATTTATTATCATACATATTTTTACAGAAAAAAAAGTGAAAAGTTTATAAGTCACCAAATCATGCGTCAAAATTAATGACAGATGTCATAAATAGGAAGAAAACAGTAGAAGTTCATCACAGTTGACTGAACAGCTCTGAGGTTCAGAGTACACTGGAAAGCCATGCTGAACCTGCCATGCAGAGCGAGGCAGAGACTACCACACTGGGAGACCATACCCTCAGACCAGGCCTGTGCCATCATTCCAAGTTGTTGGAAGCCGCTTCATCGCTGGGCGGCAGAAGATGCCTTCCACTGAAGTCAGTAAAAGAAGATAAAGTGCCATAATAAATAGACGCTTTTTTTTTTAAAAAAGCGGAGAGAGAAACTAAATATAAAGCGGGCGGAGAAGCCGAATTCCAGGTTCCTGTGTTGAGGAGGCGACATGTTACACTGCTATTCCGCCACCATCTTGAATAGATGCATAATTCCTTGAAGGTGAAATCACAGGTAGACAGAGTGGTGAAGGTGGTGTTTGGAACATTTCCCTTCATTGGTCAGTGCTTTGAGTATAGCAGTTGGGATGTCATGTTGCGGCTGAGCAGGACATTGGTGAGGCCATGTTCAGAATATTGCATTCACTTCTGGTCTCCCTGCTATAGAAAAGATGTTGTTGAACTTGAAAGGGTTCAGAAAAGATTTACAAGTATGTTGCTAGGATTAGATTAGCTTAGATTCCGTACAGTGTGGAAACAGGCCCGTTGGCCTAACAAGACCCTCCTAAGAGTAACCCACCCAGACCCATTTCCCTCTAACTAATCACCTAACACTATGGGCAGTTTAGCATGACCAATTCACCTGACCTGCACATCTTTGGACTGTGGGAAGAAACTGGAGGACCCCGAGGAAATCCACGCAGACACTGGGAGAATGTGCAAACTCCACACAGACAGTTGCCTGAGGCAGGAATCGAACTCGAGTCCCCGGTGCTGTGAGGCAATTGTGCTAACCACTGAGCCATCGTGCCGCCCATGAAATAGTCAGTACGCCGCCCGGGAATCAAACCCAGGTCGCAAGAATGGGAATCTTGCATGACACCACTACACTAGTGGTTCTAAGAATTGTGGGCTCACCCGGGATTGGAGGATCTTAGAAATAGGCAGAGGTTGAGTAGGCTGGGCCATCTTTTCTCTGGAGCCTCAGGTTGAGGGGTGACCTTATAGAGATTTATAAAATCATGAGGGACATGGATAGGGTGAATAGCGAAGGTCTGTTTCCTATGATAGGGAATCCAAACCTAGAGGGCATAGGTTTAAGGTGACAGGGGAAAGATTTAAAGGGAACCTGAGGGATATTTTTTCCATGCAGAAGATGATGCATGTATGGAACAAGCTGCCAGGGAAGGTGGTGGAGGATTTGGGTAAGCTGCCAGGGAAGGTGGTGGAGGATTTGGGTACAATTACAACATTTAAAAGGCATCTGAATGGGTATATGAATAGGAACAGTTTAAAGTGCTGGAAAATAGGATTAGATCGGTTTAGGATAGCTGGTCAGCACAGATGAGTTGAACAATAGGGTCTGTTTCTGTGCTGTATAACTCCTTGACTCTAAAATCCAAAAGCATGCTGGGAAGGCAGTACAGTCATTGGCACCATGCTATTTTTGCAGCAGAACAAGTCTGCTGGACATTTTTCAAGTGCAAAACCCATTACAGAACAATCCAATGCTCATATGACGTTATCAATAATCAACGTTATTTCAATTTGAAACCTGCCAGAAGCAGAAGACCTAATATATGATCATGGGGTGCCACTGGAACTATTCTATTCAAAATAAATTTTAAAAGATGAGAATATCTTAACAGGAGTACATTTGGAAGATTTTGAAAGCAGTAGATTTACTGCAGTTCTTTTCAAAAATAAAAACTACTCATTCTATCTGCATGTCATCAGGTGTTTTTGATTTAATAGATGAAGACTAATTATTGAAAAATAGTCTGCAATGATTTAACACGCAATCACTGCTTAATTTAATTAAAAGAGCAGAAATACAGCATTTGTTTTTTTGTTTCCTTAGCAATAGTTGTAGAGTTCAATCTGTATTGTGTATTAACCTGTACAAAAGCATAAAAGTCACTGCCTCAGAAATGTCAGTCCTGACAAAACAGTCAACCAACTAAAAGCTCCATGTCAAGAGTAATGACCATGGTTCAATGGTATCGAGTTCTTCAGGTGTCATTTCCGGCCGAGAAATGGACAAAGTACCAAAAACTGGTTTTAAAATCATTTATTTTTGTTTTTTAGCATTACATTACAATTTGAACTCAATTTTATTGTTGTGGGAACTCCAGATCCAAGGGTCACCAACTTCTCTGGTTAATCTTATCTAGGATTGCGATGTCGAGGAAGCTGTAATCATCAGCTACTTATTAAACTACTTTTGAGCGAACTCAGACCAAAGGAACAAAAGTTGGCCACTCAGCCCATCAAGCCTGCTCCATCATTCAACAAGATCATAGCTGATCTGATTTTAACCTCAATCTACATTCCTGCATATCCCCAATAATTTTTCATCCTCTTGGAAGTCAAGAAACTATCCTCTTCTGCCTTAAAAATATTTAACGATTCTGCGTCTACTGCCTTTTTGAGGAAGGGAATTCCCAAGATACTCAACCCTAGAGAAAAAGATTTCCTCATCTGTCGTAAATAAGTGACCCCTTATTTTTAGATGTGCTTCTGTCAGTTAATTTACGAGTCTACATATTTGTCCACCAAATGACAACAGTCTCTTAAGTGGGTCATAACAGCTGAATTAGTTCTATGTTGGAGTAGTGTGTGGAAGATTTTCCAGGTCCATATTTTGTTTGTACTGCAGCATATAATAGCTACAGTTGAATAGTGAGGCCCAGAGGTGCTTCTGATATTGGGTCTCAAGCCTGATTTCTATGAAGTCATCAAGCTATGCTGTTACAGTTGATAGCATTTTAATTCTAAAGTAGAAGGTCTTAGAATTAAAGAAGGTTCAAGCCCTACTCCAGAACTTGAGCTCTAAAACAAAGGCTAACGCTTAACAAGCATTGGAGGTGATGTATTTTAATTGAGATGTTAAGTTGAGGGCCTGTCTCCCATCTTAGTTGGATGTAAAACATCTGATTCCATAATCAATATCACAAAAATGGATTATTTCGTTATCATTACCTTGTTTGTGTGATCTTGATGCGTGAGATTAGCTGCCACATTTCTTACATCTGGTTGGGTGGCATCGGTGACTGGACATGAGAGGAGTTGCATGTCAAAGTGTCTGCAGAAAATATACCATGCTCATGGGGTTACTCGAACAACTCTCTGCTTCCTCACTCCTCTTCGACAACATGCATTTTTTTAATAGTGTGGTTACAGTATGTGGCCTGGTCTGAGTGCATTTGGCCTCATAATAGACCTTGAATTTGCTAATGCAACTATTTTCAGGCATGGACATT
Organism: Chiloscyllium plagiosum; assembly: GCF_004010195.1. Taxonomy (NCBI): domain Eukaryota; kingdom Metazoa; phylum Chordata; class Chondrichthyes; order Orectolobiformes; family Hemiscylliidae; genus Chiloscyllium; species Chiloscyllium plagiosum. The sequence continues at coordinate 72,687,190 of NC_057712.1, forward strand.
GTAGATAGGTTCTTTTTGACCTTTAAGATATGGCTATGATGATCTGTCAGCTCATCATAAGAGTTCAGTTCTTGTCTATCATATTGATGACTGAAAATGCTGTTCACACGTGGTAAATAAACCCTCTGCCACAAACTGTAGGATATAACTTGTTCTCTATGACTCCAGAATTCAAAGATGCACTTCTGAAATTGTGATGCTACCTTTGAAATCTGATCACAGCATTTAGTGCATTTATGGTATTGTTCTTAAGCAGCTAGTCACATATAAAGTATTTGTTAGTCCTGCCTCTGCAGGCACTCCTGCCCTACATTGCACCAGGGATACAACTAATTCTATTTCCAGAGAGAAATCCATTGCTAAAACAATTACACCACTTGAATACGCAAGTGCATCATTGATCATTATTAGATCTAGACAGGAGTATGTCAGTTCTAACAGTACTTCATTGCTGAAGACTGTGATCTGTTCAGTTGCAGCAGTGCTTAATCAGACTGGCAAAAACCTGATGAATATATGGTACAAGACTGCAGCTATTAAAGTCTGGTTATCCAAACTGCACATTATCCCAATGTGTTATGTAAAATGTAATAGCTGGAGACATTATTTGCAATTTTAAATAAATGGCATCAGGAATGAAGTATTTTGCTTACTGTATATACTTGTGCCAATTTTAAGTTTTAAAGTGCAAAACCTTGAGGCAAAAAGATGTCTGGTTGGCTTTTAAACAAATAATTTGTTCAAATGGTTAAATTCCATGCCAGGTCTTTGGGACTGTTGATTTTATTTTCATATATTTGTTTGAGGAATGTGAGCAGTGCTGGCCAGGCCATCATTTATTGCCCTGGTGATGGTGGCTGTGAGCTGCTGTGATATTGAAATCTTCAGAAGTTTAATAGCCATTCATAGATTGAAAGAATCAACAATGACTAATGGCTGCACACACTAGGAGCAGCAATAGCTCTGTCTGGATTAAACTATTAAAGGATAAGGACAAACTTATACAGGAATTGTTAGCAATTAACTGTATTTGTGAGAAAGAGGAATCAAAGCTGCATAAACAAAACTGTTTTAACAGCGTCTTGATGAATAGCTGCCTTATACCGCAAGGATAACTGATTGCCCTGCAGAAGAATTTAAGAAATTAACCACAGGAAAGCTGTGTCTTCAATGGACAAGTCAATGCCTCATGTAGCAGGGAACAAAGAAGCTACTTCTGATTTTAAAAAATGGCAGGCTGCAGACTTGATGGTTTCAGAGGAGTAGGTCAATGTTGTGGAGGAAAGAATCTAAAAGTTCATCAATAACTTCACACCACAACCTTGAAAAAGCACGCCACATCAGAACTCCTCTTCATCAAAACTTAAAAGAACAACACTGTACACGGATCAATCCCTGGACATCAGAGGCAGACACTGTTGATTGGAACCATAGCTAAGTGTCACCATTAATCAAGTAACAGCCAAGTTGAGTTGTGAGGCTTAACCTGCATACTTGAGAGCTCTTGTTGTGGTTGTTCCATGTAATAAAGTTTAAATCATTATTTTGGTATTGATTGTCTGTGAGATTTTGTAATACGTAATCAAATTAAAGGTAGCTTGTGGTGATTTATCCACAACATTGCCACCTTTAGTAAAGCAGTCTTTGTGTGTAAGGACGCCCCCATGCTGTTAGGAGAAGAATTCCAAGGTTTTAGCCCTATGATAAGACCATAAGACATAGGAGTGGAAGTAAGGCCATTCGGCCCATCGAGTCCACTCCGCCATTCAATCATGGCTGATGCGCATTTCAGCTCCACTTACCAGCATCCTCCCCGTAGCCCTTAATTCCTCTAGACAACAAGAATCTATCAATCTCAGCCTTGAAGACATTTAGCGTCCCGGCTTCCACTGCACTAATTATTACTGGGGGTATTACTGGGGGTGGATTGTAGTTTAAAATAAAAACAAATAAATATTCATGTTGATTTTGGTGGTGGGGAGGGCATTCATTTGTGTATGATGACACTTCTGTGTAGAGAAAAAATAGGAAAAACAACCAGCCTTCAGGTCAATGGGATCCAATAAACTTCCTCTTGAGAACGGACACTTCCCTTTCTGATTGGGAACTCAGTGAAAGCTGACGTCCTCTCCCATCTCCTCAGTGTTGACCGTCCACAAGGAACCAGTTTGACAGAATCCACCCCCCCCCCCCCCCCCCCCCCCCCCCCCCCCCCCGCCTCCGGAAAGCC
>NC_057712.1:72689542-72699671 GCF_004010195.1 Chiloscyllium plagiosum
CTGCCTGTCCACCTAACTTTGTATCATCGGCAAACTTCGCTAGAATGCCCCCGGTTCTCTCATCCAAATCATTAATATATAATGCGGACAGCTGTGGCCCCAGCACCGAACCCTGCGGGGCACCGCTCGTCACCGGCTGCCATTCTGAAAAAGGACCTTTTATCCCAACTCTCTGCCTTCTTTTAGACAGCCAATCCTCAATCCATCCCAGCAGCTCACCTCGGACACCATGGGCCCTCACCTTGCTCAGCAGCCTCCCGTGTGGCACCTTATCAAAGGCCTTTTGAAAGTCTAGATAGACCACATCCACTGGGTTTCCCTGGTCTAACCTACTTGTTAACTCTTCAAAAAATTCAAACAGGTTTGTCAGGCATGACCTCCCTTTACTAAATCAAATGATGTTAAAGGAACGGCAATATAGTTCCCAGTCAGAATGGTGTATGCCTTGAAGGAGTTTTTGCAGGTAGTGTTCCCATACACCTGCAACTACTGTGCATCTGTGGTAAAGGGAGTGAGCATTGAAGGTGACAGGTCACATGTCAATCAAGTGGTTGCTTTGTCCTGGATGGTATCAAGTTTCTTTAACATTTTTGGAGCTGTACCTGTTTCAGGTAAATATTCTGTGACACTCCTGACTTCTGTGTTGCTGAACATGGAAAGACTGGAACTCAGTTACTCGCCACAAAAATTCAGATCTACTCTGGTGGCACAATATTTAATTGACTGGGACAGTTCAGATCCTAGACATGGTACCCCCCATGATATTAATAGTGGGGATTCATGGAGAGTAATGCCATTGCAAATAAAAGGTTATACATGGATTCTGTTTTGTTCAAGATAATCATTACTTGGTGCCTGACACTAACATTGATCACTGGCAGTGGTGTGAATTCACCAGGGAATGGCTGTCCCAGAATATCTGCCAGTATTTCTGACAATTAAATGAATGAAAAATGAAATTGGTAAAAATAGTCAGTTCCCCACCAACTTAATCCCAAATCTCACTCAAGATATATGAAAAATTAAGATCTTTTGGAGCTAAAGGTTGGGGTTTGACATATACAAGATCTACTATTATTCCAGAATATACTGTGAAAATTGGAATCAGTTTTTCATTTGCTAATTTTTGCCACCGAAAGTGATAAGTCACACTAATATAAATAAGTTTAAAGTATATAATTCTTTCAGCAATTCCTACATTTTTTGATTACGAAGAATTTTTATTTTATTTTATTCAACGCACAATTTTTGTGGCCAGAGGTATTTCAAGAGAAACTGAACTGATATGTTTGCCTTTTTAAGTAGATTTTCTTCATGTTAATGTTACAATGTTGGATTGTAATGACCAAACTAACCTTTCTCCTTCAAATCTATACTTCCAATGAAAAAAAAAACTTGAATAGACTGTTATGAAGTCCCTCCACACACTAGAGTATTGACTTTTTCATCTATCAGCCTTTCTTTTTAATCATGTTTTCCATTCCACCAGTGTCCATATTTACCAGACACTATTCTGTCATTTCCACACAGGATCAGAAAACATCAATGACTTTGTGCAGCATTCTAGAGGAAGCATCGTTGTTCTGTAGACATGTTCATCTTTCTGCCATCCCAATCATCTGACTATCCAAAATATGACAAGGAACAAAATTAGGCCACTCGGCCCGTCAATCCTGCTCTGCCATTCAGTAATATCCTGGGTGATCCTGATTTTAATGTGCTTACACCTATAATCTTTCATCCCCTTGATAATCAAGAATGACTTGCTGCTGCCTTAAAAATATTTTTTAAATTTTACATTCACTGCCTTTTGAGGATGAATATTCCAAGTCTAAGAACCCTCTGAGAGGAAAAACAAGTTCCTTATCTCAGTTTTAAATGAGCAAACCTTTATTTTTAAATAATGACCCCGAGTTCTAGATTCTCCTTCGAGGAAACATTTTCCTGGTCAAATCCCCTCCAGATCTTGTGTATTTCTACTAATTCATCTGACTTTTCTGAACTCTAGAGAATACAGGCCCGGATTGTCTAGCCTTTCCTCCTAATGGAATCCGCTTACTCCAGGTGTTAGTCTGGTAAACCTTATCTGAACTGCTTACAATATATTATCTTCCTCATAAGTACAGTGACCAATACTGTACAAAGTACTCCGATGCGGTATCATAATGTCCTTATAACTTTCCCCTTGCAATAACATTCTGTTAGTTTTCCTGGTTACTTACTGTACCTGGACACTAATCTTCAATTCGTGAGCCATGTCATCATATCTCTGCATCTCAGGGCTCTTCAACTTCTCACTATTTAGATAACTTTCTACTGAAATGGACACTTTCTCACTTTCCCACATTATTCTTCCATCACCTGATTTTTGTCCATTCACTTAACCTGTATTTATTCCTTTGTAGGCTCTTGCATCCCCTTAAGAAGTCACTTTCATAGTTATCTTTGTATTATTGACAAATTTAGCGTCCAGACCTTTGGTCCCTACATTCAAATCATTTAATTAAGTTTAAGAAGTTGATGTCCCACTGCCAACCCCAGTGGCAACCACCCATGACATTGTGCCACCCGGAAAAATACCATTTATTCCTACTCTGTTTCTTGTTAGCCAGCCAATCGTCTATCCATACTTGTACACATCACCCCCAACACCTTGAGCTTCTATTTTCTGTAATAGTTTTAGATGTGGCACCTTATCAAATGGCTTCTGCAAATCTAAATATAATGCATCCACTCATCCCTTGTTATCCAAAATACAAGTTATTTCTTCAAAGAACTTCAATAAATTACTTAAGTATGATTTGTCTTTGATAAAACCATGTTGGTCAGCTTGGTTATCTTGAAATTATCCAATTCCCCTGTTAAAACATCTTTAATAATAGTTTCTAACATTATCCGTATGATAAATGTAAAGCTAATTGGCCTGTATGCTGTCTCCTTCCCTTAAGAATAAAGGAGTAAGATGAGCTATTTTCTAATCTTAAAAAGAATCTTCTCCAAATCTAATGAATTTTGGAAAATTAAAGCTGACACATCAATGATATCAACGGCGACTTCGTTTAAATCCCTAGGATGAAATCCATCTGGACCTAGGGAACTTAGCAAATCAGTGTTCCAACAATTAACTCAGTACTCCTGCACTGGTAATAGTCATTTTTTTGAGTTCCTTTCTCCTTTCAATTCCTGATTTACAGCTATTTCTGGGATCTCTAATGAAGACCGATGCAAAATGCTTGTTCAGTTAGAGATGGTCAGTAAATGCTAGCCCATAACAACATCCACATCCCATGAATTAAATTACTAATTCACCAGACTGCTTTTTATGGGGCTAGCACTTACTTTGTTAACTGTTATTTTTAAATATCTGAAGAAACTTTTCCTATTTGTTTTGATATTTTTGGTTAACTTTTCCTCGTGTTCTAATTTTTCCCTCATTAATGTTTTAATGATTGGCCAGAATATTTTAACAACAACCTTCTGACCTATCACCTATCTTTGCAGAATTATTTCTTTTGTTTGAATTTGATATTATCTTTGACTCTTCTAGTTAATTACAGATGGTGGGCCTGTCCCTTAGAATTTTTCTTATTTGATGGAATGTATCAATTCTATATTTTCTAGGATATGCCTTGAAATGTTTATCACTCTCTGTTGATCTATCCCTTAACCTAAAATTGCTAGTTCACTTTGCTAGGTCTATTTTTATAATGCTATCATTATTGCCCTTGTTTAATTTCAAAGTAGTGATCTCGGACCCTCACTTCTTTCCCTCCATGTCTAAAATTCAGTTACATTATGGTCACTGTTACCCAGGGTGCTTCAACTATGAAGTAGCAATTAATTCTATCTCACTGGTCAAAACCAGATGTATCCTGCTGTCTTGTTGGTGTGATAACATACTGATGTAAGAGTTGCCCTGATAAATTCCTCCTCAAGACTACTTTTTTCCAACTGACTTCCAGACCATGAAGGTCTCCAAGATAATCACTCTGCCCTTTTCAGAAAGCCTCATTATTTCCCTCTTGATACCCAGTTAATAACCCTTACAGGTGAATTCTTGCTCTCATTATTCCTTATCTCTACCCAGACTGCTTCTTTATCCTGGTTTCCTCTCTAGGTTATTCTTCTCTAATATCACCCTTGATTAGTGGAGCAATCCCTCCACCCTTTTACTAGTTGCCTGTCTTTCCTAAGTGTCTCACACTCTTCAATAGTCAGATCACAGTCTCGGTCAACCTGCTGCTATGTCTCATTAATGACCACTAGATTGTGTTTATTTGTCTCAAATTCTAATCCTAGGTCATCTGTTTTGCTTTGAAAGCTACATACATTCAAATGCAGTGCCTTGTGTTTGGTCCTTATTATTTTTGTAACCTGTAGCCTTATCTGCTTATTTCCTCTTGGACTTGTATTCTCTGTTCCTTCCTGCTATTGTCTGTTTATAATTTCCTCCATAAATTCGTTCCTGTCTTCCCTTTTCTCCACTCTAATTCACCACAACTTTCCAAATTTAGGCAAAGCAAAGAACTGCGGATGCTGAAGATCTGAAATAAAAACAAGCATTGATGGAGAAACTCAGCAGGTCTGGCAGCATCTGTGGAGGAAAGCAGAGTTAATGTTTCAAGTTTTTGTCACCAGAACTGATTGCAGTTGGGAAAAGGTGGTTTATACCATCTCCACCTATCTACCTACATTCCTTTACAACGTCCTCCCCCCACCACCCCACCAAAATCTTCACTTTTATAACCATTTCTGAGCTACTACCAGTTCTGGGCTCGAAACAATAGCTTTCCTTCCACAGATGCTGCCAAATCTACTGATTTCTCCAGAAAATTTCTTGCCTACATTATTCAGTTTAAAGCCTGCTCTACCCTCCCAGTCCCATAGAAATGCTGCAACTGCCCTTTGAAAACTTTCTACACCTCATTTCAGAGCTCTTTTGTGGAACAGCAATTTATGTCAACTTCCTCTGATTTCGTAATTTTGAGCGTTCACTGCTCAATGTGTGACCTCCCTGTTTCTGCTCTGATCCTTAATGCTCCTTTGACCTCTTGCCAGTTTAATGTCCTCCTTTGTATTCCCACTCTAATAGCTTAATCTTGGGCTCCCTGCACTGTTGCAGTCAAGCTTAATATAGGCTTCAGGAACAATATACAACCTCTCTTTTGCATTCTCACAACCGTCTCGTCTGAGCAGTGATTTGTACTGACTTCAAAATCGTAGATTTCTTAGCAAAAATAAAAGTGGCACAGGGTAGAATTCGGAAACAAAAATGCATCCTATTTTCTTTGCTGCAAGGAGTAATGGTGCATTTTTCCCCTCTTTGTGGAATTATATCCACTGTATGTTTTCAGCATTTCAGTCTTCATTTTTGATCTGCGTCTGTAGCTTTACTTTGGTAACAGACAACATAACTTCTCTTGCTTTCTGTCTTGTTTAATTTTCTGATTCTTTTCCTTCGTTGAGATGCTTTGTCATACAGAAGTTTCACTTAAGATGAATCTTGCATCATGTAACTGGTTACAATATCCTTTACAATAGGATTCAGCTCATTAATTTACTCTTTGTTTGGAGATCCTGATGGCACCACCCTTCCCATTCATCACATTACAGAATTATATTATGACACCAATATATAGACACAAATTCATGCATTGCACAGTTTTTGATTTTCAACATTCATAATTTTGTTTTCCACTTAAAACATATGTTGAAAGTCACGTGGCAGAGCTGATGTGGACCAAAGACATAGGAGCAGAATTAGGCCATTTAGCCTATTGAATCTGCCCACCTATTCTTGGAGATCATGGCTGATCTGATGGCCCTGAGCTACATTCTGCTGCTTTGCCTCATAACTCTTATTTACTTTACCGATTAGAAGTCTGTCAGTCTCTCCTTTGGATGTACTTAATAGCTCAACCTTAAAGAAAGAATTACCTATCCTCTTCAAGAAAAAAAAATTCTCATCTCTATTTAAAATTGCCAATCTCTTATTCTGAGATTATGCCCTTTGTTAACATAGTAGGAATCTAGGAACAACCTTTCCCCATCTAATCTGTTGAGCTTCCTAAAAATCCAAATTCACTGATGCCTCTCCCCTCTTTTATATATTTAAAAAAAACCCTGTGCTGGCTGAACTGTGCAGTATTTCAAGTGATCGTTTATTGAATATATTTCATAAACTATTCTGTCTCAGGGCCCACCACACTTGCCAGATTTCATTGTACCTTCCCAAAATCTCAGAAGTAAAATTGAGGAAGGCTGTTCAATTCTTATAGGCTATCCCTTCATATAAGTGTACACAAGTCTTCATCCATCAGTGTTTCCAATTGCTTCAGATTATTTCAACATTTTACTGCGTTACTTCTCTTTTTACTGCGCCACCATTTGGTTTCTTTTCCTTGGTCATGAGAATTGTGCCACATTTCAAATGTCGTATCCAACTGTAAATCTAAACACTGCAGCCTCAAGCTATTGGTCATAATCTCACATACTTGTAAATGAAGTCCAGCTGGCATTCCATTACTGTTTCATCTCTTCAGGACTTTTCAGTTAGTACCATCTAAGACCTGTTCATTGCAGTGTTTTTAAATCCAGATAAACTGCAAACAAAAGAGACCCAATACCAATCACTAGACACTTGATTCATTCAATCTCTTTGATGCATCAACAGTTTCTAGCCACTACCTGGCCCTTCTTTTCTTCAGTTCCTTATTTCCATTTGAGCTTTACTTGGGATATCTAGAGTCTTAAGACCGGGAGCGATTTAATCAAATGCTGGAGGATCTCTTTGTAGATTGTACCTCAGAGCTTTTCAACTGTGATTCAGTCTGTCAATTTATAAATTGACAAGGTTTTCAAGCAGGATCTTGTTTTGCTATCCTATGCTAGGATTTTCACAGAGGTAACCTTAAACTTTGTTCTGGTTCATTAATTGCATTATTTTGATCGTTATTGATCATTTTGCCATCTCTAGACTAGTGCTGAGGATAACAAAAAATTCTATTACAAACAAGTGAGGTGGGGTGGAATAATCCCCCACGTCTCACACTTTTTATTTGATTGTCACAGAGATTTTGAAATTAAGAATTGTTTGTTGCCAATTCAAGGTGTATTTGACTCTGTCCGGAAATTTAAAGGAATTAGCTAGATTGTTTTTATAAATTAAACATGTAGGTGTTATTTTATTGTGCTAAAACCCACCCACAAAGAAAATATTTTCAAACAATCTAAATTTTAAAATATATTCTGACTTAAGATGTGAATCCTTACAGTACAGAAAGAGGCCATTCAGCCCATTTGAATCTGCACCAACCCTCCAAAGACCATTCCACCTAGACCCATTCTCCCAGCCTATCCCTGTGACCCTGAATTTATTGTGATTAATCCACCTATCCCTGGGTACATTGGGGAAATTTAGCATGGCTAATTCACCTAACCTAATCTTCGGACTGCAGGAGGAAAAAAGGTAAAAACAATGACTGCAGATGCTGGAAACCAGATTCTGGATTAGTGGTGCTGGAAGAGCACAGCAGTTCAGGCAGCATCCAAGGAGCAGCGGAATCGATGTTTCGGGCAAAAGCCCTTCATCAGGAAGGAAACCAGAGCACACAGCAGAAACCCACATAGACTCTGGAAGAATGTGCAAATTCCACATTGACAGTCACCTGAGGCTGGAATCAAAGTGGGCCCCTGGTGATGTGAGGCAGCAGTGCTAACCAAAGAGTGACTGTGGTGTGACTTCTGCAACTCATGCACAAAAGAAGGCACTCCAAGACAACATGCAAAAACTACTGATCAAATTTGCCAAATTAAATTTCTGGGAATGAATCCCTGCATTAGAATAGGAAAGGTTACCATCTACAACGCCTACTTCTTGAGGTGGCTAATCATTCCCTGCCTGGTGAACATGTAAAGTGATAGAATGACTGACTTTTTTTTTCTTCAGTCATTCTATCACTTTACATGTTCACTTCCACTTTACATGTTCACTTCCATTGTCACTTCCATTTACTGAGACTACATTGAATTGTTTACCTTATGGTGATTGTAGCAATACGGATTGCCAATGAGTGAGTAGGGCTTTTACTAAACTTCTCCTCATCCAAACTGGGCCCCATCTTACCTCTGTCCACCTGGATCTCTCTGGAGTTGTAGAATGCGGATAACTGGCCAATCTTCACCTTTTTAAATGCCAAGACTCTTATTGAAATTCCACAGCAGTATTTCTGCTGAAATTCTGTTGGCATTTTGTACCTGGGCATTAAGTGGCAGTCCTGCCAGAAGCTGGCCAGGTGTCCAAGCGCAATCCTGACACAGGGAAACTAGTTGGGGCAGTTTTAATGTGGTCTATGGAAGTTTTAGTCAAATGTGGACTCTAGCCCAAAGAGGAAAATGTACGTATATTTGCATTTTTATATCTCAAGTTGCTTTGAACACATTGCTTATCTGAGTAGCTTGACAGAGTACTATTGAGGAAACATGAATGGGTGGAATGCAAGCGGTTCATTCTATTCTGCATTCACTTTGTAGATTAGATTATATTTCATTCAGTATAGAAACAGGCCCTTTGGCCCAACCAGTCCACACCGTGTCGTGGGCGGCACGGTGGCACAGTGGTTAGCCCTGCTGCCTCGCAGCGCCAGAGACCCGGGTTCAATTCCCGACTCAGGCGACTGTGTGGAGTTTGCACGTTCTCCCCGGGAGAATGTGCAAACTCCACACAGACAGTTGCCCGAGGCAGGAATCAGACCTGGGACCCTGGTGCTGTGAGGCAGTAATGCTAACCACTGAGCCACCATGCCGCCCCCAAAGTGCTGCTATTTCTGTAATATTTCTTGAGACAAATATTTCAATCACTCGGTGCTTTTGTATGCAAATACAATCAGCACTCTCTGTGACAAAAACACAGTCCATGTTGTAGAACTGCCCATGTTTTGACATATTTGTCATAGAATTGTCAGTGATATTTCATGGGGATAGCTACATTTTCATTTTTATTTAAAGTTAGTTTAGTTAGAAAACTAGAAAGAAAGGAAACCTGTAGAAGTCTGTCAGAGTTAATATGCTAAATGACCTGCTAAATAGAAGCCACTAAATGCTGTAAAAATAAATTTGAAATAATGTAGACCCAAAGAGCTGAATATCACTTTAAGCTTTGGGACCCCAACATCAAGATGAAAATGACACTCTAATCCACAGCTTCTGCCAATGGGGATCAGTTCATTAAAACCAGGTTTTACCACTGGCAGCTTCCAATGAAAGAACGTGCAGATTTGAAGTTTTAGCACAGTTCACCAGAAGAGATTGACACTTTGATACTGCTGAGACAGACACAGTACCTCAACCTTGGAGGGATGTGAAAGTTAAAATGTTGTTGCTAGTGGGCTTGTGGCTGTCCCCTCTTTTGGGATATGGGACAACCCTCCCTGATGGCACCCTCCCTCCCCCACCCCACCCCCCAATTTTCATTTGCAAATGATAAGCCCAGCAACTGTAAGCTGATTAGTTAAAACTCAGTGGATGGCTCAGTGGTTAGCACTGCTGCCTCACAGTGCCATGACTCTGGTTCTGTTCCAGCCTTGGTAATTGTGTGAAGTTTGCACATTGACCCTGTATCTGCTCTGGCCTTCCGCCAGGTGCTCCAGTTTCCTCCCACAATTCAAAGATGTGTAGGCTAGGTGGATTGCCCTTGGCAAATGCAGTGTAAGAGGATAGGATGTGGGATTGAGGGGGTCTGGGTCTGAGTGGGATGCTCTTATGAGGATCAATGCGGACTCTATGGACCGAATGGTCTCGACTTGCCCTGTAGGGATTCTATGATTTTAAAATTAAGATTCATGTCAAATTAAGTCAGTTGGACAAGTGTTGATTAATTAAAGAAAACCAACTTATTTGTTAAGGGCAAGTCATGTTTAATGAAATGGGGTGAGATTTTTAATGGAGAAAGTGAGGACTGCAGATGCTGGAGATCAGAGCTGAAAATGTGTTGCTGGAAAAGCGCAGCAGGTCAGGCAGCATCCAAGGAGCAGGAGAATCGACATTTCGGGCATGAGCCCTTCTTCAGGAATGAGGAAAGTGTGCCAAGCAGGCTAAGATAAAAGGTAGGGAGGAGGGACTTGGGGGAGGG
>NC_057712.1:72699715-72756063 GCF_004010195.1 Chiloscyllium plagiosum
TCTTCCTCCAGCCGTCGTGTTGCTGTGGTCTGGCGATGGAGGAGTCCAAGGACCTGCATGTCCTTGGTGGAGTGGGAGGGGGAGTTGAAGTGTTGAGCCACTGGGTGGTTGGGTTGGTTGGTCCGGGTGTCCCAGAGATGTTCTCTGAAACGTTCCGCAAGTAGGGGCCTGCCTCCCCAATATAGAGGAGGCCACATCGGGTGCAGTGGATGCAGTAAATGGTGTGTGGCGGTGCAGGTGAATTTATGGTGGATATGGAAGGATCCCTTGGGGCCTTGGAGGGAAGTAAGGGGGGAGGTGTGGGTGCAAGTTTTGCATTTCTTGCGGTTGCAGGGGAAGGTGCCGGGAGTGGAGGTTGGGTTGGTGGGGGGTGTCTGGACCTGATGAGGGAGTCACTGAGGGAGTGGTCTTTTCGGAACGCTGATAGGGGAGAGGAGGGAAATATATCCCTGGTGGTGGGGTCCATTTGGAGGTGGCGGAAATGGCGACGGATGATATGATGTATATGGAGGTTGGTGGGGTGGTAGGTGAGGACCAGTGGGGTTCTGTCCTGGTGGCGATTGGAGGAGCGGGGCTCAAGGGCAGAGGAGTGGGAAGTGGAGGAGATGCAGTGGAGAGCATCGTCGATCACGTCTGGGGGGAAATTGTGGTCTTTGAAGAAGGAGGCCATCTGGGTTGTAGAGATTTTTAATGAGTTAACAGGGTTGGTGAGGGTAATGCTGTTGGTGTGCTGCACATGAACTTTCAAATAGCACATAACACAACAGAACTGTCACCAAATTCATCTAAGCACACGGAATTGAAGGGATCATAGCAGCATGGATGTGTGAAACTAGATGAATGACAAGAAATAAAGTGTAATAATGAACATTTTTTTGGACTGAAGTAAGCTATAAAGTTAAAAACTAAAATCGCACAACATCAGTTTATAGTCCAACAGGTTTATTTGGAAGTGCAAGCTTTTGGAGCGCTGCTACTTCGTCAGGTAGCCAGTGGGGCAGGATGGTAGGACACAAATTATTGTAAAAGATCAAAGTGTCATACAACAGATGTGATGTATTGAGCAAACCTAATTGCTGCTAAGTCTTTAATCACTTAGGTTGCAGGTTTCAATTCATTAATATGTAAATCCCAGAACTACCTTCAGGTCACATTCCTGATATAACTGAAGGTTTTATTTTGAAAAAGTGACATTTGAGCTCAGACATATTAGTCTATGATTGAATTGCATTTGCACATATGTTCTATTTTGTTCAAAAAGCACACTATCTGCAGGCAGTCAGTCCATGTGACATTTTATAAATTCCTACTTTGGAAATCGAACCAGTCTGACACGAGTTGGAATACAGACAGACTCTAACCTCACACCTTTAATGCATTGTCTGAGTTGACATATCACCTTTTTTTTAGAAAACTTTAAGTTATCTCAGAAATGTGACGAAAGAATTTCTGGGATATGCATATTAATGACTCGAGACTTGCAATCCCATTCTAAGTGATTAAAGACTTAACAGCAATCTAGGTTTGTTCAATACATCGCATCAGATGTATGACACTTTGATCTTTTACTATAAATTCTGTGTCCACAATCCTGCCCCACTAGCTACCTGATGAAGGAGCAGCACTCCGAAAGCTTGTACTTTGAAAATAAACCTGTTGAACTATAACCTGGTGTTGTATGATTCTTAACTTTGTCCACCCCAATCCAACACTGGCACCTCCACATCAAGGTATAAAGTGACATTCCCGATGATTGGCACTGAGACTATTTCTTGATTATATTTTAATGGAGAAAGTGGAGGACTGCAGATATTTTAATGCCCTAGTTTTGGATGTGAATGACTGAATTGCAATAGGTCACGAAGCTTGACTGAGCTGTAAATAGAATAGTCTTAAATCCCCAAAAAATTGATATAATAAACACAAACTGCAGATGCTGGAAATCTAAAACAAAATCAGAGAAACACAACAGGTCTGGCAATATCTGTTGGAGAAAGAACAAAGTCCATGTTTCAGGTCCAGTGACTCTTCCTCAGAACTTCTGCAAAGGGTCACTGGACTCAAAATGTTAACTCTGTTGTATTGTAGAAGGCAGTGATAGGCTGGAATGCACAGCCAAGTGACAAATGATATTTAAAGCAGAGAAGTGGAAGCTATTTTTTCAGATAACCACTGCTGGCAGCTTGCAGTATTTGCCACCTATACCAACCAGTTTGGATACTGGCTAAGGATTGTTTATCATTGTTCACTGTTACCATTCTTCCTTTCCCTTAGATCTATCTAATGATTAGTGGCAGAAGATACATTACTGTAGAGATTATTGTTCAGTAATGAGAAGGTTATTACATGATGAGCAATAAGTGCGACTGCATTTGGCCAGGTATAATTGCTGGGACTTCAGGGAACTGGTGCAGATGATTCTGCTCCTTCAGAAAACTAAAACATAGAATTCCTTCTCCAACCCAGATGCTCTGTAAGACACCAGGAAAATGAGTGGATCCAGTGAAACATGAACATTACCACTTGTGGTGAAACGGTTAAAAAATTATGTCCCAATACATGTGTGAATCTTAATGTAACACATGTATTGGGCCAAGCAGTGGAATGTGGTGAAACGGTTAAAAATTATGTCCCAATACATGTGTGAATCTAACCGGAATGGAGGTGTTGCTTAGTCCCGTGTGAATCTTATTACACACCTTCCCGTGTGAATCTTCTTATCTGTATGTAACCAGAATGGAATGTGTTTTTTAGCCTTGCTCTGCTCTAACCGAAAATGGAAGGTGTCGCTTAGTCCCGTGTGAATCTTGTTATACACCTTCCCGTGTGAATCTTCTTATCTGTATGTAACCAGAATGGAATGTGTTTTTTAGCCTTGCTCTGCTGTTCACATGAATGTTTATATCTGGAAAAGAGTATATCAGCTGGAAAAGTCTCCAGTTCGGTGAGTCTGCTCCGGGGTTACGTTTAACCGCCGAGCGTGGGTTGTTGGCAACCGCTCTATGAGAACTGACGGCTCCCAGTTCCGGTAACATGTAGAGTGAGTATAAACCAGACCCGTTGTAGTATGAGACCTGGTTGTGGCGACGCTGCGGGGGATAAAATGCTCATATTCTAGCAGACTCGCCTCTTGGTCGTTTGTTCTGTGTCAGACTACTCTCCTACGAACCTGACCTTGAGAATTTTTTAAAACACCACTTCATAACTATGACCTTGCCACGGGGCAGAGAACACAAGTTTGGAACTTACATTAAAGCATTAGAAGACACTGATTTGACCTTGAATATCATGCTTGTATCCAGGTACCACGTTTAGGAAGGATGTAAAAGCATTAGAAAAGGTTCACAAAAGATGTATAATAATAATTCCATGGATAGAGAAGCTCTTGGCAAAGAGTGCCTTTTTGAGAGGAGATTTTCCAGAAGTCTCCAAAATGAAAGAGATCTTGACAGAGCAAATGGCGAGAAACTGTTCTCATAGTGGAAAGGACAAAAAAACCAGAGGAGACTGATTTCAGGTGAGGGAAAAAGAAGGAATTGCAAGATAAGGAAAATTAATTTTCATGTAGTGAGTGGTTTGGATCTGGAGCACACTATGTGGGGATGTGACTGGAGCAGATTGAATTAAGGTATTCAAAATGAAATTGAATAAAGCTCTGAAGGGAGAACATTTTCAGGACTATGGGGCAATGGCAGGACAGTGAGACTAAATGAGTTCTTACAGAGAGCCGACACTTCAACAAAGATCAAAAAATCACCTCCTTTGCTGTAATCGTTCCAGGCTTCTATACTTTGGGTTCATTTGTCATTTGCCTTAAATCTGTGCCCTCTGGTTAGCGACATTTCTGCCACTGGAAACAGATCACTTTATCTCTTTGTCAAGAGGCCTTAATGATTTGGTCACCTCTTTTACATCTCTCTGTAACCTTCCAAGTGTAAGCAGAACAACAGCTGTTCCTCTAGTTTCTTCGTTTAATTGAAATCCTTGATTCCATTCCAGTACATTTTTCTTTGCCCTCATTTTGGCCTTTTTTAGTGCACTTTAGGAAAGATATTGAGTACAGCACAGAAACAGACCCTTTGGTGCAATTCATCCAAGCTGACCAGATAGTCCCATTTGTCAGCACTTAGCCCATGTCAGTCCAATCATTCCTATTCATATACCCATCCACATGCCTTTTACCAGCCTCCGCCACTTCCTGTGGCAGCTCATTTCATACACGTACCACCCTCTGCTTGGAAACATTGGCCCATAGGTCCCTTTTAAATCTTTCCACTCTAAGCTTAAACCTATGCCTTCCAGCCTAGACTCACCCACCCCAGGGGAAAGACCTTATTTATGTATCCTATCCATGCCCCTCATGATTTTATAAATCTCTATAAGGTCACCCCTCAGCCTCCGACGCTCCCAGGAAAACAGCCTCAGCCTGTTCAGCCTCTCCCTATAGCTCAAACCTTCCAACCCTGGTAACACCTCTAGAAATCCTTTCTGAACCCTTTCAAGTTTCACAACATCCTTCTGATAGGAGGGAGACCAGAATTGCAGACAATACTCTAAATGTGGCTTAACCAACATCCTGTGTAGCTGCAACATGACCTCCCAACTCCTCTACTTAATGCTCTGACCGACAAAGCCAAACAAACCAAATGCCACATTCACTATCCTGTCTACCTGCGACTCCACTTTCAAGGAGCTATGAACCTGCACTCTAAGGTCTCTTTGATCAGCAACACTCCCCAGGACTTTACCATTTAGTTTATAAATTGTGCCCTGATTTGCCTTTCCAAAATGCGGCACCTCACGTTTATCTAAATTCAAGTCCATTTGCCACTCTTGGGCCAATTGTCCCATTTGATCAAGATCCCGTTGTACACTGAGGTGACCTTCTTCACTGCCCACTACAATTTTGCTGTCACCTGCAAGCTTACTTATGATAGCTCGTATGTTCACATCGAAATTGTTTATATAAATGAAAAGCAGTGAACCCAGTATCAATCCTTCTGGCATACTACTGGTCACAGGCCTCCAGTCTGAAAAGCAACCCTCCACCACCACCCTGTGTCTTCTACCTTTGAGCCAGTTCTGTATCCAAATGGCTAGTTCTCCTTGTATTCCATGAGATCTACCCTTGCTAATGAGTGTCCCATGAGGAACCTTGTCAAACGCCTTCCTAAATTCCATATAGATCATGTCCACTGCTCTGCCTTCATCAATCCTCTTCATTACTTCTTCAAAAAACCCATTCAAGTTAGTGAGGCATGAGCTTTGTGCAGAAGAAATATGTTGACTATCCCTAATCAGTCCTTGTCTTTCCAAATATATGTAAATCGTGTCCCTCGGGGTTCCCTCCAACAATTGCCCTCCTCCGATGTCAGGCTCACCAGTTTATAGTTCCCTGGCCTTTCTCTACCACCTTTCTGAAATAGTGGCACCACATTAGCCAACCATCAATCTTCCGGCACTTCACCTCTGACTATCGATGATCTAAATCATCAGCAGGGTGGATCAGTGGTTAGCACTGCTGCCTTTCAGTGCCAAGGACTCGGGTTCAATTCTTGCCTCGGGCAACTGACTGCGTGGAGTTTGCACATTCTCCCCGTGTCTGTGTGAGTTTCCTCCCAAAATCCAAAGATGTGCAGGTCAGGTGAATTGGTCATGCAAAGTTGCCCATAGTGTTAGGTGTATTAGTCAGGGGTAAATGTGGGGTGGGGTAATGGGTCTGGGTTGGTTACTCTTAAGAGGGTCAGTGTGGACTTGTTGAGCTGAGGGGTCTCTTTCCAGGCTGTGGGAAATCTAATCTAAATATCTCAGCAAGGGAGCCAGCAATCACTTCCCTAGCTTCCCATAGTGTTCTAGCGTACACCTGATCATGTCCTGGGGATTTATCCACCTTTATGCGTTTCAAGACATCCAGCACCACCACCTCTATAATGGACATTTTTCAAGACAACACCATCTATTTCTCCACACTCTGTATCTTCCAGGTCCTTTTATGCAGTAAATACTGATGCAAAATACTCGTTTAGTATTTCCTCATCTCCTGTGTTTCCACACACAGATTGCCTTGCTGAACTTTGAGGGACCCTATTCTTCCCCTATTCTTTCTACATTTTATTCTTGATGTATTTATAGAATCTCTGGATTCTCCTTATCCCTATTTACCAGAGCTATCTCAGATCCCCTTTTTGCTCTTCCTTCTTAAGTATACTCCTACTGCCTTTATACTCTTATAAGAATTCACTCAATCTTTGCTGTCAATAAAAGACATATGCTTCCTTCCTTTTCTTCACCAAAACTTCAATTGATCTAGTCATCCAGCATTCCCTGTACATACCAGTCTTGCCTTTCACCCTAACAGGAATATACTGTCTCTAGACTCTTGTTATCTAATTTTTGAAGGCTTCCCATTTTCTAGCCGTCCCTTTATGTGCGACATTTGATCCCAATCAACTTTTCAAAGTTCTTGCCTAATACCATCTAAATTTGCCTTCCTCAACTTTAGAAGTTTAACTTTTAGATCTGGTCTATCCTTTTCCATCACTATTTTAAAACTCATAGAATTATGGTTGCTGGCCCCAAAGTGCTGCACTACTCAAAAGCTGCAGTGTAGGCAATGATTCATAAAGGTTTAACAGCTATGCTTTTGCATTCCGCGCCCCTCTATAAAGTCAAAAATCCTATCTGCATATTGGTTTGTCACCTTCAGAGCTTTGTTACTGCTGTCCCCTGATTCTCTCTGTTCTTGCATGACCTTCACAGTTGCACCATTAAGTTTGATAAAAATACATGCTGACAAGACCCAGCAGGTTTGGAGGGGCGTTACAAATAATATTACAATTCAACTCATTTTAATGACTCTGTTGGAGATGCACTAGGTTTTAAGCCTGAACAGGCACAGGGAGAGGGAGGGAAGAAAGAATAAAAGGGCAAGCCTTATAGGACGCAAGGTGTGATTACGTGGCAGAGAATGAAAGATAGAGATTGGTTCTGTTGAGTGGTAAACATGGGATAAATGTGCAGTTCCTTGTCTATGAGATGAAGTAGAGAGAGAGACTAACTAGTTGATGGGGGTGGCAGAGGGAAATTACTGGTGGGAGCTTAATGGTCACCCGTAAAGCAGTCTCATGGGCAACCAACTGATATTTAAATGTCCATAGTGACTGCTCCTTAAAATATAAATTAGTGTAGTTATGTTTCAGTTTTATTCTTGTTCATTTCCGATACTGCAGTGAAATGTTGAAAGGTCAAGTGCTGCTGGGTCCTATGTGCGAGCTGATTGGAAGAAACACAATAGAAGAAACCTGAATTCTCAAACACAATTGAAATTAAATTATTTCTGCAAGATGCTTCATTAAGTAACTCATCTTTTGGATAATCATCCAGATATCTGGTGTTAATTCAGAATCTGATCTCCTGTAGGTTCCCCACATCATTTTCTAAATAAAATATCAATTAAAATAATGTTAAAAATGTGCAAGCAATCATAATTTTTTTAACAGTAGCACTCGGATTTTTCACCTAATGCTAGAAACACGATCGATTTCATTTGTCTGTCTTCATTCATTCACAGATTAAATTATCTGATTTCTCAGTTGGGTATGCACCTCTGAAATGATGTATTGTAGATAAATGGGTTTCATAAATTCTTGATTAGATCTACCTTTGTGAATTTTAAAAGGAATTCTGTGACTTGCAGTCAATATTTGTGAAGTAGAACAAATATGAAGCACCAGTTTATCTCATTCATTGATTAAAAGAAATATATCTTTGTTTTATATTTCAAATACTTGTATTAATAAATAATTTCTCTTGTTACACATTCTTTTTTTAAATTTCCCTTTACTGTACCAGGTGATTGTGGTCTGCATAACTGCAGCAGTACAGATTAAACATAATTTTGTTGACGAATATTTCACCACTATTTCCAAGTTTGCATTTCCCATGTGAGTAAGAGGGGTCAGAGTGAGGTGCGTCTATTCTAAGCCGATCTGTGCCATCACCAGTCATTTCCAAATTCAAGAAATTACTTGGAAAATCTCCAACATATGTTTGTTTAGAAGGGTTATGATTGAGTGTTCTGAGAAAAGCAAGAACAGTGTGCCCTGGTTTTTGCTTTATCCTCCGCTCCAACTGAGTAGCAATAATATGTTTTTCTTTCTCCACTGGGATTTGTAGTTCTTTTGTACCATCAAAGCTACATGTCTTGTTTTTAAAAAATCTTGCTTTATCTTTCAAAATGGTGTTTGTTTATATATTGTTGGAAATAGCTTGTCTTCTGCAAAATGCTATTGTTGAAACAAAGAATGAACATATGAATTTCACTTTTGCACATATTACAAAGCACCATAGAGACTTCATATACAAACAAATAAAATTAGAAAAGCGTATTATCTGAAACTGAGGAAAATAGTTACAGCTAGCGTTGGTCTGTCCTGGTCGTATACATATTGAGTATTTTAAGCCTGTATTAATTTTCATATTGTTATGGATCTGACCAAACCCCCTCAAAATGTGTTAAGAATACAGTCAAGACTCTCACTGTTTCTTATTTTAAAGATAAGTATAAGGCGTTGCATTACAGTTGCAATCTGATGGGTCAAACTGCTCGACTATAAGTAAAATAGTAGTATAGAAATATAGACAAAATGAAAAGAAAAGAATTAGCTTAACTATAACAATCGAAATGCTTAACAAAATAATATGTATTAACTATACCAGTTAACTGTTTTAATCTCATAACATCCCATAAGCACACCCTTGGCAAAGGCAAATTCAATAAAATAGGTAGTCTCTCGTGCAATTCTAACAGCAGGAAGAGAACCCCAGTTTTTAGCTGTAACAGAGAGAGGAAGAAGAGCTTCCACACCTAGCTTCAAGACCCCAGCAACTGCAGAAAGCTACTACTAAAAATCCTGCTTCTGTGGTAGCATGACCCCACCCATTCAGTTGCTTCTATTGTTCCAACTTTTTAAAAAAAAACTGTGACCTCACAAACTGTTTACTTTACTGGTTTTGAACAGACTGCTCACCCCTCTGTCTGAACCTTTCTTCATTTTAAAAAAAGGATGTCTTAAAGCCAAAGTGTCATAATAATACTCTAACTAATGAAAACAAATAAAAACTGCTTACTTGATGTCAGTTCTACTAAGTTCATCCATTGTTGTTCTTATAATCTGTGATTTTTTTCCCATTATTATTTACTGTAGCTTGTGGAGATCCACATTAACACTGTACTTTCGGTACGTAATTGGCTTGCAGCTGGACAGATGCAGGAAGAATATTCTCTTCACTGAGCAAGAAAAAACGAACATACACAACTAGACAATTTTGCCAAATTTTGAACTTTTGTCAACGTATTATTAAATAGCCAACAGAAAATTTACATTTGGCAGCTTCATAAAAAAATAGTTGTGTGAATTTGTAAGGTTTAAAATATATCCGCACTCTTCTTTAAACAAACAGAATTTGTCATCCCCAACTTAGAGTTAAAACTTGTGCACCATACTCAAAGCTCTAAAAATAAGAATTAGGAGTGAATAATTCAGACCCTTGAGATGGTTCTAACATTTAATAAGATCATAGTTGATCTGTTTGTGGCCAGAACTCTACTTTCCTGCCTACCTCTTAATTCTTTGATTCTTTGGTTAGTAAGGAATCAATCTAATTCTGCATTTAAAATATTCAATGACTGTTTCCATTGTTCTCTGGGGATGAGACTTCAAAAAGCTATCAGCCAATTGACAAAAAGAAATTCTGCTTTCCTCCATCCTAAATGGAAGACCTTTATATTTTAAACTGTGTTCTATCTTTTTTAAAAAAATTGTTCAGCATTCACCCTGTCTGACCTTCTCAAGGTCTTCCAAGTTTTAGTAAGATCTGCTAAGCTCCAAAGCATACAGGCGCAGCTCATCTAGTCTTTGCTCATAAACTAATCCTTCATCTTGGGAATCAGTCAAGTAAATTTTATTTGAACAGCTACTAAGGTAGTTATGTCTTTTCTTGAATAAGACACCAAGATTACATACAGCACTCTCTATGTGCTCTCACCGATGCGCTGTATCACTGTAGCTGAGCATCCCTGCTTCATTATTCCATTATCCTTGTAATCAACAATATTCCCATTGCCTTCCTAATCATTTACTGTATCTGCTTAATCTTCATTTGCCAGGACACCCTGGTCTCTCTGCATCGTAGAATTTTGCAGTCACATTTCATTTTTTAAAAAAGTGTGCTGCTTTGTGCTATTCATAGCAAAGTGGACAAATTCAGATTTTGGCACATCTTCATTTTCTACGTTTTCCCCCACTGTTTAATCTGCCTGTATCCCTTTGCAGATTATTTATGTCCCCTTTTAACCATACTTTCCCACATATCCTTAAGCCATTCAGCAGTCATAAATTTAGTACCTTCATCCAAGTCACGGATGGAGATTGTAAATAGTCATTTTTAAGAATGCTGGGAACAAGGAAACAGGATACTACATGTCATTTAGGCCAACAAATTATTAACAATATTCTTAGAAAAACAAAGCATGATTAGAGCAATTAAAATGGCTTTACTAGAGGGAAATTATGTTCGACAAAAATATTGGAAATATTTGAGGGTATTACTAATAGAGTAGGTAAAAGGAACCAATGGATTTCTAAAATGCAGTCAATAAGGTATCATACAAAAGGTTAATAGGCAAGATAAGAGCTTGTGGAGTTTGGGTAATGAATGTATTAGCATGGATAGATTATTGGTTAATAAACAAGAAGCAGAGAATTGGCATGCACAGAACAGTTTAAATTGGCGAACAAAGAATAGTGGAATGTTAAAAATGTCAGTTCTGGGGCCTCCATAATTGACAATCTATATTAATAACTGTATTAAGAGAGAAATATAACTAATGATATTAAGCTAGGTGGTCAAATAAGCAATAGGGAGGACATAGAGACTACAAAAAAAATAAGCAAGAATAGAAAAGCAGAATTTTTTTTCAAGATGTGGAACTTGTAAATTCAAAACATCTGGCTGTGCTCAGAGGATGAGTTCAGCAAGTTAGCATGTGAGAATGGGAAACAATTAGAAAGGCAAATTATATGTTGGCCTTTATTGCAAAGTATTGTAGTACTGGAAAGAAATCTTATTCTAATTGTGCAGGATTTTTGGTGAGACCACATCTGGAAAACTTTGCTCAGTTCTGATCTCCACATTTAAGAAAAGATAGACTTGCTTTGGAGGTAATAAAGTATAAGTTCATTAACTTAGTCCCTGGGATGAGGAATTCATCCAATGATTAGAGACTGAGCAAATTGGATATAAATTCTCTGAAGATTAAAAGAATGACAGGTGATCGATTTGAACTATTCAAGATTCTGAAGCCACTAGATAGAGTAGTCTTTTTCCCATGATTGAATAAAACTATGATCATTAGGAATGAGATGAAGAAAAGGTTATTCAAAGATTTGCAACTATCTCGGCAATTCTTTACTACAAAGAATGCTCCTACATTGAATACATTTGTTCTCTTGTGGAATTGAGAGAAATGAGGATTGGACAGGAAAGTGAATTTGAAACCCAAGTTCAGCTGTGTCAATCTACTCCTATTTTGTGTGTTTTATGTTTCATGAAGTTTTTTTTATACATTACAGTCTATATTTTCTGCAATTTTGTTTTAGTATGTGTGTGTTAATATTTGCTGCATTGCTGTTTTCATTTTTTTGCAGGTTTTCAGAACTAAAGCAGTGGAACTAGGGGAGAAACTGCTGCCTGCCTTTAACACCCCCACTGGGATCCCTTGGGCCTTGTTGAACATGAAAAGGTAATCCGTAAACTATTCTATTCTCGCTTTTCAAAGTTACTGGGTAGAACTACTTAGCTTACTAATATGAACTATCAAACTGGACTACAAATTAACTTTGGCAAATGTCACCTTCCGTAATTTCACTTCCAGTATTATTTTTGAGCTATTCCCTTTATAAAACACATTGCTGTAACCTCCTGCAGTTCTGCCATCTCTTCATCTTTGTTTCCAAGGTACACTCTTGCATTGTACCATGGTGCCAGTTGTTACATCTGGTACTTCACACAAAAGTGACGTGTCTTATGAGAGGTAGGGGCCAGGTTCTCACTAGGGACGTGGGTTGCTGGAGTCAGGGAATTGCCTGACTGCGTATGCCCTCCTTATTTAAAAGGCTATGATATGGCTTGATTTCTCTTAGTAGAGGCAACATCAAATTGGGATTATTGATCCTGGAAGTAATTGTAGTCAGTGACTGAGGCATGCAAGTGCCGAGTTAGATTACTTACAAGGCCCAGTTCTCTGAAGCTTTGTATCAGTGCTGTTAAAACCAGTTATTCCCGCTAGTTCATACCCCTTCAGCCCTTAAAAACTCTCCATGCCATATTCTAGATGACATGGTGGCTCAGTGGTTAGCACTGCTGCCTCACAGTGCCAGGGACCCGTGTTTGATTCCACTCTTGGGTGACTGTCTGTGTGGGTTTCCTTCAGGTGCTCTGGTTTCCTCCCACAGTCCAAAGATGTATAGGTTAGGTGGATTGACCATGCAAATTGCCCAAGGTTTCCAGGGATATGTAGGCTAGGTGGAGTAGCCATGAAACATGCAAGGTTACAGGGATAGAGTAGAGGAGTGGGTCTGGGTGGGATGCTGTATGGTCTCATGGGGCTGAGTGGCCTGCTTTCACACTGTAGGATTCTGTGATTCTATATCCTTTCATAAACCTTCCATGGCCCTTCTATGTCCATTCACCCAGTCAGAACGAATGAGTCATATTATAACCTTGGAATAATATTGTAACGCTAAAGGAAACCAAAAAAACACTGATTCAAAAACTAAAAATTGCTGCTGTTCCTAAAGTTCTCTAAAAGTGTTGAATACAATGGATGATTATATTATCAGTAGCAGAAGCTTGAACCATTTCATAGTTCTCAATTTTAGCCAAATAAATATTTAGGCATTGTAAGAAGAGATCACAAGCGAAACCCTGATTATAGCCACACCAAAACCTAAATAGGGCACTTCTGTACTAGATACCTTGCTAAACTAATGCCTTGATAAGTCTTTAGAAGTTGGCCAACCATTCATAATCAGCAAGAATAGAGAGCCCTGAAATCTGCCCGTCTGATTCTGTTGAAAGCTAAATGTAACGCTGCTTTTCCTGATGCCCTGTCCTCTGCGAACACATTGTGCAGACATTGTGCCTTTTTCAATTAAGCAAAGCATGGGGGACAACTGTTCCCTGGTGCATATCCCATGGTAACAATCAGAGTCAACTGGCCATTTCTAAACATAATTGAAGGTTCCTTATGTATTCTCCATGGTGTCGCCTTGACCAATCAGTCAACTTCCAAATAATTAACAGTCTTTTCTTTTGTACATAGTTGTCTACTTAATAATTGAGTTGAGTACTTTCTTGATGACTCGTGTCAGGGTAAATGTGTTGTAGTTCCCTGTTTTTCCTCTCTTCCTTTCTTGAATAACACTGTTAGAATTTTGATTTTCTAATCTGTTGGGACTTATCCAACATCTATGGAATTTTAGAAAATCATAGCCTAAGCATTAGATTTCACTGCAGCTTTCTTTTAGAATCTGAGGATGTAGTCCATCATGTCCTGGGAATTTGGCAGATTTTACTCCCCTACGTTTTTGCAATAATTTTTCTCTTCTAATACAATTTTCTTTAATTTCCTCAGTCGCTAATGTTAAGGATTAAAGTTTAACTTGTATTATCTACTGTGAAGACAGGCAACAAAAACATCTGTTCTTTGCCTCAGCCATAACCTCATTCCCCTGTCTGTGATGTCAGTGACCAATGTTTAATTTTAGCTACTTATCATTATTATATACTTATCAAAAGTGCTTACAATCTGCTTTTATACTTCTGGCTGGTTTGCTCTCATATTTTACTTATTTCTTTATTATTAATAAATTCACTCAGTCATCAAAATTGCTATTGCTCATTGCAACCTTACAAGCAAATAGGTTTAATCTAATTCTTGTCTTCATAGAACATTACAGTGCAGTTTAGGCCCTTCGGCCTTCGATGGTTTCACAGGGCGGCGCAACAATCTGAACCTACACTATTCCATTTTCGTTCATGTGCCTATCCAATAACAAGTTAAATGCCCGTAAAGCTGGCAAGTCCAGAACTGGTGCAGGCAGTGCATTTCATGCCCATGCTATTCTCTGAGTAAAGAAACTACCTCTGACATCTGTCCTATATCTATCACCCTTCGATTTGAAGCTATGCCCCCTCATGCTAGCCATCACCATCCTAATAAAAAATAGCTCTCACTATCCAATCTATATAACCCTCTGATTATCTTATGAATCTTAATTAAGTCACCTCTCAACCTCCTTCTCTCTGACAAAAACAGCCTCAAGTCCGTCATCCTTTCCTCATAAGACCTTCCCTCCATTCCAGGCAACATCCTAGTGAATCTCCTCTGAACCCTTTCCAAAGCTTTCACATCCTTCCTAAAATGTAGTGACCAGAACTGCACACAATACTCCAAGTGCAACCACACCAGAATTTTGTGTAGCTGCAGCATGACCTCCTGGTTCTGAAACTCAATCCCTCGTATTACAAGCTAACAGATCGTATGCCACCTTACTTCTTGTGCAAGCTTCAGAACAAACTCCCTTGCTGAGTTATTTTCTTCAGTTGAATTTATTTTTGTGGAAAGATGCAAATCATTTTTAAAAAATGTTTCCCCTTATTTGTTTATGGTTGTTCTTCCTTCATAGCTTTTGTTAAATTCATTGATTTGAGACTTGTTTGTGACTGATGACCACATAGGACTTGTAGGACAGACCATGATTGTGAGTGATAATAGATTTATTAAGCAACACAAGTTAAACTATGCCATATTAAAAGTAGGCAGCAGCATATCCCCACTGTGTTTTCTGCAACTGTAGGGTGTCAGCTCAGTTGGTTGAGTGGCCAGTTTGGGATGCAGAGTGATGTCAACTGCATCGGTTCAATTCTCATACTTGCTGAGGTTACCATTAAGGAGTCACCTTCTCAACCTCTCCCCAGCCTGAGGTATGGTGCACCTCAGGTTAAACTATCACCAGACATCTCTGTAACGAGAGCGCAGCCTGTGGTCTGGTAGGACTATGATGGTTTTACCTTCGCCCTTGCCTCCGGGATAGATGTGACACCGTCTCTTAGAGTTCTGATGATTGATGATCTTTGATTCTGCTTCTGTCACTGTGCTTTATCTGAAAGAGTCTGATGTTTTATCCTTTCTTTTCTCTCTCAAAGTCTATTCCATTATGGTACAATTCAATCTGTTTCATGACTGGTTTAGTCTAATGTCATAATTTTGTTGCATTTCAATTCACAGACTCTCGCAGGTTTCTCTGTTCTTCTTAACAGTCCTCCAAAGGTCACAAATCTGCATATCATTTCCAAACATTTTGCAAGATATATAACCACATTTGCTTTACCAAGGCATTAATACACATAGTTAGACCTTTAATTCATTTCTCAACACAACGACTGGTTCCTTAAACTTCAATCCATTGTAAACCACAATCCCACATAATAGCTCAGCATAAAGTGTTAGAGCATGTTTAAGCTTGTCAAATGATTCACAACTTTAGTCCTCATCACAGCATGTTTAACCACATTGTTCAACAACCATAGTTGGTTTAACCACTTCATTGAAGCTAATTAAATCTTTATAATTTCCAATAAGAGGATAGAATAACTTTGCAGTTTGGCCTTGGCATAAACACGCAACTGACATCGTAAAAAGTTGACTAGACCTTGCATTATCTAATCAGTTTTGTTTAAATTTACAGTTTTTGTTTGTGAATCGACTTTTCTGCTATCTGTCTCATTACACAATGTATTGCTTGAGGATTTGTTGCAAAAGTGTTCTGTGAATTCCTCTTCTAGACAACCCTTGTCACGTTCAATTACATTGATCTACACCGTACAAAGATCACAATCCCCCCACAATTATTTGACTGCATTTCATGTGCTCTGCATTATTTTTTAACGTTTTGCCCACCTGCCTTTGGATTATTTAAGGACTTTGAAGTTAATTAATGGCTATTTAAGGGCTTCTTTCGGTCACCATGGTATCTTAGTAGCAACTGCACATAATCAGACTGCCAGTTAAACCCTGGGGGGCCTGCAAGCAGGGTTGGGGTGTGCAAGTGTGAGAGACCCTTTATCTGATTGGAAGCCCTCTTCAATGGAAATGGGCACTCCTTCCTGACGTGGGTCTGCTTCTGAGCAGTCCTCTATATAATGGCAAAATCTGGGCAGAACTTGTCAACCTAGCAGAAGTGTATACACTATGAGAGGTTCCCTATCTCCACCACAAAAAATCTCTAACCAATTAGCTCAAATGGTAACATATTTTTCTAAGGTATCAGAACATTGTGTTTCAGTTCCTTCTCCAATTTTTTGGTACCTCTTCAAGCTTTCAGGATTTGTAAAAATAATTACTTTCTGATTCATGAGTTTTTCTTTCGTTCTAGTAGTGTGCTCCAAATACTGGGCTTTGGGACTTCACCTTTGTTCCTTAATGATAAAGGTTGTGACAAAGTTTCATTGAAATACCTGCCTGCATAATCAACTTCTATACTCCCAAATCTCTATTGTTACCAATGTATTCTAATATGAACTTCTAATATGGTTTCTAACAGGATTCTTTATTAGTCATTTTTTGAATGTAGATTTTTGTGTCAGTAACATGAAACGATGAGACTAGTCAGCTTTGAAACTCGATTATATCTTTCCGAAAGATAGTCTTCAAATTTGCTTGATGGACCTTACAGACTATGCTTTACACAAGCACCAATAAGCAAGCCACTTTAGATGGCTAAACATTTCACTTTTGAATGTAGAGTTATGGCTTAATTTTCAGCGATTGACAATTTTTCATTAATGAGATCAAATCAAAAAAAGGCAACAAAGACTTGTGTGATTCTAAGTTTAAACATAATGCAAACTAATGAGCACAACATTTAAACATCTGAATTAGGAGCCAGAGTAGGCCATTCAGCCCTTCAGGCCGACCACCTTTCATGGTTTATCTGATTGTAACTCAAATCTACATGCCTGCACACCCCTGATAAACTGTTACATCCTTGTTTCACAAGAATCTGTCCACCGCTGCCTTAAAAATATTCAAGGACTCTGTTTTTAACATCTTTTTAGAAAGAAAGTTCCAGAGATTGTCAAGAGAAAAAAAATCCCCGGATCTCTCTTTTAAATCGGCAACCTCTGATTTTTAAACAGTGATCCCTCATCCTAGATTTTCCCGTAAGGAAAAAACACCATCTCCACAACTACCTGTCAACACTCTTTGGTGTTTCAGTTAAATTCCAGTGAATTCAAGTCTCGTTTGTCTAATCTTTCCTCAGAAGTCAATTTGCTAATTCCAAGTTTTAGCTTAGTAAACCTTCTCTCAACTGTCTCCAATGTATTTATATTTTTACTTAAAAAGGTTGATTGATAATGTGAACTGTACTCCAAATGCAGGCTCATCAGTGCCCTATATAACTGAAGCATAACTTTCCTGTTTCTGTTTTCAATTCCATTTGTGATAAGTAAACAACATTCTATACGCTTTCCTAGTTACTTGCTGTGCCTGCAGGGTAAAAAACGAGGACTGCTGATGCTGGAAACCAGAGTCTCGATTACAGTGGTACTGGAAAAGCACAGCAGGTCAGGCAGTATCCGAGGAGCAGGAAAATCAACGTTTCGGCTCTATTCCTGATGAAGGGCTTTTGCCCGAATCGTCGATTTTCCTGCTCCTCAGATGCTGCCTGACCTGCTGTGCTTTTCCAACACCATTCTAATCTAGACCCTTGCTGTACCTGCATACTAACCTTTTACAGCTCATGCATGAGGACACCCAAACCTATGTTTGAGAACTCTGCAGTCTCTCACCATCTAAATAAGGTGATAGTTTCCATTCTGCCGGACAAAATGGCCAGTTCACATTTTCAAACATTATACTTCATTTTCCACATCTTTGTCCACTCAGTTACCATCCTCCCTGTAGCTTCTTTATGTCCTCTTGACAAATGACTTTCCTAACTATCTGTGGTCAGAAAATGTGATAATTATATATTTTGCCCCCTAAGTCATGATGTAAAGTACAAAGAGTTTATGTCCCGGCACCAATACCTGTGGCATATCACTCGTTCCATCTTGCTGACCTGACAAAGATCCATTTATGCCTAAATTCTGCTTCCTGTTGCCATCTAATCTTCTATCTATGCCAATATACTACCCCCCCCCCCCCTTGCACCACGAGCATTTATCTTCTTATCAGTGGTAGCTTATCAATTGCATTCTGTAAAAATAAGTATATTACATCCACAGGTTCCCCTCTGTCCACAACATTGTTACTTTCTCACAGAACTCCAATAACTCGTGAAACATGATTTTCCTTTTACAGTGCTATGTTGATGCTGCCTGATTACAGTAAACTTATTCAAATGCCCTGCTATAGCTCCTTTGTAATAGCTTCTAGCATTTTTCCTTCTGATAGATATTAAGCTAACTAGTCTGTAGCTTTCTGCTCTCTGTTTCTCCCCTCCCCTACCCCACATTTGAATAAAAAGGTCACTTTCACCATCGTCCACTCTGGGACCACTCCTGAAACTAAGGAATTTCAGAAAATTAAAACCAACGTAAATATGTACATGTTACATCAAATTGCTCATCTTTTCAAATTGTATCAAGTGAGTTAGTGATTCATTAGTAGTACTGATTTGCAATTAAGATTTGCTAATGGAAATCCCTACTTGGCAAGCTTGCAAGGGCATCTAGATTGTCCATTAATCAAGTAAAGTAAGTGATTCATGGAAAACAGTTAGAAACAATTGGCTATTGCATTTCATAGCTGTTGATTAGTGCAAAATAGATGGCTTGAAACAAAACCTAATTCCCCAAATCAGAGTTAAAAAAGAAATAAATATTAAGTCTTAGTGTATCAAAACAAAAGCATGTATCGCAAATATTAGAAGTTGGATGAATACATGCAGCAAGTCAGGCATTTCCGTGGACAGTGAAAAACAGAAAGTCCTTCCAGTGCAGAGCCAGAGGAAAAAAGGACGTCCAAGCCAAGACTGGTTAATTGTTTTGCTGAATACTTCCGTATAATCCGTATAAGTGCCACACTTTTCTAGTCACTAGCTGTTTCACTTCTCCGGATCATTCCCACTCTATCTCCTGCTGTTGTAATGAATCTTAATTGAAGATTGAGGAGCAGCACTTGTCCCTTGATTCGGTGCTTTACAGTCTTCTGGACTCAGCATTGTGTTCAACAATGACAAATCATAACTTGTGTTTCTGTTTTCTGAGAAAACAGGTACTGAAACTGGTTCTGATATAGTTTACACCTCTTCTGGACATTTTCTTCCTCCTCCATCCTACTGCTCCCGCTATTTGCCTTGCACCTCCCTGTTATCATGTTCTTTCCCTTTCATGTGCTTTGGAGCCTCTATTAAGCGCTGCTGTTCTGTGACTTCTGGAACTTATTTGGTTCTGTTCCTGCTGCCTCTGGTTGCCAGTTCCGGTTGTTCGTTGTAGTGACCGGTATATTGGGTCCAGGTCTATGTGCTTGTTGATGGACTCAGTGGACTCCACGCTTCTAGACATTTTGTCGGTCCTCTGTTTAGCTTGTCCTGGGAGTGTTGTGTTGTCCCAGTCGAATTTGTGGTCTTTGTCATCTGTGTGTATGGCTACCAGGTACACCTGGTTGTGGCGTTTAGTGGCTAGTTGGTGTTCGTGGATGTGGATTGCTGGTTGTCTGCCTTTTGCCCAGTATGGTGCTGCGTGCATCTATGGAATCTTGTAAATTACTTTTGTCTTGCACATGATGGGTATCGGGTCTTTAGTCCTGGTGAGTTGTTGTCTGAGCATGACTATCGGTTTCTGAGCTGTCGTGAATCCAGTAGTCAGAGAAGTATGGCTGTCAATTCCGAGATGTTCTTTATTTAAGTTAGCATGGCTAGTGAGTTCAGTCATGGCATGTCCTTGTCACGTTGTTTGTCTGTTAGCCATCTGTGGATGAAGTTACGGGGATACCCGGTCTTAGTGAAGACTCGGTAGAGGTATTATTCTTCTTCACTTCGTAGGCTGGGAGTGCTGCAGTGCGTTGTAGCCCTTTAGTAACTCAGACAACAACGCACTAAGACAAAAGATCCTGTATCCATTATGTGCAAGACAAATGTAAATTACAAGATACCTTGCAAAGACTGCACGCAACACTATATCGGGCAAACAGGCAGACAACTAGCAATCCGCATCCACGAACACCAACTATCCACTAAATGCCGTGACCAGGTGTATCTAGTAGCCATGCACACAGTTAACAAGGACCACAAATTTGACTCAGACAACACAACGATCATAGGATAAGTTAAACAGAGAACAGACAGAGAATTTCTAGAAGCATGGCACTCATTCATGGATTCCATTAACTAGCACATAAACCTGGACCCAATATACCAGCCACTACAATAAACAACCGGAAACAGCAGGAACGGAACCAAATAAATTCCAGAAGACACCGTACAGCAGCGCTTCACAGGAGGCTTCAAAGCACTGAAGATGTCACCTAGACAGGGGATGAAATGTCTGCAAATCAACTTCACAGCTCAGTGAACATCTCCACAACCATGACAACCGGCACCCCAGCCACAAGTTGTTACACAAACTGTAAATGAAAATGTTAAATTCAACGTCAAATCAAATTCAGCAAAGAAAAGGAAAAGAGTGAAAGAAAAATAGCATCAAAAGAGAGAGAGAGAGACATAATAGTTTTTAAAAATTGATTTGATTTGCCTTCTCTGATATCCAACGTCTAGATCTGAAGTAATGCTGCTCCATATTTTAAAAGTTACTTTTTAGTGCCAGGGAGCTTGTTTGGCAGCGAAGAAGACTTATCGTGTCATTTAAAAAATACTTTCACACTCGAATGGATGTCTGAACTCTTCCTAGTGTGTGTTTAATGTGTAAATATCCCTTAAGTGCCACAGATTGCACCCCATTTCATGCTGAATTTCTCTTTTAGATATTAGTCACTTCTGGGAGATGGTTGTTACTGGCTGGTCAGCATTTATTGCCCATTAGAATGTGATGGTGGTCTGCCGCCTTGAACAGCTGCAATCCATGTGCTGTGGATAGACCTAGAATGCTATTTGGGAGGCAATTCCAAGGTTTTGACCACATTTGCTCATCTCCAATCCACGTGCAATATAGTTCTGCACTTTAATGCTGCACTCTGGAGTTCACCGACATAGTTGCAAGGACATTCGTGCTTAACAGCAGACAGGATTCCCGTTTATAGTAGTTGCTGAGCTGTTGTCATATTTTGGTTACCCTGTATTTTGTTTTTGTTTTTGCACAAATTCTATCTGACATTGTTTTCGGATGGTACCAATATTGCACAGCTTCTAGAGAAGGACAACTGTAACAAAAACATCATATGTTCATACATTTTCAAAATTAAACGCAAGTTGGCATTAAACTGTTAACACTTTGCTTACACTTTAAGTCTTTTGCTTAATAATAAAGTTACAATGTATGTTTTTGTACATATATGATAGCATATATCCAAGGATGAAATGTACGTACTGTGGCCAGATGTTTCTGAAGAGTAATGCTGTTGGATCTTGAACATTTTAATCTCCTTAACTGTACTTCTGACTTTAGTCTGAGACTAGAAACAAAGTGAAATCCCAGGCATTAAGTGGACAAGCAGGCTTGTCTCATTAATCTCATAGAAATGTGATCACTGTTTTGCTGTTTAAAACAATATGCTAGATTTAGATTAGTATTGGCTGGATATGAAAACAGGGAAACAGTGAAATTAGTGGTTCTTGTATCTCATGGCTATAAACTGTTTGGATTACCTGAAAAATAATTCTTCAAGCCAGTTGCACTAAAACGATAAATGCTAACTAATGTGTAATTGGCCAAAAGGAAGGCTGTGGGGATACTGTATTAGGAACTATGCCAATAACAGAACAAGAGTCTATTTACCTTACTGGGACAGAGCTTGTTTCTCAATGGGGCTGCTTTCTTTAATTGCATTTCGGGTGGCGGCACGGAAGACAAATCAGAACCTGTCTATCAATGTCCAGTATCAGAGGAGATGCAGGACCGGTGCAACGTGACCATCTCCAGCTAAGAGGCTGTGGCACTGAAGCACAGCCTCAGTGTGCTGTAGAAAAGTGGCGGTAGAAAAGGAGTACTTTGCCAGGACCCTGGGGATGATGTCAGACGGTGGTGACTGGAGGAGCAGAGAGGATGAAGTCTACAGAGAGGGAAAGATAAACTTTTGTAGTTGTTTCAGTTTTAGCAATTGCAACTTAAAATTAAATCAGTAATTTATTTTTTAATCCCTGATGGCACCAGAGCATGGTGACATTCTCCACTTTTCACTGTATCTCGGTGCAAGTAAAAATATTAAATCAATCTAATTCCAGATCCTTGCACTTTCTCGGTATCTTTTTACATTCTTTTTCGTATGCTCATCTAATTCACTTGTAGTTAATTTATTCACTGCCTTTTTCGTTATACATTTCATGCCCCTGTTTCGATGGAAAATGTCCCCTTGCTTTATTTTTGTTCTCTATGTGGCTAATGCAGTTAATTCTTAATGACCCTCTGAAATAGTCCAGCAAACCACTCCGTTCAGGGCCACTTAGGAATGGACAACAAATTCTGCCTTGCTGGCAATGCCACATTTCATGAAAGCATTAGAAAAGAAAATTCTTAGTCTATGCTTCCTCAAAACAATGGAGACCACTACTTATTCCTTCACAATGTCATAGGTCCGCACTTTGAGTTTTGAACAGCAGTGCATACCTTTCAGTCCTCCTTACCTCCCTGTACCCGCAAGTCCAGCCACATCCTACTCATGTTGTTTCCTGACTAGCAACACTGGGGTGGGGATTCAGTACAAGAATAAATGAAACATTTAAAATTGTTCAAAAACTAACTTCTTATTTGTGCTGATGGCACACTTCAGGCATGTCTTCAACTTGTGATATTGATGGTGGGGTTGCTTACTTTCTGTACTCAGCAAAGCAATTTCTTGCTACAATCCATTTAGAAAATGAAGAATTTTTATAGAGAATAAATTTGTTCATAGACACTTAAACATTGAGCTGCATGGAGATTGACGGAGGCCTGGAAAGCCAAAATGTCCTTGCCTTGTCTCAATACAGTCACAAAGGATGTGTCCACATGGTGTCCATCAGACGACCGCCACCACCTCTTGTCCTCCCCACCAATCCTAACCAATAAAAAGAGTTTCTAGTAAGTGGGCATTTGGAATTATCGGCCCTTTTGAACACATTTTTTAAATCCTTAAGACCATGCTACAACCTGCACAAAAGCCAGTGATATTTTTTTCTAAAATACTTGGAATGGACACTAAAGTAGAATATTAGAGAAACTGTCAATGGCTTGACATTGGGCAACCTTGCCCGACTTATCTTTTTTTTTTTGAAAGAATGATGAGTAAGGAATCTCTTATCTATCGTTATATGAAACAAGAGTACACATACTAAATACCTACTTGAAAATATAAAAGTACACTTTTAAAGGCAGGTGCTGTGAGCCAATTAACTTCTGTAAATTGCTACTTTTGTAAGATTCTTAAACCCTTCAGTTGATCTTGTGAGCAAACCTTTGTGCAACCTTGATTTTGCAATAGTTCTCCTGGCATTTTTATTTACCGTAAACATTGATTGGAGTGCAGGGTTCTCTGATTATGATCCAAGCATTTGTTGCCTGATGTTGGCAGTGGATTATTGTCACTTAACCTGCATAAAACATACTGCAAGCAGCTTCAAAGTTTTCTCAATATCCTTCCCACAAAGAAATAATTCATACTTTTTTTTTATCTGTAGGGAAAACGTTAAGGCTGTACTTCAGTGGAATTATCTTTTGAGATATAGGAAAGTATGGCTCCAGAGATATCCTTCTGATCTGTGAGCCTTCTCACATCATAAACCATGTACAATTTTCCTGTTGAACTCCACCAAACTTATTTAATCGTTTGAAGTGTTCAGTGAAATTTCATTCTGAGCCCCTAAGGTAATCAAGTGAAACTCAGAGTTATCAATCTGACATTACAACCTACATTATTCAGCCTCTCTCCATAGGTGACATTTCCACTCTCCCAAGAACATGGAAATCAATTCATTCCATAGAGTACCATTGCCTGCGTCCTTATTGATTTTAAGCAATGTTTTTGCTCTGATATTTGTCTGACATTAACTCCTTCTGAAAGAGTTTGTTTCCTGTAAAATGTATTCCAATTGTGTTTGTGTTTTTCTGTGGGATGGTGCCACAAACGGAAAATGCTAATGTGGAATGAAATCTGATGAAAACATCACAAATCCTCTTTAGATACTTAAAATTCTGACTTTATTTAGCTTTTTACCTTTTTAAACTTATTTTGCCAGGGTCTGAGCATCTGAGATAATGCAGCTGCCATCATTCCCAGAGTCCCTTTTGAAGTCTTTCAGCTTTTCAATCTCATTGATCCCACAACCATTTCAGGTCAGGCAAACAGCTGTACATTGTATTACATTCATCAGTGTTAAATTTCATTTACAGTCTGGCTTGTAATTGCATCATATAGAAGTAG
This sequence comes from Chiloscyllium plagiosum, assembly GCF_004010195.1. Taxonomy (NCBI): domain Eukaryota; kingdom Metazoa; phylum Chordata; class Chondrichthyes; order Orectolobiformes; family Hemiscylliidae; genus Chiloscyllium; species Chiloscyllium plagiosum. Next base: position 72,724,359 of record NC_057712.1, read on the forward strand.
TTGGACACTAATCTGTAGCCCTCTGTATCCAAGTCACTGTATCTCAGTAAACTAATCATCAGTACTATCCTAGGGTCAAAAGAATTGCTTTATCCAGCTTTTAATTTTTTTTTATTTCTGAACATTAATACCAGCTCTTAATGTTTTGCTGTAAAGTTTGTAAAGTGGCAAATGTTGGGAAGAGTATTCAAAATTTTTGATCGTTTTGCTGGTATCATAGAGTCATAGAGGTGTACAGCATGGAAACAGACCCTTCGATCCAACCAGTCCATGCCGACCAGATATCCCAACCCAATCTAGTCCCACCTGCCAGCACCTGGCCCATATCCCTCCAAACCCTTCCTATTCATATACCCATCCAAATGTCTTTTAAATGTTGCAATTGTACCAGCCACCACCACTTCCTCTGGCAGCTCATTCCATACTTGTACCACCCTATGCCCTCTAGTTCTGGACCCTCCAACCCCTGGGAAAAGACTTTGCCTATTTACTCTATCCATGCCCCTCATAATTTTGTAAACCTCTGTCAGGTCACCCCTCAGCCTCCGCTCCAGGGAAAACAGCCCCAGCCTGTTCAGCCTCCCCCGACAGCTCAAATCCTCCAACCCTGGCAACATCCTTGTAAATCTTTTCTGAACCCTGTCGTTATATATAAACTCAATTTTGTAATAAGGTTTTCATAATTTATTTCAGAAGCCTGACAGTTTGTATTTTTAATTTTTTGTTGGATGTGAATGCCACTAGCAAGTTTAGAACTTGTTTCCTAACCTTGATTGCCTTTGAGAAAGTGGATGTGAGCCACTGTCATGAACACCGCAGTCTATCAGGGGCAGGTAAATTCACTGTGCTGTTAGAAACGTGGGAACACAGGAACAGGAAGAGGCAATTCAGCTCTGTGAGCCTGCACTGCTTTCAATAAGATTGTGACTGATCTGTGCCCTAACTTCATATCCCTCCCTTGGGCCTATATCCCTTGAATCATCCTTGCTTAATAAAAAGAAATTGTCAATTTCAGATTTAAATTTAATAATTAAATTAGCATCGATCACCATTTGAGGAAAAGAGTTCCAAACTTTCGCCATTCTTTGCATGTAGGCTTGCTTTATAATATCTCACCTGAATGTCCTGGCACAAATTCTTAGTTTATGCCCCCTGATTCTAGAATCTTCAGCTAGTGGAAATAGTTTATCTTTATCTGTCCTGTCTTTCATTGTTAGTATCCTGAAGACCTCAATTAGGTCACTCTTTTTAACCTTGTAAATTCTAGAGAATAAATGCCTAATTTGTCTAACCTCTTCTCATAACTTCATTCCCATGAAGGAGAACATATAGGTAGGTTCTAGTTTCTGCTTTTATTAGAGTTGGAAGATGTCACAAGTTTGGAAGGTGCTGCCAAAACAGCTTGGGTCAGTTGCTGCAGTGCAACTTACATACATTATACAACATTATCACTAAGTCAGTGAGATGGAGAGTGGAAGCTTAAGGTCATGGATGGGTTGTTGATCAAATGAATTGCTTGATGGTGTTGAGCTGCCTGAGTGTCATTGGAGCTGCAATCAACCAGGAGAAAGGAGAGCATTCTATTACATGCCTAACTTATTCATTGTGGCCAACCTTTGGGGAGTCAAAGGTGATTTATTTTCCATAGAATTCTTAGCTTCTGACCTATTCCTGTAGCCACCGTATTTATGTGGCAGATCCATTTCAGTTTCTGGTCAATAGGCAAGCCCAAGAACATGAATGATGTGAGGGTGTTCAGCAATGTTAAAGCCATTTGATGCCATTATCGACCTGTCTGTCTGGAAGCATGTCCCAGGTGTGTGCCAGTGGTATCGAGTAACAATCTTGAGATACAAATTACCATTGAACATCACGATGCTTTATTACACTAAAAGCAACTTACAAATTACTAGAGTTACACAAAGTAAACTATTCTCATATGTATGTTAAACAACCCATCTGTCGAGGTATCTCTCAAAAGTTTCCACTTCCGGTCATCTTCTGGTGAGTTGGCCCCACTTCTGGGTTCTCCTTTTCAAAATCCTGACTTCAGAGAGGTTTCAGAGAGAGTTGGTGCCAGTCTCTTTCTCTCTCCTTCTATCCAAGCATTCTCTTGCTTTAAAGTTGTAAGCCTTTTTATCCTCCTCCCTTTCCAACCACCGGAATTTGACTTATCAGTCATTAGATATACTGTTAATTGACTTATTTCCTGGCCCCATCCTACAAAATGGCCTGTAGTTAATGCTTCATAGGACATAATGGGTCCACCTTCTGGTGGAGACATCCTGGTTCCAAATGTACTGAGTTCTCTTTGGTGTTGTCACAATATCAGTACATGCCATATTTAGGGCAGTTTGTTTCCAGTGAGGTCATTGCCCTTCAGAAATCAGTCTGGAGTAATGAGACTGACTCCTTACTGGGTATGACATTATGACATTTCCAACATTTGCTTAGTGTGATTGTTACTTACCACTTACCACCAAGCCCTGTCTGATGTTCAGGTTTTATTGCATTTGGACATGGACATCTTCAGCATCTGAAAAGTTGTCAGTGTCATCTGTGAACGTCCACACTTCTGACCTTATGTTCAAAGGATAGTCATTGAAGCTGCTGAAGGTATTTGGACCTTGTCACAGCCCTGAGGAATTCCTACAGTGATGTCCTGTTACTGATATAAATGTCCTCCAATTACTCAGCCATCTTCCTTTGGGCTAGGTGTAGCTCTTACCAGTGGAGAAAGTTTTCCCTGACTTCAGTTTTGCTCGGGCTCTTTGATGCCACATTTGGTCTATTGATGTGATGGGCAGTGAATCTCAGCTCACTTCTGGAATTCTGCTCTTTTGTCCTCCTTTAGACCAAGGATGGAATAGGGTCAGAAGCTGAATGATCCTGGCAAAACTCAAACTGTGCAATAGTGAGCTGTGTAGTGCCATTTGGCAGCATTGGCAGCAACATCTTCTATCCCTATTTTGCCAATAACCAAGTGTAGACTGACATGTAGTGATTAGTCAGTTTGGATTTGTCCTACATCTTATTGGAGTGACGATGCTGTAGCTTTAACAGGTGTAATTTGTCCTGGATTATTTTAGAGAGAATGGGTGACACATGTCAAGCAGTCTATGAGAAGATAAACAACTTGTGAGGCTTTAGGTTTTTTGTTTGAAGTTGGAACAATAGAGCTAGCCTGAATGGATGTGGTCAAGCTCTCGTGGAGCTACAATTTTTAGTTAGCTTTTGGCAATTGCTGTTGGGATCTTGAAGAAGTAGAAGCTATGTTTACCTCTCTCAATTACTGCCAAAATTCTCTTCCGTGGCTACTGGACTGCATGTGAGACAAAATCTTTTTTCTAAATTTGCTTTTTTGCCAATGGTGAGTTTAATCGATTGTTGCTACATTGGAGCATTTAATTAGTAATAGTTACTGGATCTATTATTCTGTTAAGTTTTCCAATATAGCGAAGTTATTCCAAGTTTTTCTTTCTTGGTTGTATTTTAACAATAGCATTTGAATGAACTGTGTTTTGCTTAACGTCCAAGTAGTTTATTCAATCAAATTGCATCTGGAAGACGGCACCTGACATTACCTTTAAGAAAAGGTTAGGTTTAGGCTACCTTCTTAATATAATTTGAGGAGGTCTGGTCTGGTTCATAACATTGTCAGCACAAACTTGAGCAATTTTCCATGTTGTCAAAAGTGTGATAGTTGCACTTAAATTTCACTAGTGATGTAGTTAGTTTTGGAGGACATATCCTCAGTATGCTGATGGAAACTTAGTTAAAATTCAATGCAATTACTTGGTGATATACACACTATATGAGTGAAGATATCAAGAAGTACAGTAATGGTCGGTTTTGATTAAAATTTGAACCTTGACCTTCAGCAGAAAAATTCCAAATCCTTTGTATTTAAGCTCGCCACTGAGATTAAACACTGATGCAAACCTATTTGGTATAATGATGGAATAATATATTATTAAAAGCTGTTCAGCTTCTTGTATATGTGCATGTAAATGCTTGATGTCGAGGTTCTAATCGCATTTGTACACTATGTTCCTGTCAATCACTAATCTTCAAAATTACAACATGGTATCAAGTAGTTACATGGTTACACAGCGTAGTTCAAGCTTAAACTCATTGAAATTAAAGAACATTGCAGAGGAGACAAGTAATTGTGCAAAAGCTAAAAAATTTAAGAATTCAGAGTAGAACATTAGAGTTTGCAGAAAGCTATCTACATATCTTAGCAATTGCATAAGAATAAATGTACAAAGGATAGCCGAGCAAGTAGTCATAGTTGGGAAATGAAGCTGCAAAATAAGTCAGTGAAAATTGCCTAGACTTAAGTTTCTGAAAAATTCATCTGAATTTTCACCCTGAAAGAGCCAAGAAATTTATTACAGATTTAAAAGCCTTCCCTGGGTAATGTACTAGGTTCTTGAAGAAAAACAACTTTACATTGTACCAGAAGACCAAACTTTCATAAAATCTCCAGATGCAACCTGATGAAAGGCCTATTTAGCTTTAGCAGTTTAAACTCAAACATGGGCAAAGCAATCAATACACAATGACTTGTATGAAGAACAAGGATGAGACACACACAAGTTTTGATATGCAAGCCAGTCAAACAATGAGTAAAGTTGGAGATAAAAGGTTTAGTAAAGACAACTGACTGTGAAAATAGTAAATTTGCAGTTGTGCTGTTGTGAACATCCAATGTGTTAACGATTAAGGCAATGATGATGATATTCAAGAGAGAAAACAGTGGTTCAAGAAGGCAACCCACCACACCTTCTTAAGGGCAGCTAGGAATTGGCAATAAATGCTGGCCAGCCAGAGACACCCACATTCCACAAGTTAACTTTTTCTTTAAAAAGTGATTTTTCAATGATTCAAAATTGGTTGAACAAGGCTGGTTAAACAATGTATTTGTCTCTAAACAAGCCTTTTAACTGTAACACAAAAGCAGTTGAATTGACTAGATGATGAGAAAAGAGAAGACATTCATTTAAGGCACCAAGGAAGACAGCTAAAGAGCTCCAACATTAGCAGTCTTGTGTGAGTGAGTTGCAGAGACTTGGAATAAAATCAGAATGGAAATTGTCATCAAATCTTTCTAGAGATGTTGTATATTCAATATCCTTGATGCCACAGAGGTGATTATATATGGAATGATGAAATAACCAATGATAATATAAATGCTGATGAAATTGACGTTGGTAATCCATATGATCATGCCACTCGAAGCAAACTAGAGCATGTTTCTCCATTCTGAGGATGAGGCAGATGATTTAATTCACTTTCAGTGCATGTTCTGTTGCAAAGTAGAATTATTTTCTGTACTGTAATTAAACTAAGTGAAATTGTATAAATTTGCATGCATGGCTTTTTGTTTGAATTTAATCAATTTAATGCATGTAGTGTACAGAAATTAATGTCTGTCTCCATGGAGGTTATTGTTTGTCTATGGATTAAAAACTTAATAAAAATACTTCTGACTCCTTTTGCACTCTTTCTTGTAGACGGAGTTGTTGATTACAATTTCTAAATTAACAACTGCAAGAGGATCATTTAAACCTCTCCAATAATGTTACTCATGTAAAAGTCAACCCCTATGTTTTGACAAAGAATTTAATCTTACAAAATTGGCTTTTACAAAAGTCCAGATGGTAATTAGAAAATGCTTCATGAAATCTGGAGGGGTAAAGGCTCCATATAGCAAATGTTGTATTTACGTTAGTATTTTCCCACCAGGAGCCCAAAGTATGGGGACTAATAAAAACAAAAGTCATTTGGAAGTAATATTTTAAGATTTACATTTCTTGAAAGCTCATTATCCTCAACTATTATAGTACAATTCAGAACTGGGATATTGCAGACCTGTAATCTGCGAAGTAACCTATAAACTATCTTGGCTAATTTATTTCTCTCTCAATTTTTGCACCGTCTCTCTTGCACTCTCTCTCCCTTAACTACTTACCTCTTTTCCATACCTCCTCTTCTTTCTCTCTCTCTCTTCCATCTCTTTATTTTTATTTTCCTTATTGCACCTGATCCAGCATAGTCCATAGCAGATATATCCAACTGTTTTTGGAAATGTTGCTAAATGTTGTGAATCCTGCTGATGAGGTTTCTATACAAACCTGCTAACTTGTTGTCATCACTATCTCTCCAGATCCTTTGGGTAGACGTACTTTAGCATCAGAGCCGGGCTCTAAACTGTGCTAGATTTGAATGATTCTGAAAAGGATTACAGTGATAAAATTCAACATAAGACCATAAGATAGAGGAACAAAAGTAATTCATTCAGCCGAACAAGTCTGTTCGACCATTCAATTAGATCATTGTTGATCTGATAATCCTCAACTCCACTTTCTTTCCTTTTGCTTATAACCCTTGATTCCCCTATTGATAAAACTACGCCTGTTTCAGGCCCAAACATCAGCCCCGTGCAGTAAAGAATTCCACTGATTAATTTCTCTCTGAGAGAAGAAATTCCTTCTTATCTCTATCCTAAATGTGCAATCCCGTATTCTGAGATTATGCCCTATGGTCCTGGATGCTCCCACAAGGGGGAGCAGCCATTCTGCACCTACCCTGTCAAGTCTCCCAAGACTCTTCCCATGTTTCAATAAGATCAGCTCTCATTCAAACTGCTCAATCTTTTCTCATGCAATAGTCCCTCAATATCCAGGATCAATCTAGTGAACCTTCTCTGGACTGCCTGCAATGCCAGAATGTTTTACCTTAGATAAAGGGCCCAAAACTGTTCACACTATTCCAGCTGTGATCTGACTACTGCCTTGTGTAGTTTTAGCACAACTTTCTAAATTTCATATTCCATTCCTTTTGAAATAAAGATCAATATTCTACTTGCCTTCCCTGTTTGCCAGCTGAACTTGAATGCTACCTTTTTGTGATTCATTGTTGAGATTTCCCAACCCCCCTCCCTCCCCGAGCTTGCTGCAGTCTTTCTCCATTTAAATAATACTCAGTTCCTGTATTGTTCCTGCCAAAGTAACTTCACATTTTTCCATTGTATTCCATTTGCCAATTTTTGTTCACTCTCAACCTGTCTGCATCCCTCTGGAGACAGTGTGTGTCATTTGGATCACTTGCCTTCTTACTTATTTTTCTGTCATCTGCAAACTTGATGCGAGCATATTTGCTTTCCTCGTCAGATGCCCTCTGCTCATTTTAATCCTTCATCTTCTATTAGCTAGCCAATCCTCTATCCATGTTAATGTATTACTTCAAACACCATTTAAAACTTTCTTAATCTTAGTAGATAGTCTTATGTGTGACGCCTCATCAAATGCCTTCTGTAATCCAAATATATTACATCTTCTGCTTTTCCTTTATCCTGCTTGTTAGCTCCTAAAAGAATTTTTGTAAATTTCTAAAGTACAATTTCCATTTTGAGAAGCCAAGTCATGCTTGAACTCTGCTTGAACATATCTTGTATTTCTAACTGCTGTGTTGTTTCAGTCTTTATAATAGACTCTAAAGTTTACCCAGTAATAGACATTAAACTAATGTGCATATAGTTACCAGTTTATTGTCTCCTTCCCTTTTTAACAAAGTTAAATTGATAGTTTTGCAATCCACTGAAACTTTTTCAGAATGTAAGGATTCTCGGAAGATTGCTACTAGTGCATCCACTATCTCTAAAGTTACTTTTAATATCCTTGGATACATCCCATCAGGTCAGGGGACTTATCGGTCAATAGAAGAGCTAGCATTTTTCCCTTAGTAATTGGTGTTCTGTTTATTTCCTCTCCTCCTTTTGCCCTTGATTATTTAGTCATTTTGGAATGCTGTTAATTTCTTCTGCTCTGATGACAGATGCAAAGTATGTAATCAATTCCTCTGCTATTTCCTAGTTCCCCATGGTTATTTTCACAGCCTTGTTCTGTAAGGGACTTATATTTACACTCAATACTCTGACCAATAAAAGAAAGCATACCAAGCCTTCTTCATTATCCTATCTACCTGCGACTCCACTTTCAAGGAGCTATGAACCTGTACTCCAAGGTCTCTTTGTTCAGCAGCATCCCTAGGACCTTACCATTAAGTGTATAAGTCCTGCTAAGATTTGCTTTCCCAAAATGCAGCACCTCGCATTTATCTGAATTAAACTCCATCTGCTACTTCTCATCCCATTGGCCCATCTGGTCCAGATCCTGTTGTAAGCTGAGATAACCATCTTCGCTGTCCACTACACCTCCAATTTTGGTGTCATCTGCAAACTTACTGACTGTGCCTCTTATGCTCGCATCCAAAACATTTATGTAAATGACAAAACGTAGAGGGCCCAGCACCGATCCTTGTGGCACTCCACTGGTCACAGGCCTCCAGTCTGAAAAACAACCCTCCACCACCACCCCTCTGTCTTCAACCTTTGAGTCAGTTCTGTATCCAAATGACTAGCTCTCCCTGTATTCCATGAGATCTAACCTTGCTAACCAGTCTCCCATGGAGAACCTTGTCGAACGCCTTACTGAAGTCCATATAAATCTCATCTACTGTTCTGCCCTCATCAATCTTCTTTGTTACTTCATCAAAAAACTCAGTCAAGTTTGAGACATGATTTCCCACGCACAAAGCTATGTCTTTTTAAAGAAGCTCTTAATATCTATCTTGATAATATTTGCAAGTGTACCCTCAAAGTGTGTCTCCTCCCCCTTTTTTGGTCATTGTTTGTTGGTTTTTAAAACTTTCCTAATCCCCTTTCCTACTACTAATCTACGCCACATTATGGTTTTTTTTTCCATTCTGTTTGATGCAATGTTTAGCTTCCCTGGTTAACCATGGTTGGCTTACCTCTTGCTGGAATTCTTCTTTCTGACTTGGATATATCTTTACTGTGAGCCATGACCTGTGTTCTCAAAGGTCTGCCATTGTTCCTTAGCCATCTTTGCTGCTCAACTACTTTTCCGCTGCATTCCAACTAGCCCTCATTCCTCTGTAATAACCATTATTCAAGTATAGTGCAGTTGTTTCTATCCCAGTTTCCTTTGTGTCAAACTGAATACTAAACTCTGCACTGTCTGCTTCAGTGCAGAGGCATGTTGGGATCCTCCTTATTGGAAAGTTTCTACAGAATAAATAATATGCCAAGCAATACTGAACCTTTATTTTGAAAAATATTAGGTGAATTTTGAACCTGGGATGAACAATTTTGCCAAAAGACTGGTGAGAATGTGGAATTCTCTAACACAAGGCATAGCTGAGGCGAATAGCATGAATGCATTTAAGAGAAAGATAAGCACAATAAGGAGAAAGAAATTGGAGGAAATACTGATCAAATTAAACAAGTAGGGTATGTGGAGGCTTGTATAGGGCAAAAAAAAACTGCTTTTATCAAATTTTTCAATGTCATGCCATCTATGTAATTCCAAGTAAATAGCCAGATTTAAGAATGTTATCTCCACAAATAGACTGTATAATGCATCCAGTGACCTAGTTTAGGAAGTTCTGTACTGTTCCATCTAGCTTCAGATATCTGATGCTTCCTGCAGCAAGAGCTCACATTTTCAGCAACTCATCACAGTTAAAATTTTACAGTCAAACCATGTGGGTGAGTCTAACCATGAGCTGGCAGCATTAGATGTTTTGCTTCATTGAAATTTAACATAATCTGTTTGACTCCTTTGTGCTTATGAAATTTAGTGAAAGGTGTGATCTGATTCAAGGATATTCTCAGTCAGGCCAGCTGACTGTAGCTTTGACTGAAAATGCAGCCTACAATTGATAAAGATGTTAAGCTGTACTTGCTTTTCAAGTTAACCTTTACACATTAAATAATGCCTAATCTATATTGAGAAAAAAAAGCTGTTTGGCAAATTTGCATTTGGTTTTCCAGCTTATTCTTAGCTCCTCTTTATCCTTATCTTTAAGACCACTTAGCTGAGAATTTCGTACATTGCTTAATCCATCCTTCCTGATGTACATTTTTCAACTTTGATAATGTCATATTGGTATTGCTTCATTTTTTTTCTTCAATATGAAACAATTATAGATCATCTTAATTTTCAATCTTTTCAATCTGGGTGTAACTCACCCAGACTTATTGCAGTTCTCTTTAGTATTCAACACCGCATCAAAAATGATTTAGTCCAGGGTTTCCCAAATCTTTACCAACCAGCACTCCATTTCAAGACTGGAAAATGATTGTGCCTCCTCATTGAGGGACATGGGATTGTGGAGGGAGGGAGGGTGGCTGATGTGGGGTTTACAGGATGTATGAGATTGCTGAGAGGGGCAGCCCTGGAAGAGGGGTGGAACCTGTAAGAAATGCAACGTGTTTGGAATAGGTATGAGATTTCATGAACTTTGAAAGTCCTGAGGCGATTTGATGCTTTTTTAATGCATGTAAGGGCAACCATCTTTACTACTGCAGAAGCCAAGCCTTGGTAATGAGTTGTTTAGACCACACATGCAGTTTGATAAAGCTGCAAAGACTTAAAGCTGCCTCAACCTTTGGTCAGAACTCTAAGGCAGCAATTACAGTGCTAGAGCTCACAATCCCACGACTGATTTTCAGGACCTGTAATAGGTGTCATCTTGTTTTCCTTCTGGGTTTCAGTTGACTGGAGAAAAATGGTTGCAGTGGTTGATTTTCAATCAAATGTATTTTAAACACTAGTTCCATTTGTAAAATGAAGAGAAGTCAGTCGGCAAAAGTTACTATGAATTATTTCAAATTTTTAAAAAGAATTTTGTTATAGGTTGTATTTTATATTGGATAAAATAGACAATATCCCAATGAATTTGTCATAATCCAATTCCTGTTAGTTTTTTTAATTGCTCACTATCATTCATGAATGTGGCAGAACTATGAAGCTTTTATCTGATCCACTGGTTATGAGATCATTTAACTCTGTCTGTTGCATGCTGTTACTACTGATTGGCATACAAGTAGTCCTGTGTTGGAGCTTCACCTCGTTAGCATTTCATTTTTAAAGATGTCTGATGCTACTTCTGGTATGTTATCCTACACCTTGTTTGAACTGGAGTTAATCCCTTGACTTGATGCTTATGGTAGAGTGAGGGAAGTATGAACTCATAGTTACAGATTGTGGTTGAATATGATTCAGCTACTGCTGATAGCATTGATGCCCAGTTTTGAAATGCTTGTGTTAAATCTATCCCATTTAGCACTGTGACCGTGCCACGTAACATTCTGGAAGGTATGCTCAGTGTCAAATGGTACACACTGACTGTGCAGTGGTCAGTCCTACTTATACTGCATTTGACAGGTGTGCCAAACAAGCAGTTGTTCAGAACTCTTTGATGGCTTTTGTGTTTGTGGTGACCATATTATTCAGACATTTTCGGTCTTTCACTTGTTGTAAAGTAAATAGAAAATGTAAATGCAGTTTTTGCAAACTTTTTTTTTCCTTTTGAACATTATCTTCTTTCTGCTTGAAAAATGCTTCTGTAATTAGAGTTCACACCATATAATAACCCTTCCTAATCTTGAAGTGGTGACCTTCTTAAAAATATTTACTTATCATTGCTTTTCTTTTTGCAGCAGGCAGAAGTTCAATAACTGATTATGGGCCTGAATGCTAAACTATACTATGCTGACTTCACCGTGCATTCAGTATACTTTGTAAATTGAGATGCTTCCATTGCTTTAAACGATAATCGTTTCTAAAGCTTGTTAATGTAAGGTTCACATGCCTTCAAAGAGTCAGCTATTGTGACAAATATAAGAACAACTGCTGAGTTAATTTAGATTTGCAAATTCATTTTGTGAAAAATGACTTCAGTGTTGTTATGCTATTTTTTTCCACCTCAGTTAACTTTTTATACGGAATACCTATTTTAGCTTGTTGCTGTGAATTACTTAGTGTTAAGGGTTTCAGGACTGTACTGTTTTTCAGATAGTCGTCTCATCCCAAGCTGCTAGATATACAGTGCTTGATTAGTGCAAAAGGATTGGATGTTTACAATGGTATAAATGGGTTTTTGCTTATGACCTTAGGCAACAAAATTCCCCAAGGAGCATAATAAATTAAAGGGAGATTTGGCACCAGGTCTCGGAAGGAAACTCTAGAGCACTTGACCAAAAATGTGGTCAAAGAGCTCGACTTTGAGGAGCCTTAGACAGAGAGAGAAAGAATATGAGGTTAAGAAATAGACTTCCAGAGCTCAGGCTTTACATAGCTGTGTATAATTTTCCGATTAATTTCTGTTTTTGAAGTCTCTAATCAATTATAATGAATGACCAAGTTGAGAGAGCCAGTCTAAAGGTTTACTAGACCTGATTAGCTTTAAGACCCATTCTAAGTAGTATCATAGAGATCTGCAAGATTGAATGGTATAATTCTATTGTATCCAGGTTTAGGCGGTTGTGTGGTAAGAGGAGTTGAGAGAAATTAAAAGGGCTGAAACCATGGATATCTGAAAACATGGATGAGATTTTAAAAATTCTTTACCAGGAACCAGTGTTAGTCATTGACCAAGAGTGTGATTAGTGAACTGAGCAAATAAGGACACAGGCAGCAGTTTTGGATTATCTCGAGTTTACAGAGTAAAAACAGAAAATGCTGGAGAGACTGACAGCATCTGTGGATAAACAAACAGTTGCATTTTGTGTTCAATATGACTTGTTCAGAACTGACATGAAGTTCTAAAGGAGAATTAAGTTAGACATTATCGTTGTTTCTCTCGCTACAGATACTGCTAGACCTGGTGAGTTTTTCCAATGTTTTCTGTTTGTGTTTCAACTTTCCAGCATCTGCTGTAGTTTGCTTTATTCAAGTTTATGGAGGGTAGATAGTGAGAAGCCAGCCAGGAGTCCATTAGAATATTCAAATCTATAGGTATAAAGGCTTGAATGAGGGATTAGCAATAGTTGGACTGAGACATTGTAGGAATTGGACAGTATTAGGGAGGTGAAAGTAGGTGATCTTAGTGATTGCATGAATAAGTTCTGTTCTGTTGACCCAAATTGTCCTCTATCTTCAAATTTCTCTCTCCACCAAACCTCTACAAATCATCACTGACTGACCCTTTCTAGCCAAGATCCTCTGCCTACGATCAGAAACATCCTAAACTCTAGACATTTGATTTTAGATGAAGTGTGACTTCAAACTTGCAAAAACATTCAGTTCAAATTTAGGCAATTGTTACAGAGAGGTGTATAGCCCTGAGCAAGCAAACCGAGATTGTGGTGGGTAGTAGCAAAGCTGTTTTCAGGAAATGTATGCTCACCTGAATGTTGAAGAAGCAATCTGATCATTTATTAACAGCAGGGGAGTCATGTGGATTGTTTTGAACGTAGTCAAACCAAGAAAGATGCACTTTGGAGGAGAAAAGTACAAAGTAGCATTTCTTCACTGCCACGTTGGATATCTGCTACAGCAGATCTATGTACTTGAAATTTTTCCCCAACAAAAATTAAGTTATTTTGGAAGAAAACAGGTAAGCTAGAACAAACATCTGGCTTTTGTGACAAATGTAACCTTAAAAAGAAAGATGCATGTGAATCAAAAGAGATATCCAAATGCCAATCTCTCCATAATGCCTACGTTAAGATGGTGTTTCCAGACACCTCTAGCACTGATTTTCTTTTCTTAATACAATTTTAAACATTTGATTGTTTAGCTACTTGAGGGCAGTTACTTTAGTTGCTGAGTTCACAAAGAGGGCAGTTGTCAATTGAGTGGTTACATTCCAGGAAGGACTTGGTTCATTTGTGTTTCTGCACTGATGTGGGGATGGGAAAAACCAGCCATTATTTCTACTTCTACATCAGAAAATATGCAGGTGATGATAGAGTGCTGCACGTTGTGGTAGAATAGGCTGCTGTCATTCAAAATCGCTTTTCATATGGAAAAGAATTGGAGTCAAGCTGAGAGAGTAGTTGTCTGCCAGTGTCTTATAAACTGTATCCCAATGAAACTCGATGCCTTTTTCAGACAAGGAGAAATGCATTGGTGGTTGGGAGAAAGAGCAAGCTGGTTAGTAGTTTTTTCACAATTCATTGTTTAACTCTTGGTGACGGCAAAACGAATAAAAATACAATTTGTGGTTTGACCATTCTTTTTGATTTCTTTTTAATGTTTTCTGGATTTTATAGAGGAGAGTATGCATGCTGGAAAAGAATTAAATCTAGGAAGATTAAGTAAATCATTCACCATAATCTGCACTGTTGCTGCCAGTTTGTTTTGTGAAGATATCTAGCCTGCCCAGAATAATTTATGCTTAATGGGTTTTAGGTTACAGCATATTAGTCAATTTAGATCTCCATATATTTTATTGAAGGCTTGAGTACTGCTTGAAGTATAACTTCACAGAGATTTCTCTATTGTATCAGAGAATGGTTACAGCATATAAATAGGCTTTTTAGCTCTTCATGTATCTGCCCTCAGTTAGAGTTACTCATCTTATCCCAGTCCCTTGCCTGTTTCCCCATAGTCCTGCATTTATTTTCTCTAACGGCAATTATTCAATTCCCCACAATTACATCTACCTATACCCCACACTCAGTGCATTTCGGAATGCTGAAATAATTTTCTTCCTCCTCACCTCTGGTTCTTTTGCAAATCACTTCAAATCAGTGTCCTCTGCTCCTTGGCCTTTTGTCTATGAGTCCAGTTTCTGATTACCTCATGATTTTGAACACTTTGTTCAAATTTCCTCAAAAGCTTCTTTTATCTATATATCTCATTTATGCTCTCATCCTCAGAAACATTCTCAAGTATTTTCTGACCCCTCCAATGTCTTCATATTCTCCATATTCTGCTGCTCAGAATTGGAGACAAAGCTCCAGTTGAGGTCAGCCAGTACTGTATAAAGGTTCACCATAATTCATTACTTCTGTACTCGGTGATTTTATTTCTAAAGCTTAGGATCTTGTATGCTATCTCAGGCTTTCACAGTCTGCCAGGTCGGTTTTGTTTTATTTATTTACATATACCCTCAGGTCTCCATTGCACATTTAGAATTGCACCTTTATTTTGTACTGTCATTCCTCATTCCTCACACCAAATTGTATTAATCAGATTTGTCAGCATTACATTTAATCTGCCACACATTTGTCCATTCTACCGGCCTGTCTTTGCCCTACTGAAGTCTATCTTAAACTATGTTACCAGTTCACAATATTTCCATGTTTGGTAGTGCAGAAGCTGAGAATTACTAAAAAAGGACATATTTTATCAAATCTTTTTGTATTGCATACATAGAATATTTCATGAGAATGCAGCTTCAAGAGGAAACCAACATTTATACTGCATGAGAGGAGTGTGCTGATTGGTTGGATGAAGGGACTGGGGGCATTCTGGCAAAGTTCGCCGATGATACAAAGTGAAGTGGACAGGCAGGTAGTACTGAGGAGGTGGGGAGGCGGGAGAAAGATTTAGACAGTTTGAGAGTGGTCCAGGAAATGGCTCATGAAATTCACCATGAGCAAATGTGAGGTCTTGCACTTTGGAAAAAAGAATACAGGCATGGACTATTTTCTAAACTGTGAGAAAATTCATAAACTCAAACTACAAAGGGACCTAGGAATGCTAATCCAGGATTCTCTAAAGGTTAACTTGCAGGTTGAGTCCGTGATTAAGAAAGCAAATGTAATGTTGTCATTTATCTCGAGGGTTGGAATATAAAAGCAGTAATGTGCTTCTGAGACTTTATAAAGCTCTAGTTAGGCCCCATTTTTGAATAATGTGTCCAATCTTGGGCCTCGCACCTCAGGAAGGACATACTGGCACTGGAGCGTGTCCAATGGAGATTTTCACGGATGAATGGCTGAGCATCCTGGGATTGTATTCATTAGAGTTTAGCAGGTTGAGGGGAGATCTAATAGAAACTTAATGCATGGCTTAGAAAGGGTGGATACTGGGAAGTTGTCTCCATTGGGCAAGAAGACTAGGAGCCATGAGCACCGCCTTAGAATTAGAGGGGGTCAATTTAGAATTGAAATGAGGGGACATTTCTTCAGCCGGAGACTGGTGGGCCTGTGGAATTTATTGCCATGGAACGCAGTGGCGGCCGGAATGTTAAATGTCTTTAAGGCAGAGATTGACAAATTCTTGATCTCTCAAGAAATTAAGGGCTATGGGGAGAGTGCGGGTAAGTGGAGTTGAAATGCCCATCAGCCACGATTAAATGGTGGAATGGACTCAATGGACTGAATGGCCTTACTTCGACTTCTATGTATTATGATTGGCAAATGGACTGATTGCTAGCAAATGGAGAATGCACCTATTAATGTTGTTTGACAGTTAACAGTCAGGTTTTGGATAAAACGTAAACCAGGCAGATTGAACATTATTATCAAGGCATTACCCTGAGAAAGGAACCAGTGAATGGCTATCACTTATTTAGTTGTGTTGAAACATAGTGTGTCCATGATCTTTACTTCAAAGTTAAATTCATATGTTTGCATGTAGATCATTGAGCCCCTGAAACCGGATTTGCCATTCAATAAGATCATGGATGATCTGATTTGGAACCTCAAATCTGTATTGATGCCTACCCTTAATCCGTTGCTCAACATGAATCTAAAAGTTCTAAAGGTTTGCTTTCTGCTTATGAAGAACAGGGCCCTGTTTATTAATGTATGCAGTTTTAGTATATACAGGTGTAAGCTTAACTGACTCTCCTAAAATGTAAACATCAGTATTCTTGTGAAATGTCCCAATGAGCGCAAGATGAATAGCTTCAGCACATTTAACATTCCAAGTTTATAATTTTTGCAAGCTTTGCTATTGCATTATTATCATCCAAATGTAGGTCAGTAACATAGTTTTTTTTATTCCTTCCCAAGATGGGCAGCCCAAAGATATCTTTTTGTACTTTCATGGAATGTAGTCAACCCTGGCAAAGCCAAAATTTGTAGCCCATCCTACTTGATCTTGAGAAGGTAGTGGTGGAGTCATCGTCTTGAACTGCCGCAATTCATATGGTTAGGCAGTCAAGAAGTGTAGTAGTCCGAATGAAAATCCCTTGGACCTCAATATATACACTTTCTTCCAGTTTAAAGAGCAGCCATACCCCATTACGCTTTCCTATCAATCAGTGGGCTTTGAAATCATACTTCCCCTGTCACTGGCTTTTTATTCCACGTGCTCCAACTTTGCTGACAGGCAGTTTAGGTGGCACTTTCTCAAATGCTTTTCTACTCTGTCCACTGCACCAATTGAATTACATTAATCAACCCTCTTCCCTAACAAATCCATGCTGACTTTTCTGTCCCAGATTATCATTTCCACAATTGCAGAGGTTAAGTTCACAGTCCTGTTGCTGGTTTTCTCCTTCTCTTCTAAACCGAAGATGATTCAGGTCACCCTTCAAAAAGAAGTCTGAATGATTGTGTCCTTTGACTGAAAGCAAGAAACTTGATCAAGGTTCTGTTTGGAACGATTGTATTCAAATTCTGTATGTCAACAAGGAAAGTAGGGCAGATCTCAAAGTTGTTTTTTTATATATAAACATAACAGAAACGAAACACACATCATAAATTGTCTATCATACAGTTGAGGGGGGCTCACTACCATCTCCATTTGGGAGGCGATGGCCTTCGAGGTATTATCACTGAACTGTTAATCCAGAGACCCACATAATGTTTTGGGGACCCGGGTGCAAATTCCACCATGGCAAAAGGTGGAATTTGAATTCAGTAAATATCTGGAATTAAGAATCTAATGATGACTATAAATCCATTGCCAATTGTCGGAAAAACCCATTTGGTTCGCTAACTCCCTTTAGGGAAGGACATTGCCATCATTACCTGGTCTAGACTCCAGACCCACAACAAAGCAGTTGACTCTCGACTGGCCTCTGGGCAATTAGGGTTGGGCAATAAATGCTGCCTAGCCAGCGAAACCCTCCTTCTGTTAAAGAATAAAGTCCATCCCATTTCTCCTCTTCTACCCTCATCCCTCTCTTACTCTTATAATTGGAGTAGATATCTCTTGACCTGGTGTTCCTCCCCATTAACGTAAGCCTTTAACTGATTGTGTTCCATCAGTTCTGCTGCCTCCTGTGTGAAGCTACCACCAAACATCACTCCCCTTCCTTAATCTTTTCAATACCACAAAGGGACATATCCATCTTCTACAGACTGGTCCACTCTTCAGTCACCCTAATCCCTTCCATCCCTTTCCTGCAACAAGGTTCCAAATACAGAAGATGCAGCAATAGTCAATTCACCCCTTCCCATGATCGAAGACCCCAAACATTCTTTTGAGGAAAATCAATCTTACATTGTATTCACTACTAAAGCTCCTGTCTCCACTACCATAGGAAGAGTCAATGCAGACTGATTGTTCATTTTGCGAAAGATTAGACATGAATCTGAGTTTCAGTTAGTGCCATTTTAATTCTCTTTCAATTTCCACTTTGACCTTTCTATCCTCAGTTTCATGAAATTAAATTGAAGATACAGTCCTTATCTTTCCATTAGGAAATTCACGATCTTCTGGATTAAACAAGGGCAATGATTTCAGATCCTAAACACTGCTAATATTTTATTTTGCCTGTCTGGAATGCTGTTGGTAATGTCCCACTCTTCTGGACCTATCTGCTGCTGCTGCTTAGATTTTGTCTTGTAAACCATTCTAATGTTGTCGTTTAATCACTACCTTCCACCCTATTACTTAACTTATTCCTTCCTTTCCTCCTTTGTTTTTCCATGTTGCTATGCTTGCTTAAAGCTGATTACATGTGTAAATTTTAAAAGCTTTTAGTGGCCCTCGACCTGAAAAATTAAATGTTTCTCTTCCTACAGTCTAACCTATAGATTGTTCTGTCCTTTTCTGATTTAAAAAAAAATAAAGTAACACCAGAACTTCTTTTGAAATTGATCATTATAGTTCTGTTTTATTTTTGAAGATGCTGCTTGTCTTATAACACACAGATCTGTTTGAATCAGTTGCCTTTAAGGTAGTCATAGTCAAAGTGAAGTATTTTTTAAGTAAATAGAGTATATTGGTGACTGCTGTTACTTCACTTGCAGGCAACTAAAAGCAGTAATCAGCATTAATTCATTTCATGATATCAGTACTCATTATTTAAACAATATTCTTAAAATAAATCATTAAGGAAAAAGACTTTGAAATTAATCTTGATTGTAACTCATCTTTAAACCAAGCACCAAAGAGATTTACTTGTAAAATACAACACTGTCTCTTGTAATATTTATGCATACTTCGCTAGAAATGTTCGAATACAAAATTTTATTCATCATGAAGAGTTTGATTAATTCATATTCTACAATCTCCAATCATTACTTCACCAGTATGTCTTCTGTTTGTAGACAATGCAGTTGTTCACTCCAACAATAGATCTTGCCAGTTGTACTGTTAGTGGGACAAGAATGGGTTATCACAATTTCATGCATCATAACCTAGAGAAGGAATAAAAACAGAAAATGCGATAAAGCACTTGATAGGTTGAACCATCTGTGGAGAGAGAAAAACAGTTATTATTTCTTGTCAGTGACCTATCATCAGAACTGGAAGAAGCCTGAGACTAATTAGTTTGACAATTAGAAAATGTTTGTGATCTACCTTCTCAAGTGGTCTGATACCCTTTCAAAGAAGGGCAAGAGAATTAGCCACCTGTGACTTAAGCAATATTTACCTATTTGGTCATTTAGCATATTGTAGTGTGTGAGCTTGCTGTGCCCAATTGAGTGCTATGTTTCCTATACTTAGAGTGACTGCACTTCATAAGCACAGCATTGGCTTTAAACAGTATTGGAGGTTGTGAGGACATGAGACATGCTTCATAAATGTTAGCCTTTCTTTCATCGTTTTTAAGCAAGTAGAGAGACAGGAAAGATGTAAGAAAAGCAAAGGGAAACGCCATGATGTGGTGTGTGGCAGCAGTAATTGAATATCATAAAGGGATGATGGTACTAAACGCAAGGGATTAGAAATGGTACAAGTTAACAAAGCAAAAGAGGAGGAGAGCAGAGAATATGCAAATTGGAAACAAAACAAAGGAGGAGTGCAGCGGATATGCAAATTGTTAATTTAGTGAAACAGTAGCATGGGAAATCTGGCAAAGAACAGAAGGCACCCATTGAAGAATTATAACACAGAAAAGTATTGCTTTAAAGACATGTTTTGGAGCATTTTAAGAACCAGAATGTAAAGTATAGAATATGACATCTCTTTCTGTTGTCATTTTGTTTGTTTTTAAAAAAAACAACATGGGATTCATAATGTGGCTGATGTCTCAACTTCTGTAGTGACATATGAACAAACATAGAAAACAGGAGCAGAAGTAAACCAGTCAGCTCCTCGAGCCTGCTCCACCAGTCATTAAGATTATGGCTGATTTTGAATAACTCAGATGAGCAACTTGTCCAAAACATTCGTCTGGATACTGGCAGGACTACCCCAGATTAGCAAGCAGCTCTCGATGTTGTTTTGAGCAGGGAAGAATGGTAGTGAAGCTAGGTGCTGAACAAGTGTGGAAAAGAGTATGGCATCAATAAGGGCAAATCAGACACTAGTTAGTCATGCAAAGACCTATCCTTAGCACGACATTGACTGGAAAGTGTATTTTTATTATTTATTAGCTATGAATACTAATTAGTGAACAGCGTACACAATTAATATGATTAGATTAGATTCCCTACAGTGTGGAAACGCCCTTTGGCACAACCAGTCCACACCGACCCTCCGAAGAGTAACCCACCCAGTCCCATTTCCATCTGACTAATGCACCTAACACTATTGCCAATTTAGCATGGCCAATTCACCTGACCTGCACAGTTTTGGACTGTGGGAGGAAACCAGAGCACCCGGAGGAAACCCACGCAGACACACGGAGAATGTGCAAACTCCAGAAGACAGTCACCCGAGGCTAGAATCGAACCTGGTATCCTGGTGCTGTGAGGCTACAGTACTGATCACTGAGCCACCATGCTGCCCTAATAGAGTCATAGAGATGTACAGCACGGAAACAGACCCTTCGGTCCAATCCATTCACGCTGAATAGATATCCCAACCCAATCTAGTCCCACCTGCCAGCACCCAGCCCATATCCCTCCAAACCTCTCCCACTCATACCCATCCAAATGCCTCATAAATGTTGCAATTGTACCAGCCTCCACCACATCCTCTAGCAGCTCGTTCCATACACGTACCACCCTCTGCGTGAAAATGTTGCCCCTTAGGTCTCTTTTATATCTTTCTCCCCTCACCCTAAACCTATGCCCTCTAGTTCTGGACTCCCCGACACCAGGGAAAAGACTTTGTCTATTTATCCTATCCATGCCCCTCATAATTTTGTGAACCTCTATAAGTACACCCCTCAGCCTCCGACGCTCCAGGGAAAACAGCCACAGGCTGTTCAGCCTCTCCCTGTAACTCAGATCCTCCAACCCTGGCAACATCCTTGTAAATCTTTTCTGAACCCTTTCAAGTTTCACAACATCTTTCCGATAGGAAGGAGACCAGAATTGCACGCAATATTCCAACAGTGGCCTAACCAATGTCCTGTACAGCCGCAACATGACCTCCCAACTCCTGTACTCAATACTCTGACCAATAAAGGAAAGCATACCAAACTCCTTCTTCACTATCCTAGCTACCTGCGACTCCACTTTCAAGGAGCTATGGACCTGCACCCCAAGGTCTCTTTGTTCAGCAACACTCCCTAGGACCTTAACACTAAGTGTATAAGTCTTGCTAAGATTTGCTTTCCCAAAATGCAGCAACTCACATTTATCTGAATTAAACTCCATCTGCCACTTCTCATCCCATTGGCCCATCTGGTCCAGATCCTGTTGTAAGCTGAGATAACCATCTTCGCTGTCCACTACACCTCCAATTTTGGTGTCATCTGCAAACTTACTAACTGTGCCTCTTATGCTCACATCCAAAACATTTATGTAAATGACAAAAAGTAGAGGGCCCAGCACCGATCCTTGTGGCACTCCACTGGTCACAGGCCTCCATGCTGAAAAACAACCCTCCACCACCACCCTCTGTCTTCTACGTTTGAGCCAGTTCTGTATCCAAATGGCTAGTTCTCCCTGTGTTCCATGAGATCTATCCTTGCTAATCAGTCTCCCATGGGGAACCTTGTCGAACGCCTTACTGAAGTCCATATAGATCACATCTACTGCTCTGCCCTCATCAATCTTGTTTGTTACTTCTTCAAAAAACTCAATCAAGTTTGTGAGACATGATTACAAAAGCAAATGCAGAACTCCACTCAAAGGGCAATAAGGCAAACCAACAATAATATAACTCTAAACTTGGTCTATACCGCACTGATGCAATCTCTCCTGTGGCTGGCTGAGGAACATTTATTCTCTCGTGATGACATAGGTCAAGAATTCGTATCCCTTGGCAGACCAACAGCTGTGTGGTTCCCCTGACAACGGGAGGACTTTTACGCGGTCTAGTCCACATTTTACTGGTGACGCCTTCCAGGTTTGCCTGATTCTCAGCTAATCACATGTAAACCCCTACCAGTCTATGTTAACATGTAATGTTGTTTCAGGCAGGACCTGTTTTATAACAGGATTCTGTAATGAAATTTTCTAAGGTTACTGTATCCAGTCCTCGATACCATATTGTATTTGATGTGTGAAGGGAGCTATGCAGCAACCTTTGACCCAGGCACTGGTTGTGACACAATGAACCTGACATTTTGTTTAATTCATTTGCAGGATGAGGGCATCATTGGCTGGGCCACCTTTTTATTGCCTTTCCCAGTTGCCCAGAGGACAGTTAAAAGTCAATCATATTGCTGTGGGTCTGGAGTCACATCTAGGCCAGACTAAGTAAAGATGGTTCCTAAAGGACATTAGCAGATCATGTGAGTTTTTCTGACATCGACAATGGGTTCATGCTCATAATAGATTCTTAAGTCCAGATTTTCATTGAATTCAAATTCCACCATCTACCATGGGGGGAAATTGAACCTATGTCCTCAGAACTTTAACTGGATGTCTGAATTAACAGTCCAGCAATAATGCCAGGAGGCCATTCCGCCGCCTCCCCATTTGACGAGGTATTTCAGCCTATACCCCTCACCCTGCTGGAAGCATTGTTGGAGATATCAGGCCAATGAGAGACACACATGCCTTGCCAAGGACATTCTCAGCTTGTCACTTTGGCCATCATAAGATGTTTCCAGTGGGACGTTTGTTGTTCCAAACTACATTCCCATTTACCCCATATAACTTTTCATTTCCTTGCCAAACAGAAATCTGTCTCAGTCAGAGAATTCCAAAGTGTTTCAACCTCGATAGAGAAACAATTCTCATCTTCACCCTGAAAGAGTGACCCCAAATTTTAAAACAGTGTCCCATAGTTCAGGACTGACCCACAAGAAGAAATACCCTTTCCACTTCCATCTGTTCAGGAGAGATGATAGGAAGAACTTCTATCAATGAAGAGTGGTGCATGTTTGGAACTCTCACAATTAACAGTGGATGCTGGATCAGTTAAATCTGAAAGAGATGGATTTTGTTAAGCAAGGATATTAAGAATTATGGGCCAAAGACAGGTATGTGGTGTTAGGCCACAAATCAGCTATGATCTCATTAAATACTAGAACAGGCTCGAGGGGCTGAATGGCCTACTCCTGTTCCTCTGCCCTATGTTAATTCTCTGCTTTTTCCTGTTTAGTGAACAACTTCACAATTTCCATCATTATACTCCATCTCCAGATATTTACCTCTTCAGTCAATTTATCATTTTTTTTGTTTTACTGTATTAAGAAATTATTCCAATGAAATTATATTTGAAACACAAAACTGAGAAACTCTGCAGGTTTGATAAAATTAGTGGAGAGAGAAACAGAGTTGTTGTTTTGAGCCCAAAGACTCTTCTTTAGGACTCAATATTAACTGTTTCTCTCCATTGAATATGTCCATAATTGCATTTCGCCAGCATTTTTATTTCAGATTTCCAGCTCCTGCATTGTTGTGCCTTTACGTTTGTATTCCATTCTGTCTTCATCATTCTGCAGTATGTCATTGTTGTCCACTGTGTTGAAATCAATTTGCTTGTCTTTAATTAAGGCAGCCCAGAAACAGTGGTGCCCACCATCCTAGCACCAGCTATCATTTTTGACTTTGTGTTTGTATTTCTAAACATTGAACTACATATAATACAGTCATCAGTAATATAATAGAGTAATTAGTCCTGTCAATATTTGTTGAATTTGAATTTAGTGCTATTCCAAGGAATCGTTTCATATTCTGCTCATAGTAGGGTGGTAATTGGGGTTAGGAAGGAACAAGTCATAGGAGGATAGATTTTAACATTTTACTCAGCAGTATTCAGTCGGCCATTCAGTCATTAGGGAACAAATCTGACAGATTGCTTCAGTCATGCCAACCTTGCCCTTTCCTTGAAATTTGAAACTCGAAACTCAGTTCGTTTTTTTTAAGAATTGTTTAATGCTCAATGGCTTTTTTAACACAATTGAAAACAAAGTGCCATTTTCAAAGATGTGATTTTTTTTTTCCTTTACTTGTTCATGGGATTTGGGTATCACTGGAATGACCAGCATTTGGTGATGATTCCTAATTGCCCTTCAATTGGGTGGATGAGAGTCCATTTTGAGGGCAGTGAAGAGCCAACCACATTGCAACAAGTCTGGAGTCACAGGTACATCAGGGGAAGGATGACAAATCTGATATTCCTTCCCTGAAGGACATTAGTGAACAAGATGGGGTTTTAAAGCAATTTATTGTGGTGGACATGGTCACCATTACTAAGATTAGTTATATGTTCCACATATGTTAAATGAATTCAGATTCCACCAGCTGGCATGATGAAATTTAAACTCGTGTCCTTGGAGCACTGGCCTTGGCCTCTGGATTACTAGTGCAGTGAAATCACCAGTATACTTGTGCTCCCCTTATACATGTTATAAATTATTTTTTATGAAGAACTCAAGAACGTCTTTAACTTATGGTAATATTTTTTGTAACTGCTGGAAAAGAACAGTTCAGTCAGACCTGAAGTTTGACCTGTCAGCAGCTGGTGACTTTTGTACAAAACCTAGGTATATGTAACCCCCTGATTAATTTGGTGTACGTCAGTTTCACTGGCACTACTTCAGTTTTCCATTACACCAGTAAAAATATATTTGACAATTAATTTGACGCATTATGGACTAGATCAAATTCCCTCAAAACATATTAAGAAGATAATCAAGACCCCAACTGTTTCTTATTTTGAAAGGCAAGTGTAATGTGTTCTGGATGTAATTCAATTGGTCAGACTACCAGCTTAAAGCAAAACATACTTTATTTTTACAGAAGAGTTAAAATACAAACAAAAAAATGAACTATTGGAATACCAACACTGTTGCAAAAGTTATCAGAATAATGGATTATGTAACTATTAAACAGCAACTGGTCCAATATAGTAACATCCCATAAACATATCCATGGCAAAGGCAAATTCAGCAAAATAGATTGTCTCAAATGCAATTCTCCAGTCCAGGAGGAAGAGAGAACTCGTGCATTTTGGTGTAGCAGGGAGAGATGTATAGCAGTTTCCAAACTACTGAAAGTTAAATGAAAATCCTTCCTCAGCCCTGAGGAAGCTATGAAAGATGATTGCAATAATTCCCAAAATGTAACCAACTTTCTTTTGCCCTGATTATTAGAGGGGAAGGGTAAATGTTGAGGAGTCCTCGATGGCAGTCTCATACTGAGATTATATTTTGAGTTACAGTTTTAGTGTTGCTAGAAGCTCTTCATTATAGTGACCCAACAATATTTGAATGTTGAAATTTGCCTTCAATATAATGTATTGGAAGTTGCATTGTGTATTTTATCTACCTAAGGCTACATTTGCACACATAGATTAGAAAGTGTCTACAGAGGAATAAAAAGGAGCGCTTGTTTTAACAGCATGTGGCACAGTGCTATTTTTTAGTAAATCTTCTGAATCTCACTGTTTCTACATAAGAACTTCATTTTGGCAATGGGGATGGTGAAAAATAGAGAATGTTGCTTTCAGGTATGAATATTTTGAAGCTTATTTTCTTCAGACAATATTTTATATTGGAGATTTGGGAGGGAATACATTGAACCTGTTGTCAGATACATAGGGGACACTCCAGCTCAGAACCAGCTCAGATTTACCA
Source organism: Chiloscyllium plagiosum (assembly GCF_004010195.1). NCBI lineage: Eukaryota > Metazoa > Chordata > Chondrichthyes > Orectolobiformes > Hemiscylliidae > Chiloscyllium > Chiloscyllium plagiosum. The sequence goes on from NC_057712.1 coordinate 72,750,450, forward strand.
TCAGAAACGTCTGTATAGACACTGGTCTTACCAAAACAGCTCTTTAATAAAATAAATCATCATTACAAAGAAGCTTTTCTTTCAAAGGAACATGTTTCTGATCATGAGTCATGCACCACCACTGTGTTGCTGATCAAGATGATTTTCTTGACTCAGTCCACCATGTTTTGATGTGCATTCAGAGCCATTATTCATATTCACAAAGGTAAGAATTTCCAGAGCAGGTTATGATAGAAGAAAAGACTACTTTTCTTCTATTGTGATGAAGAATTCATTATATTTTAAGCCGTTTACACCGAAGCAAAATTGCTGTGTCTAAGCGAAACATAATGTTCTGATGATGTTCAAGAAAAATGCAATTTATAAACCATTAAGCAAACACAACAATTGTCTAATATTGCATGCAGTTGAGGTAACTAGCAACCAAATATGGCTTTGGTGATGTAGAACCTGTCAAACAGGGAAGTAAAGCACAAATAATTGAATGTTGTGTCTTTAGTCAACTACTTTGAAAAACTCTTGAAAAGGCAGAAAGCTGTCAGAGCTATTGGAGTTAGCAAAGTCATTACCGTTTTCATCATCCAGAACTATTGAAGTCCATGCTGCCAACAGTCTGAGAAACTCCTACAAAATAACATTAAATGTTTTCAGAACAGAGTTGCAACTTGCCTAAAGAAGGTTTCCACTGTTACAGTGCATGCATACGCTAGGAAGCAGTGCAACAATTGTAAAAATCTTCAACCACTTTGGTCGTCTTTGTAGCTCATCAGCGAAATCAATAACTGAATCTAATATCAACAAACAGGTACCATTTATGAAAATCAATTCAAAAAAAAGAGAGAATGTAGCTACTGCAAAGATAGATAACCCTGAATATATTTTGGTGCTCTCTTGCGGACCCAACAAGCTGTCACCTATGATAGTGAGCTTTGATTGCTTGGGTAAGTGCTTTCATTCTGTCAATGTCATGGGAGACAAAATGTTAAACTTCAGAATTCTCTCAATCCTTGCAAACCCAGGAACATAAAACTTTTCCCTTGGAGCTATGACAGTCCGCTGAGAGTTCTCAGAAATTTGAAACGCCAATCTTATTCAAAGTTACTAGAATGAATGCTGCATCATATATCATAAATGCATCAAATTCTTCATATATCAGTTTCCGCAAAGCAGCAAATCTATACATGCTAGTAGTTGTATGTACAGTTGCTATATATACCAACGAGATTCTCATATTGTACGCAGACCACTTCTGGTCTGTTAGCTGTCGGGATAAATTGCGGGCAAACTCCAAATTCTGCATGCCAACTGTTTGTAAACCATATTTCTAACCACAAACTCACTTCATTGTTGATGAATACCATTTCACTTCAGAAATCAGAAAGAGAAAGAACTTCAGTACTTGATCTTGACATTATTGAGAAAGGTATGATTGAGACAACGCTTTGGGTCTAACCTTACAGGTTGTCAAGAAATCCAAGATCCAGAACGAGATTCGAATCTGTGTTCAAGCTTAAGTCAGTGGTGCGTAGGAACCAACTGCACACCATGCAGATAGCATAGTTTGTGCAATTTGAAATCAGTGCTTTTCTTTGTTGAACTGTACAACCCCAAGGAAGGGATGCAGGTGAATGGCAGCTTGTATTGGGATTGACAAGGATGAGTCAGCAGGGAACATGTGGAGTGGGATCAGGAACAAGGAGAAGTGGAAGAAGGATTGAAGGAATGACAGGGTGGAGTTGTGGGTGTGATGGAAATGGAATGGGCTTGCCTGATGATGGTTGGGTAATGGGACAGTTCCCACATGAAAATAGACATAGCGCCAATTTTCAGCTCTGCCATCAAGTACAGCACAATGCAGATTTTGTAAAAAGCTGCTCATTATTTGACTTATTTTCCTAATAATTTGTATGTTAATATGGTGGGTATGTTAACTCATGGATATCGATCTGCTATAAAAAATAACTTGCAGCAATGTAAGAATGTAGCCTGCACAAATCAGCTTGGAAAATAACAATGAAGGCTGATGTGCCAACAACCTGAGAACTATTAAAAACAAGTTCTGCATATTTTGCTGTGTTTCCAACAGTTGTGTCCCTAACTTTGTTCATTATGCAATTCATTTCCATTTTAAGGACATCTCTAATCATGTTCTTGTATCTCTCTCTCCACTCAGAATCACTCTTCCCTCCCTAGTCCTAGTTCCTGACCATCTCTCCCTTGTTCCTGTTCCTGACCATCTCCCAAACTCACTTTCTTCAGTGCCTGTTCCTAAGGAAAATAAAATGTTTCGCCTAAGTCATTTACAATGCCACTTTCAAATTTCCAGCTGTCGAGCCTTTGGCATTCCAATCATCATGACATTTCTACAGCTACTGTTCTGCTCTACTTGATTCCTCTTTCACCTTGACTTTACCTTTTTCCTGATGAAAGCTATTAATCTAACTCTCTGTCTTTCTCTGTGTCTTCACACTACACTGCCCTGATGAAAGCTATTAATCTAACTCTGTCTCTCTCTGTGTCTTCACACTACACTGCCTCATCACCACCATCTCTGTTTCCTGAAATCCAAGGAATACAAATTTGAATTATTACGTTGGACAAGTATCTGATCCCGTTCATCACCAGACCTAGCTGGACCACATAATGTGCTAATGATCCTTTCTCCTCTGCCATAACTGCTCATTTTTCAAAGAACACCCTGAAATATAAAGATAATCCCAGCATTTTCTGTTGATTAGAAACTACTTCTTAAGCAGCCCTCCCCACCAGCAAATTTATGGATGTTATTATCATAAATGGGACCCTCCATTCAGCCAGTTCTCGTCCATTGCATTAAGAAAAAATTTTCTCTATCCTATCTCTGATTATGCGTCGTAATTCAACTTCAGACCTATTTTCTCACAGTCTCCTTCGAGCAGCACTGTATCATTGTCTTTCTCTGCCCCAGCCTGCACCGTCTATTGAAACCCTTCTCCACAGCTTTGTTACCTCTAATCTCAAATTACAATGCCCTCCCAACTGACCTGTCACCTTGTAACCTTCACCAATTGTTATTTCACCCAAAGCACAATGCTTTGGACCGATCAGTTGGCTGGACAGCTGCTTTGCTATGCACAGTAATGCCAACAGCATGGACTCAATTCCTGTTATGGCTGAAGCCACACCTTCCCTTTGTGACCCCATGGTGACCCCTATGTTTAACTTTCTATCTGTTGTCTCTAATGAGAAAGCAACTGATGGTCCTCTGAGATTATGATGACCTTTGCTTCTGTTTTGGACCATTTCCTAATTTGCACCATGTCTCATTCAAACACGGTTCCAATTTATCTTCTGATCCAGCAATGCTCCAATTTTAAAATGTCCTTCATTGTTGTCAAATCCATCTATGACCTCACTCCCTCCGTATCTGTGTATCCTCCCCCTCAGATTTTTGCATGTCTTCAATTCTGGTCTGTTGTTGCTCCATTACTGCTAGCTATTCAGTTGCCAAGGACTTTTATTCTTAATTTCCTAACCTTCCACAACTCTTTATTTATCTTTCTGTCTTGGCATTCCCAAAAACATGGTATCTTAATCAAACCCTTGATCATCATCCTTTCTGATGAGGCTCAGTATCAATTTTTGTTTGATAATTATCCTTTTGAAGTGTAACGTAAAAGCAAGTTGTTCTGACTTATTCTACCTATCATTTACAAATTAGATTCAAAGAAAAACTTCATCTTGACAGTTATTTCATAATACTTTAGCCAATTTTTTCATTTTGTAGCTGTGTTTGATAAAAGGATTACACCTAGTTCCTGTTACGAAATATGAAATTTATCTGTAGGTACCATGTTTATTAGGTATGCTTATCAATATAAATCTGTAAGAAAAATAATAGTTCATGACACATTATTTCATTTCCAAATATATAATCTGACTATATTTGAGATAATCTGTATAGTAATGCATTGTAATAAAGTGATAAAAAATGTGATGGTATTAAAAATGTGGATGTTGAAAGGCAGAGTTTACTACAAGTTCAATCTACGAAGAGTATGTCAGCAAATCATGGTAAAACTTATCATTCTCAAGCACTACCTGTATAGAAAACTCAATATCACAGAAAAGAAAAGAACGTTCCATTTTTCACCTTTCAAAGAATTGGCAAACTGTCTCACATGGAACAATGATGTTAATATTTCAACTTGTGACAAAGTATTATAAAAGGTGGAAAGAATTTTTCACCCCTGCCATTATCTCAGTGATGCTAATGCTGCTTCAGTTTGTTGTCTGACCTTTTGAAAACTTTTTCTAGTTCCTCAGTGTTATGCTTCATTTCTGCAATTATTTTGCCACTCAAACACTATTCAAAGTACTAATGGAGAATATTTTCTCTATTGTATTAGTTTGTGTAATATGAATATTTCCTCTATTGTACTGTTGCGTGGCTAAAGAAGTAGATAGGGTGGTAAAGAAAGCTTATGTTATTCTTGTCCTTATTGGTCGGAAAATTGAGTACCCGAGTCAAGATGTCATGTAGCAGCTTTATAAGACTTTGGTTAGGCCATACTTAGACTATTGCGTTCAGTTCTGGTCACCATATTACAGGAAGATGTGGAGGCTTTGGAGAGGGGGCAGAAGAGGTTCCCCAGGATGCTGGCTAGATCAGAGGCTATGAGCTATAAGGAGAGGCTAGAGAAACTCAGGTTGTTTTCTCTTGAGCGGCGGAGGCTGAGAGGAGACTTGAAAGATAATATAAAATTATGAGATGCATAGATAGAGTTGACGGTCAGAATCTTTTCCCAGAGTTGAAATGTTTAATACTAGGGGACATACATGTAAGGTGAGGGGGCAAAGTTCAAAGGAGATGTGAGGGGCAGGTGTTTTACACAGACTGATCAGAGTCTGAAATGCACTGCCGGGGTTCGGTGGTGGAGGCAGAGACGATAAGAGCATTTAAGGGAATTTTAGATAAGCACATAAATATGCAAGGAATGCAAAGATATGGACTACGGGCAGACAGAAGGGATTAATTTAATTTTAACGGAATGTTTGTGGTTCCTGTGCTGTACAGTTCCATATACTATGTTCTAAAAGGAAGAGCAAACTTAAAAGAGACAGCACCAGATGAAATGTATTTTAGCCAGCCCTCTCCTTCATTTACAAAGCACTAAGACATGTACAGGATACCAGTCAGACAGCCTCTAGGGTATTGTATATGGTTCTGGGCACCACTCAATCAGAAGGATCTGACTGTATTTGGACAGTGTGCAGAAGAGGTTTAAAAAAGTGGTTCCAGCAACCAGGAACTTCAGTTATGAAAACTGATTGAAGAAGTTGGACTTTCTTGGAGAGGAGAAGACTAAGAGGAAGTTTTACTGAAGTTTCAAAATTTAGGAGAGTGCTGGACAGAGCAAACTCTACTTTCTCATAAAAAGGTTCAAAACTGTGAGGGCACAGATATAAGATAGTTTGCAAATTAAGACTGAGGTTAGTGGGGGAGGACTTTGGGGCCAGCGACCATAATTCTATTCATTTTAAAGTAGTGATGGAAAAGGATAGACCAGATCTAAAAGTTGAAGTCCAAAATTGTAGAAAGGCCAATTTTGACGGTATTAGGCAAGAACTTTTG
>NC_057712.1:72757205-72766566 GCF_004010195.1 Chiloscyllium plagiosum
GGGAGTCCAGAACTAGAGGGCATAGGTTTAGGGTGAGAGGAGAAAGATATAAAAGAGACCTAAGGGGCAACATTTTCACGCAGAGGGTGGTATGTGTATGGAATGAGCTGCCAGAGGATGTGGTGGAGGCTGGTACAATTGCAACATTTAAGAGAGGCATATCGATGGGAATATGAATAGGAAGGGTTTGGAGGGATATGGCCCAGGTGCTGGCGGGACTAGATTGGGTTGGGATGTCTGGTCGGCATGGATGGGTTGGACCGAAGGGTCTGTTTCCATGCTGTACATCTCTATGACTCTATGTAAATGTGATGTGAGGAAGAGTTTTCACTGACTTTTGTATTTTCCGTTTTCCAACAAGAAGCTCCATTGACTCAGGGATTTCAATACTGTGTAGGTAGTCTGGTGAAGGTTTCAGTACTGTGTAAGTAGTCTGCTGAAGGTTTCATGCTCCAACTTGAACTAAACCCTCAACTTTCCTATATTTATAGATTTTGACCTTCCTACCAATAGCTGAGCAAATTTAATGTCAGTTATAATTAGTCATCAACTGAGTATTGCTTTAAATTTAAATAAAACTTTAAAAGATGTCTACCTTAGAAAAGTACCATTACTGAAAAAGGAAATTGATTAATTTCTAATCTAGTCAATGTCATGTTAATGTCTTGCCAAAACTCAAACATTAGTTTCTCATTAAACCACTAATACAATAAAAAACATTCACATGAACGACAGTTGCAAAGCATTCTTGTGGCAATAACAATAGAATATAAACACTTTACTCTGTACACTTTACTCTGAAATTCTTCAAGTCCTAGTACACAATTAAAAGTTTGGGGTTTGCACTTGAAGAATCCTCTGGCACTACATAAATAGATTGGAGCTAAAACTCTGAGGCATAGTCCAAATATTAGGTCCAGACTGTTCAGGTGAGATTTTAAGAAGCACTTGTACACACACAGGGTGGCAGACCTCTGGAACTCTGTTCCACGACTGGCAGTGGATGCTGGATCAATTGTTAGTTTTGAATCTGAGATTGATAAATTTCTGTCAACAGAGTTATTAAGCGATAAGGGCTAAAGGTGGGTCAATGGAGTTGGTTCTTGAGATCAGCCTTGATCTGATTGAATGCAAAATATGCTTGAGAGGCTGTACGGCCTACACCTGTTTCTATTTCTTATGTTCCCAGAAATTATATGATTAGCTCTGTAATACTTTAAACAAAACTATTTGATATAATTTCATTTGTATGTGGATAATTGAGAGAGAACAGTCTCCAGTCCATTCCTTAGGGGAAAAAGAAAGATGAAAAGCAACACATTTATTTCCATCAGGATTTAATGGTCTCAATTGCACTCAATAAGTCTATGTTTAAAGAAAAATTCAAACAATCAATTCACTAAATTGATGAATTAGCCTAATATCTAATCTGTGCACAGCATTCCATATGTAAAAGAGTACATTAAAAGGGGGAGGAGCAGGCAGCAAAAAGATCTGTCATTGTGCATCTGTTCTATCCAGCCTTCAACCCCACCATCGTTTACTTTGTATTTGTATCTATCATTATCTTTCTTTTACAGCCAACTTTTTATTAACTGGCACAATCTGGATAATCAAGTGGTCCACATAACCACAGTAAACCACAAGACGACACAATGGCTCGGTGGTTAGCACTGCTGCCTGACAGGGACCCGAGTTCGATTCCAGCCTCTGACGACTGTTTGTGTGGAGTTTGCACATTCTCCCCGTGTCTGCATGAGTTTCTTCCAGGTGCTCCGGTTTCCTCCCACACTCCAAAGATGTGCAGGTTAGGTGAATTGGCCATGCTAAATTGCCCATAGTGCTCAGGGATGTGTCGCTTAAGTGCGTTAGTCAGGGGTAAATGTAATGTACTGTAATAGGGTAGGGGAATGGGTCTGGGTGGGTTACTCTTTGGAGGGTCAGTGTGGGTTTGTTGGGCCAAATGGCCTGTTTCCACACTGTAGGGATTCTATGATTCTATAAAACTCTAAAGTGGTATGATGTCAGGTTATAGTCCAACAGGTTTATTTGAAATCACAAGCTTTTGGAGCACTTTTGTTTTGTCAGGTGAGGACATTCACCTCAGTCCATCCAAGTCCAACACCAGCAGCTCTACATTGCAGTACACCCTAATCAAGTGAAGTTTCGAGACATCACCAGCCCTCATAAATATATGTAGTAACTTCAACACTCCTCCAAAAATCATTGTAAAAACGATCAGTAAGTAATAGAAATGTAATGCAGGGGGTATGCACATCACTATTGTAGTTTATTTACAGAATAAATACTCAGATATTCCAGTAGATTATCATATTTGATGTATATAACTTTAGCCAGCTTTTCAAGTGATCCGGTTGATAAGGTGCCAGTTAAAATCAAGTTTGCTGTATCTCTAAATCATCAAAACTGTTATGGTTAGCATTCTTAACTTTCCAGTTATATTTCTCAATTTCACATATTCTATCCTATTTTACATATATCCTCCTTACATTTTTACTGCAAAATCTAATATCTGTATCAAATGCTTCTCTCCGTATTTACTGTTCCTCCCTAAAGCCACAAAATGTTGTCAAGTAATCCCTATTTTCTGAATTGCCATCTCTTTTTTGCTCTGCCTTTCTGGGCATAAGCCTTCTATTTCAATTTCTTACCAAGTACATTCCATTTTGAACTAGTTGTAGGTTTTGTGTATTGATGAAGAGTACCTAAATGCTTATCGTTTCGGCAAGCTATCAAAAGTTCTCTCCTCTTTACACTTGTTTTTATCCCAGTGAAGCTATGAATATTTTATAAGTGACTTTGACTTCTTCATCTTTATGTTATTACAATTGCTTTTGGTCATGTCTCTGTTTCTGAAATGGCTACTTTGAACAGGCAACATTCCCTGTTCTCATGCCCACAATGTACCATTGTTTCTTTGTTACTATGCTGGATGAACATATTAAATGATATTAAGTCCAGTCTCAAAGCATAACTGGTATCAATAGAACAGCAGGACGAAGTTAGCATTATCCACCTCATCTAATTATAAGCAAAAATGAATTCCAAAAGAATAAATGATTTCAGTCATTCCACACACTGTTGTTTTTAAGTTCTAGACAAATTCTATTTTAAATTCTACCATCTTATCAGCAGCACTGAGCAATGAGAGTAACTGCAGATATGCAAGTACTAAATGAAGGAGAGTTCTTGGGTAGAAAAATGAAGGGAATATTAATTTTTTGATCCACCAAACGCTGTGTTAATAGGTAGATACTAGCATTCAATAAACCAAGATGTTAGGTAGAATTTTAACTGGTGTGTGTATGACATTAGTGAAGAATTCTCTGCCCAGAAATCAGCTGAACCCACAAATTTTGCTTCCAGTCAGGAAGAGAACGATGGAGAGGAAGCTACACGACTAGGTAGGTCTTGAGGTGATATGTATGTTCACGGATAGTCCACTTGACCAAAGTTCTCACAAGGAGGTGGTCAGAGAGAGATTGGCGAGGGAGGCAGAGTTGTGTCCAGTTACAGAGTGGAGCAGAACCTGTTAGCCAGACAGGTATACTGGATCCAGCAGGCAAGTGGAGAGGCACTTCATATCTGCTGAAGATAACAATGTTGTTTCCCTGCATCAGCTGAGTTTTCCAAGGCTCCAGGGACTTCACCAGTCACTCAAGCTAGGCCCACATTTATTAACCATCCCTAACTGCCCTGATGGAGGTAGTGGTGGGCTGTCGTCTTGAAATACTGCAATTCTTGGAGTGTAGGAACACTCCCTGAGAGGTTAAGAAGGGAGTTCCAGGATTCAATCCAGTGACACTGAAGGAATAGTGATATATTTCCAAGTCAGGAAGTTGTGAGACTTTGAGAGGAATTTACAGATAGTGGTGTTCAGTATATCTGCAGCTTTCATCTCTCCAGATGGTAGAGGTCACCGGTTTGTAAGGTGTTTTTAGAGTACCGTGATGTGTTGCTGTAGTGCAACTCCTAGATGACAAACATTGCTGCCACTGTGCGACAGTGGTGAAACGAGTTCAAGGTCAAACAGCATTATTATAACTTTTAAATGACAGCCCAAATTCTGGAAGTGGGTTGGTTGACTCCCCACCATCGTGCCATTGTTAAAAGTAGCCTCCCAGTAGGACTAAGCCTCCCATTTTTGGGAACGTTAACCCCCCACCACCACCACCACTCTCCAGTGATCACCTTTTTTCTAAAAGAATGAATACGCTGCATGATCTGTTATTGCTCAGTGACTGGGAGAAGAAGAAAAATGTCATTTTGACATGTTAATAAAGAACTGTAAGTCCTCAAAAAAAGCTATATTCTGTCCCAACTCTCTGTACTGGAAAGAAATATGCAGGCTATATTTCAGATGTGGAGTACCAATTCATTGTATTATGTCCACAAACAAGATGCAATAATTCTCCTGTAAATGTCTTTAATGCTACAGTGTGAAATTACAGACCTGTTATAATGTTAGGCAATTTTCCAGCGCAGCTGTTAGATCTTTTGTTAAGACTTCAAACATTTTGAAATCTGTTGTGTTGAGGTGTTCATTTTTGGTTATGCTTCTAAGAAGAGCCAGCTTAGTGTTTCATAGAGGTTTTAGGATTTGGATTTGGGCATTGACTTCACATCAGTTTTCAGTTCATTTCCTTCAGTGTCCCTTCAATGTAAGATTTTAATTTGTATTTATTTGACTATTGAACCTACTAGCAATTTTGGTACTTACAAGATTGTTGCCATAAAGCATTAAAATTGTAATGACTATCGTCAATCTCCCTAGTGGTAGGCATTCCTAAAAGGTATTTATCTTTAAAATAATGTTGTACATATCCCCAGGGACCAGAGCTATTTAGTAACATAGTTGTTTTCTGGTAAATCTTACTCTCATTATTTTTTTCTTTTCCATATTTTAGTCATTTTTTATAACTAATTTTACAAAGTACTCATTATTTCCTTCCAGTTGGACTGAAAAATGATCTTTATCAATTAATTTGCCATCCCATCTAGAAGCTTGAGGATCAGCATTGTTTCAATCATTGTCCACAACATCCCCTGTAAATGCTGGTTTGTAGCTAGTAAAACTAATGTTAAAGCTACAGATGAGGGCACGTCAAATAAGGGGAAATAATTCCTGTTATGCTTGACACTGATTTATTTGTGACAAGGGATTTCAGGAACAGATTGGCTTGTTAAAGCACATTTTAATATGATATTATATACCCAAATTGGTGTAATTTGCTTTCAAAAAGAATTGTAAATACTGCAACATTATGTGTATTTCTTCACAGGATTAAGTACTGTTGATCTTTATATATTCCTTCATTAAAAGTCAAGGATCTATTATTTTTATGCAAAGGAAAAACAATGAAGATTGGTATTCATAGAATCCCTACAGTGTGGAAACCGGCCCTTCAGCCCAACAAGTCCACACCAATCCTTCAAAGAGTAACCCACCCAGACCTATTCCCCTACTATTCTACATTTACTCCAGGCGAATGCACCTAACTTACACATCCCTGAACACTATGGGCAATTTAGCATGACCAGTTCACCTGACCTGCACATCTTTAGGTTGTGGGAGGAAACCGGAGCACCCAGAGGAAACCCATGCTGACACTGGAAGAATGTGCAAACTCCATACAGACAGTCGTCCGAGGCGGGAATCAAACCCAGGCCCCTAGCGCTGTGAGGCAACAGTGCTAACCACTGAGCCACCTACCAATGCCCCCATCTTCTTCACCAAACTATTGAATGTTGAACACCAGGTGAATGAAGTACTGAGAATGACAAGGGTGCAGAAAATGCTCTGGATGTGTTCTTCATTGTTCATCACCATCAGTGCCTCAGTAAAATCACTGTTCAGCAAGCTGGCCAAGTCCAAAAGGACACAGCTCCTAAGGTGAGTTTGCAGCAAGTGGTAAGTGGACCAACAAGAGGGAAAAGTCGACCTGACCTCATCCCAACCAATCTGCCTGCCACAGATACATGATAGTAGCAGTGACCACAATACAGTCCTTGTGGAGACACAACATGGATATTGTCTGTTGGTGGCAATAATTGGGACAAACTTTGAACAGTTCTAGCAACTCAAAACTGGAAATTCATGAAACACTGTGACCCTTGGCAGCATCAGAATTGTATTCAATCACACGTTATAATCTCGTGACCTGATATATACTCGACTCTATACTGTGAGTACTAAATCAGCATATCAGCTGTGTTTAAATGAAGAGTACACAACTGCATGCCAGATGCAGCACCAGGCATACCTAAAAAGAAAAGGTGTCAACTTGGTAAAGATACAACACAGGACTACTTGCAAGCCAAAGGAAAAGCTACATGTAATAGACCGGGCTAAGAGATCCAACAACCAATAGATCAGGTCTGAGCTCTGCAATCCTGCCATACGCAGTCTTAGATAGTGGTGGACAATTTGGCAACTAGCAAGGGTGGAGGTTCCACAAATACAAATCTTCAATGATAGGGGAGCCTCACACATCACTGCAAAAGACAAAGCTCAAGCATTTGCAATAATCTTCAGCCAGAGGTGCTGAATAGATTATCCATCTTTGACTTATGCAAAAATCCACAGCATTTCAGATGCCAATCTTCAACCAATGTGATTCAGTCCACATGATATCAAGGAATGGTCGAAGGCAATAGATATTGCAAAGGCTGTGGCCCTGAGAATGTTCCTGCAATAATACTAAGGTCTTGTATTCCAGAACTAGCCACACAACTATCCAGGCTGTTCCAGTTCAGCCACAAAAGCACTGGCATCTACTTGACAATGTAGGAAATTGCCCAGTTATAATCCATGCATGAAAAGTTGGACAAATCCACCCAGCTAGTTACCACTATATCAGCCTACTCCCAATTACCAGCAGTGTCATAGAGGACATCATTGATAGTGTTAGTAAGTAGCACATACAAAGGAATAACTTACTTCTGCATGATTTGGATTCAATCAGGGCCACTCAGCTCCTGACTTTGTTACAGCCTTTCTCCACACATGGCTAAAAGAGCTGAACTTCAGATGTGACATCACGACAGCATTTGACTCAAATACAGCATCAAAGAACCCAACCAAAACTTCAGTTAATTGGAATCGAGGAGGAACTTCTGCACTGGTTGGAGTCTTGTCAAACAAAAGGTAAATTGGAGATCAGTCATCTCAGCCTTGCGACATGACTGCAGGATTTCTCAGTCTTGGGCCAACCTGTCTTCAGCTGCTTCATCAATGACCTTCCCTCCACCATGTGCTCAAACGTGGAGATTTTTGCTTCTGATTGCGTAATGTTCAGCAGAATTTGAGAAGACTCTGACACTGATGCAATCTCTATCTGAATGCAGCAAGATCTGGACCACACTCAGGCTTAGACTGATCAGTGATCAGTAATATTTGCACCACACAAGTTCCAAGCAATGGCCAACTCCAACAAGACAGAAGCTAACCATCAGTTTTTGACATTTGGTGGTATTACTGTCGCTAAACCTCCCACTATCAAAATCTTGGAGCTTACCATAAACCAGAACCTGAACTAGGCCAGCTATATAAATTCAATGGTTATAGCAGCAGCTCAGAAACTTAGAATTCTGCAGTGAGTAACTCTCATCCTGTCACCCCAAGGTCTGTCCACCATCTCTAAGGTACAAGCCCAGAATGTGATGAATATTGTCTGCTTGCCTGGATGAGTGCGTTCAAACAATTCTGAAGAACTTGACACCTTCCATGACAAAGCAATCTACTTGATTGACACCTTTACACTACTTCTGTATTTAATCCCTTCACGACTGTGCATAGTGCCAAGGATGTGTACCAGCTGTAACATGCACTATAGTAATTCGACAAGTCACCAGTGACAGCACCTTACCATTTAGAATGACAAGGGCTGCAGATGCATGAGAACAGCACTCCTTGCAAATTCCCTTTTAAGTCACATACCATCTTGACTTGGAACAATATTTCCATTCCTCCATTGTCATTGGATCAAAAATCCTGGAACTTTCCAACATCACTGCAGAGGTTCAAGAACACATCTCAACATCGTCTTCTCCAGGGCCATTAGGGATCAGCCAGGCCAGTGATAATCATAACTCATGATGTTTTTTAATGAAATAAACAGGGAATGAGGAGAAAATCGAAGTGAAGTGCTTCTTATGTATCACCTCTTTGTGCTTGTCAGAATAAAGCGGGAACAAGATGTGTTCTTATTTTCTAGCCATTGATTTGGATAGGGTATTAGAGAGGAGCATTTGGAGAATGAGACTGACAGAAAGGGCACACACAAAACATGTTGTAAATCACAGACAAGACTTGTGCTTCAGGGCTTAAAAAATGTTAGCTTAATTTTGTTTATTGGACTGTCACCTCTGAGTCATTGGTTCAAGCTCACTCGAGGTGATTACATCTAAACAAAAACAAGAATAGAGAACAACTCCTCATAGTCCAAGCCCGATACAGTTAGAATTATACGCTGGCACTAAGGAATTACCAAGGTCATGATTTCCAGATAATGTATTAAGAAAGGCCTGATTTACTTGTTCTATGAGGTATAAAAGATTCCATGGCAATATACGAAGGAAAATGCAGAATTCTTCCTGTTTCTTTGTTTGTGAGACAGTACCAATAAAAAACAAAATCAACCATTCGTTGTCACATTTGTTTTGCGCAATTGATTACTTTTTTTGGTGTATTCAAAAGTAATTCAGCGCAAGTGAAGCTTTGAGATGTGATGTTCCATAAGCATAAATTTATTTTATAGAACAAGAGATTCAGTGAGAAATTTTCAAATTGCAGTCCTTGGAGGCCCCATTAGATTTTTGGATATTTCCAGCCTTACTTATGGGGACATTGCTTCTGTGAACTATAATAAAAATGCCTTTTTGCAATGCGAGCACTGTTGTCCTCTAGGTAGTTGACACATCCTTTCACAATGCCCTCATGAACAAGTTAAACAGGTTCAATAGACAATAGATGCAGGAGTAGGCCTTCAAGCCTGCACCACCATTCAATATAATCATGGCTGATCATCCTTAATCAGTATCCTGTTCCTGCCTTATCTCCATAACCCTTGATTCCACTATCCTTAAGCGCTCTATCCAACTCTTTCTTAAATGAATCCAGAGACTGGGCCTCCATTGCCCTCTGGGCAGAGCATTCCACACAGCCACCACTCTCTTCATCTCTGTCCTAAATAGTCTATCCCGTATTTTTAAGCTGTGTCCTCTGGTTCGGCACTCACCCATCAGCGGAAACATGTTTCCTGCCTCCAGTGTCCAATCCTTTAATAATCTTATGTCTCAATCAGATCCCCTCTCAGTCTTCTAAAACTCAAGGGTATAC
>NC_057712.1:72767390-72800451 GCF_004010195.1 Chiloscyllium plagiosum
TGGATTATGGTCACTACTTCCCAATGGTTCCTTCACTTCGAGGTCCCTGATCAATTCTGGTTTGTTGCACAATACCAGATCCAGAATTGCCTTCTCCCTGGTAGGCTCCAGCACCAGCTGTTCTAAGAATCCATCTCGGAGGCACTCCACAAAGTCTCTTTCTTGAGGTCCAATACCATCCTGATTCTCCCAGTCTACCTGCATGTTGAAATCCCCCATAACAACTGTAGTAACATCTTCATGACAGACCAATTTCAGCTCCTGATTCAACTTGCATCCGACATCTTGACTACTGTTTGGGGGCCTGTAGGTAACTCCCAAGAGGGCCTTTTTACCCTTAGAATTTCTCAGCTCTTTCAATACCGACAGTATGGCGGTATTTGCACAGGGTTCTCCAGAGAACATCAGTGTTTTCAAAGGAGTTTGAAAGCATCCACACTGCAACACATTTGAATTGGGTCTAAATATATGTCCCACCGCCCCAGTTAACTTTTTTCTCGAAGGTATTAATGAGGTATATGCTAAGGATTGCATAATTTAACTGCCTGGCCTGAGTTACCACTTTTCATTCGAAAATTTGAGTGCAGAGTGTCAGCAAGTACAACCAGCTGTGGAGAATTTCACAACTTAGCCCTGTCTTCCTTTCACCTAACATTCATTTTCGTATGCATGGTTACTTTAAGTAAGTAAGTACACGTTCTTCTGGGTTACTTAATCATTGTAGAACTAGAATCACAGTGTTACAACACTGAGGCAGGTCCCTTTACCCATCAATTTTGTTTTTAATCTTTCTTGTGCCACCATATCTAAACCAAGTCTGACTATTAAATAGTACAAGGAATAATCTTTTCTGAAATAAGTATTTAATTACATTCCCAATGTTTTAAATGTTCAGCAACAATTTGCAGCAAATAATTTCACATTCTACACTTGTTTGAAATGAACATTTTATGTTTTATATCTTGTATATACAAAATGGCTGTATGTACTGTGAGTAATTGAAGAAGGCATCAAAGCTGATATTTTCTATTTGATTAGTGCCTGGGAGAGTTGTTATCTCACAGAGCTGCTCTCAAAGTGTCTCATGCAATATATATATTTTAAAATTACAGTTTAAACCAGGTACAGTAGGGGTGTGATCCCACGCTATCTTAATTGATACTGTACATCTCTATGACTCTATGTTGAACCTCCACATTCTGCTTCTGAATTCTGGATTCCTCTGATAATTTGCTTTCTGTTCTGCTTCTAGTTTTTGTTTAAATCCGAAACAGATTTATTTTTTTCCTCACCAGAAGCCCGTCTGTCACTTACCAAGTAGTCCTATTGGTGAAACTAACATCTAATATTCTGTGTTCTCATCTAGTCGCAACAGCGGGCAAACATCTCTTTGCATGAGTGCAGGGTGTTAATTATCCTGAAATTGACGTTAGTTTGGAATCCTGACATAATACTGGCCTTTTCCTGATTTCTGTGGGGTGGAATTGAAGGCAAATGGGGAATTTTCTTGCATTTTCCAGTAAGTTAGTAAAGTGCTTAAAGTCAATTAGGACTTGTTTTATCCTCAATTCTGAATTTCCCAATTAGGGCACTATTAGGGCTTTGTGTTTCCTCTCACAAACTAACCAATCCACAGTTTACACCAGGATTTGCAAATGGGCATAGGTTCTGTTTAATTGAAGATCTATTGTTGGTTGTTCAAAATATATTACAAAAGCTGAGAAACCATTAGAGGAAATTATTGTAGATCATAATGCTATATGCTGCACTCTTGACTAAGAATGAATACTAGTCACATGTTCTAAATCACAGTTACTCATTAGGTCATACAGCACAGAAATAGACCCATCGGCCCAACTCATCCATGTCGACCAGGTTTCCTAATCTTCAATGATCCCATTTGCCCGCATTTGGCTCATATCCCTCTAAACCTTGCCCATCCATGTACCAGTCCAAATGTCTTTTAAATGTTGTCCATTGGACAACCAGGCAGAAAACTAGCCATTAGGATACATGAACATCAACTACCCACAGAAAGACATGACTCTCTCTCACTAGCATCCTTACATACAGATGAGGAAGAACACCACTTCAACTGGGACAACACATCCACCCTAGGACAAGTCAAACAGAGACACACACACAAGAATTCCTAGAAGCATGGCACTCCAACTGGAACGCTATCAACAAATACATTGACTGGATCCCATTTATCACCCCCTGAGGAAAAAAAACAGGAAATGATACCACCAACCAAAGGAAACCTAAACACAAATAAAAAGTGGGCCATACCACCAGTGCTTCACTGGAGGCTCACAAGTGATGTTACCTAGTATGGTGATGAAACACCTGAAAACAAACCTTCCAGCTCAGTGAGCAAACCTACATCCAGAACCTCAACCTGAGCTTTAAATCTTCTCAAAGCTCACTTCCCCAACTTGTTGGCAACTCACTGAGGTCACCAGATGAGTGTGCAATGGGTGGGGGAAGGAAGCAGGGAAGGGAGAAAAATCTGCACTGAAGCTAACAGGCTGGGAAATGTTTAATCAGTTACACTAGAAAAAAACTCTCAACTGTGACCATTGACTGCTGTCCGAAGCACCCTTTCTGTCAGAGAGCATTTGGTGCTTGACATGTCATCAAGGGCTTGCTGAAAGACAATTTACTCACCTTCAAATGTAGTTCCTTGTTGCTAGCCTTCAGGACAGTATGTGGGAACAGATTGTGCAGCTCTACCTTACATTTCTGAATGCAATAATACAAGTCAGGTGGTGGGACCACTTGGAAGAAAATGAAGCTCACAAGCCAAGATCTACAAGCTGGAGAACAACTTCCCCCAATATGTCGCACCAGTGACTCAGGATGTTCAGACCCTCATTACAAAATGCTGCTGAGATTTGCACAATATTGGGATAAGTCTGCCATTCAAATGATGAAGTGGGCATGCATTACCAACAGCTGTCAAGATCTCTGTTCCACTCCCTTCCTTGCTGCCCTGCCTTCAGATTGCTACCTATCACTAAATGGTGCATGTCCTTCCTGCAAATAGGGAAAGCAGAGAGATGGAAGTGTTTGCAATAGTTTGTGAAGTGACAAGTGAAAGACAACATCTGTGGAGGTTGGCAGTGAGGTATGAGTGCACAAGGGTAATAAGGTGAAGTCGTCTCTGGTTGTTTGGATGGGGATGAGAGCTGTATAAAAAGAGAAGAATGAGTACAGCTTCAAGGTGTGCTAACCTAATGTGTGCTCTGCAGGAGAATGGAAAGCTAGGCACCTTAAAAAAAAATGTTAAGCCATTTTGTTTCCTACCCCTCTGAGCTTCTGTATCCTCTTAATGCAGTGTCTTAGTCAACACTTTTGTTGACTTCCTTGGCACTTCCATTCATGCCTGCTTGGTTCAAGATGTCTGCTTTCTCACATTCTTGGAAGAACTCACTTCACTGCAGACCCTCACGTACCACAACAGAGTCTCTAGGTAAAAGTGAGAGACTTAGGCTTTCCAGGTGTCCTCCCCAATCCTGTGGTCGCTGTAGACTTAAAAATCCAAGTGTTAGTGAATCCTGATATTGCACATCATGTGCCTTCTAACTTGACACATCCTTTGATATTACAAACACACCATCTCTCCAACTGTCTGTAATGTTTGAGGTAATTCTGTTGCGAATATCTAATTTTAGGATTTATACATTTTAGGAATATGAGTTTTAGTTTTGGAAAGTGAATTTCAAGCGGAAGATAAATGTGGAAAACTGTTAAACAGCCCTCCGGTAATGACAGTACAAACAATTGCCGAAGCTTAATTGAGAGAATTAGAGGTGTGAAAGTGATCCAGGTGGATCAAGGACAATGCTAGTGAGGTGAAATTAGTCCGTGATGAGAGGGATACTGTGTGATATTGTATGTAGGTAGGCCTCCCCAGTGCTTAGCAAAACTCTTGTCTCATCATCCAATACTTGGTTGAACAGTGGGACTTTTTGATCTTGATATTGGTAATATCATCACTGGACATCTTGCCTGATGTTTGCAAATTTCTTGACATGGACTCCACTTTTCAGGTACTGGGAAGATTCCACTCATTGTTGTTTTCTGCTTTTGAATCACTGGCTGAGGTGTAAAGTTTTTTATTTGTCCAGGTAGTTATGATCAGAGCAGATGATACTACTGGACAAACCAGACCCCAGAAGAAAAACTAGCTTGACAGATGGTATGTTTCTTATAATTTACTTAACATGGTGATAAGCCACAGGGACATAGTCATACAGGCTGCAGAGATTATTTAGCAACAGTACAGAAGTTTTTTTAACACAAAAAAAAATGACAAATTATCTAGGTTTAAAAGACCATGTAGCAAAGTCTTAAAATACACAGCATAGCAATAAAATTTTTCACATATTTCCCAATATGATCAATTTGCAGAAATTCAAGTAGAGAGATGTTACCTCTCTGGGACATGGGACTGGGATATCATAGCAATTACAGAAACATGGCTCAGGGATGGACAGGGCTGGCAGCTTAATGTTCCAGGATACAAATTCTACAAAAAGGACAGAAAGGGAGGCAAGAAAGGAGAAGGAGTGGTGTATTTGATAAGGGATAGCATTATGGCTGTATTGAGGGAGGATATTCCTGGGAATACATAGAACAGTACAGCACAGAACAGGCCCATCTGCCCATGATGTTGTGTTGACCATTGATCCTCATGTATGCACCCTCAAATTTCTGTGACCTTATGCATGTCCAGCAGTCTCTTAAATGCCCCCAATGACCTTGCTTCCACAACTGCTACTGGCAACGCATTCTATGCTCTCTCAACTCTGTGTAAAGGACCCGCCTCTGACATCCCCTCTATACTTTCCTCCAACCAGCTTAAAACTATGACCCCTCATGTTAGCCATTTCTGCCCTGGGAAATGGTCTCTGGCTATCGACTCTATCTATGCCTCTCATTATCTTGTATACCTCTTATATACATCTCGGGAAGTTATTTGAGTGTAACTGAGAAATAAGAAGGGGATGATCACCTTATTAGGATTATATTCTAGTCACCCCAATAGTCAGTGGGAAATTGAGAAACAAATTTTTAAGGAGATCTCAGTTATCTGTAAGAATAATAGGGTGGTTATGGTAGGAATTTTATCTTTCCAAACATAGACTGGGACTGCCATAGTGTTAGGGGTTTAGATGAGGAATTTAAGTGTGTACAAGAACATTTTCTGAATCAGTATTTTGATATACCTACTAGAGAAGGTGCAAAACTTGACCTACTCTTGGGGAAAAAGGCCGGGCAGGTGACTGAGGTGTCAGTGGGGGAGCACTTTGGGGCCAACGACCATAATTCTATTAGTTTTAAAATAATGATGGAAAAGGATAGACCGGATCTAAAAGTTGAAGTTCTAAATTGGAGGACGGCTATTAGGCAAGAACTTTTTAAAGTTGATTGGGGACAGATGTTCACAGGTAAAGGGACGGTTGGAAAATGGGAAGCCTTCCAAAATGAGGTAACGAGAATACAGAGACAGTATACTTCTGTTAGGGTGAAAGGAAAGGCAGGTAGATGTAGGGAATACTAGATAAGGAGAGAAATTGTTTTAAAAAAAGACAGCCTTAGTCGGGTATAGACAGCAGAGGTTGAGTGAATCTTTAGAATAGTATAAAGGCAGTAAGAGTTATACTTAAGATGGAAATCAGAAGGGCAAAAAGGGGACATGAGATAGCTTTGGCAAATAGGGTTAAGGAAAATCCGAAGGGTTTTTATAAATAAATTAAGGATGAAAGGGTAACTAGGGAGATAATAGGGCCCCTCAAAGATCAGCAAGGCAGCTTATAAATGAAGCCACAAGAGGTGGAGCGATACTAAACGAGTATTTTACATCAGTGTTTACGGTGGAGAAGGACATGGGAGACATAGAATGTGGGGAAATAAATGTGACATCTTGAAAAATGTCCATTTTACAGAGTTGCTGGATGTCTTAAAATGCATAAAGATGAATAAATCCCCAGGACATGATCAGGTGTACCCTAGAACTCTGTGAGAAAATAAGTAAGTTATTGCTGGGTCCCTTGCTGAGATACTTGTATCATCGATAGTCACAGTGACGTACCAGAAGACTGGAGGTAAGCTAACGTGGTGCCACTATTTAAGAAAGGCGGTAAGGAAAAGCCAGGGAATTATAGACAGGTGAGCCTGATGTTGGTGGTAGTCAAGGTCTTGGAGGGAATCCTGTGGGACAGAATTTACATGTTTTTGGAAAAACAAGGACTGATTAGGGATAGTCAACATGGTTTTGAGCGTTAGAACTCCTGTGTCACTAACTTGATTAAGTTTTTTAAAGAAGTAAAAAAGAGGATTGATGAGGGCAGAATGGTAGATGTGATCTATATGGACTTCAGTAAAGCGTTTGACAAGGTTCCTCATGGTAAACTGGTTAGCAAGGTTCAATCTCGTGGAATACAGGGAGAGCTAGCTCTTTAGATACAGAACTGGCTCAAAGGTAGAAGACAGAGGGTGGTGGTAGAGAGTTGCCTTGCCTTTCAGACTGTACCACAAGGATCGGTGCTGTGTCTGCTGCTTTTCGTCATTTATATAAATGATTTGGATGTGAACATAGGAAGTCTGGTTCGTAAGTTTGCAGATGACATCAAAATTGGAGATGTTAAATTTGTAACAGAAGCCTTCTCAAAATTAATGGCTCTCAGTGCTCGTCATACAATTATAGGGGGAGACTTTAATTGTATTATGGATCCAGAAATAGAATTCCCAAGAGTACTGCAGGAGTATCTCCCAGATCTAGACAATTGGTGGATTTGAACAAAGAATTAGGAATAGTAGATGTGTGGAGATGTCTTCATCAACAGGGCAGAGAATTTTCTTTTTACTCCAATCCACATAAATGTCATACCAGAATCGATATGTCTTTTGCCCCCTCGATTTTCTTTTTTTAAATTCCATATCATCCTGTAAAATAGGCAGTATAGCAATTTCCGATCATGCTGCTGTATATATGGAAATCAAGGCGAGGAACAATGAGACATCCCCACTCCGGCATTGGAGTATGGACCCCTTCCTGATGAAAGATAGTAAATTTGTAAAGTGCTTCTCTCAAGAATTTGAAACTTTTTTAGAAATTAATTCAGATACGGCTAGCAACCCATCAATGATGTGGGAGACCATCAAAGCTTACGTGCGAGGTTTGATCATCTCATACTCAGCGACCCAGAAAAAATTAAAGGGAGAACAACAGCGTCTGCTCGAAGCACGCTTAAAAGCGGCTGAAACAGCATATGCTGACAGACCTTCTATTATCAAATTGCAAAGGATTAGCACAGCTCTAAACACCACGCTTACCCAAACGGCTAAGAGGGAAATATTATTTGCAAAACAAAGGTTATATGAATTTGGCGATAAACCTGGTAGATACTTAGCATTTCTTGGAAAGAAAAAGGCGGCTCCTCAAACTATCACGTCTATCAAGGAAAGTGCGGGTATTTTGACTTATGATCATAAAAGGATTAACGCAATCTTTAGAAAATTTTATTCTGATTTATATAAATCACAGGATTGCGAAGACAGGACTAGGAGGATGCAGTCATTTTTTGAAAACCTGACCTTTCCGGACCTAACTCCGGGACAGGTATCGGTCTTGAATGTTCCCCTAACAATCCAAGAAATACTTGACACAATCAGGCAACTTCAGAGCGGTAAGGTACCTGGCCCAGTTGGCTTTCAAGCTGAATTCTATAAAGAATTTACAGGAATATTGGCTGGCCCACTTATGGATATGTATAACTATGCATATAGTCAGGGCTGTCTCCCGCCTTCGCTGAAAGAGGCGAATATCTCTCTTATCCTTAAAAAAAGAAAAGGACCCAGAAGATTGCGCATCATACAGACCAATATCCTTGCTAAATGTAGATTTTAAAATCCTCTCTAAAACATTAGCATTGAGGCTGGAAAGGGTATTGCCACATATTATAAAGGAGGATTAGACGGGATTTATTAAGGGCTGTAGATCATCCAATAATGTCAGAAGGGTTTTGAATGTGATTCAAGCCTGCCATCAGGGAAAAATACCAGGAGTAGTAGTCTCATTAGACGCGGAAAAGACATTTGACAGCGTTGAATGGTCATATTTGTTTTACATATTGGAAAGCTTTGGCGTTGGAAAGGTGTTTACCAAATGGGTCTCAACACTGTATAGTGATCCCAAGGCCGTTGTGATTACCAATGGATTAGGCTCGGATAGCTTCAGTGTGGATAGGGAATGCCGTCAGGGATGTCCTCTTTTGCCATCACTATTTATGCTAATAATTGAGCTACTAGCAGAAGCTATACGGGCTGATCCTAATATAACGGCCCCGAGGATTGGTATAGGTAAACATAAAATTACCCTTTATGCAGATGATGTTCTTCTATTCCTCAGTAATCTCCTGATGTCCGTGCCTCGCTTAATCCAAGTTATTAATACATTTAGTGTATTTTCAGGCTATTAATTTCTCAAAATCAGAGGCTATGCCAATGGGTGGCCTGGCTAGTATATCCCACCTATCGGACGGATCCCACCTTCCCTTTCGGTGGTCCCTGGAGGGTTTTTTATATTTAGGCATTTTTATTACCTCAGTATTTGGCCAGCTATACAAGGCTAACTTTGTGCATTTACTGGAAAGGATAAGGCAGGACCTCCAGCGATGGGGAGACCTTCCAATTTCCTGGTTAGGCAGAATAGCACTAATTAAAATGAATGTCCTGCCCCGTCTCCTATACCCTATGAGAATGCTTCCGGTGATGCTGCCGAGGCTGGCACTACGTAAATTATATGGCTGGTTGGGTTCCTTTATCTGGAATCGTAGACGACCCCTCATTAAGCCGATGAAGCTACAGCTTCCACAGGCAAGGGGAGGACAGGATTTTCCAGATTTTAGGAAATATCAGTTAAGTTCCCTATTAAGTTACATAGCTGATAGGGTCTTGTCTGACCCGCAATCAATCTGGCTGGACATCGAGGCTTCTCAAGTAAAATGCCCACTTATTAACCTCTTATTTTCAGACAAGAGGAAAATCATTCCGGATCACTGTAAAAACCCTATAATACTAAACACAATTAAAGCTTGGAATATAATGAGGCAAAATTAGGGTAACTCACATAAAACATCCCCTTATGCTCCGATAGTGGGGGCATAGGGATTTCAACCAGATGTCACTTTCAAACTCTGGAGATCCAGGGGTATCTCCTGTTTAGGGGATCTGTTTAAGGAAGGGGTCCTGATGTCTTTTGAACAGCTGTGTCAGAAATTTGGATTACCTAATGGAGACCTCTTTCGATACTTCCAAATTCGAGATTACATACAGAAGGAGACTACGTTACTAGATAGTCTTTATAAATCAGACAGAGAATGTAGAGTGCTATGGCCAATGGGGGTATCTCCCGTCAGTACTATCTGTCATTTATTACATGATGAAGTATCGGGAGATATGGACAATCTGCTTAAAACATGGGATCAGGATTTGGGACTAGAAATCTCTATAGAAACGTGGAATGACATTTGGGAAAACGCCAGAAGAACTGCCATCTGCAACAGAACTCAGGCCATTCAG
Source organism: Chiloscyllium plagiosum (assembly GCF_004010195.1). Classification (NCBI taxonomy): domain Eukaryota; kingdom Metazoa; phylum Chordata; class Chondrichthyes; order Orectolobiformes; family Hemiscylliidae; genus Chiloscyllium; species Chiloscyllium plagiosum. Next base: position 72,776,982 of record NC_057712.1, read on the forward strand.
CTGAAGATACTTCATAGGGCCCATATAGCACCGGATCACTTGGCAAAATGTTAGGCAGGAGCATCTCCAATGTGTCCCAAATGTAAAATAGAGGTGGGCACTCTTGTGCATTGCACTCTTGTGCATTGCTTATGGAATGCCATAAGATCCGTAGATATTGGACTAAAGTAGCAAGTGCTCTGACAGAAATCTTAGGAATGGAAACTGGAGTGGACCCTATATCTCTCCTTTTGGGCTTTTCGAACTTACCCTCCCTGGATGTGCACGTGAAGAGATTATTTTCTATTCTCTCCTACTGTGCAAGGAAAAATATTTTGGTAAACTGTGTGGCTGAGGGCCCCCCTGGACTTTCAAATTGGCACAGATTAATTATTGAATGTATTCCCCTTGACTTCCTTACAAATATGGTGCACCGAAAGATTGCATTATTCCATAAAATATGGCAGCCCTTCTTGAATTATATAAATACAGATATTTTGGCCATCCTAATAAGGGCTTTTATTTAATTGAGATAGTGAACCTGGCTGGTCCGGGGCCCCTTGGGAGAGGACTCCCGCACGAATATGGGTTTTGTTACGATTTGATGTTAATTCATTCCGAGCATGTATCTCACTACCCAATTTCTGTGTTAGCTGTCGGGTTTTTTCTCTCTTATTTGAATAATGTAAGAGACTTAATTATATACACTGGTTAGTTGTAGGTTAGATTAGTAGTTAGTTAAGTTTTGTTTTTTTTTCTTGGTATTTTTCTTTTGTTAAATTTTGGTTATTATTTATTTAAGATTTAATTGTATATCAATGTTGATACTTGTTTTTTTTTATATTTTGTAAACTTGTAAAAATGTCAAATTTTCAATAAAAATATCTATATATAAAAAAAAATTGGAGATGTAGTGGACAGTGAAGAAGGTTACCTCCAGAGTACAATGGGACCTTGATCAGAAGGGCCAATGGGCTGAGGAATGGCAGGTGGAGTTTAAATTAGATAAATGTGAGGTGCTACATTTTGGAAAGGTGAATCAGAGCAAGACTGATACACTTAATGGTAAGGTACTGGGGATTGTTGTTGAACAAAGAGACCTTGGAGTGCAGGTTCACAGCTCCTTGAAAGTGGAGTCACAGGTAGATAGGATAGTGAGGAAGGCTTTCCTTTATTGGTCAGAGTGTTGAGGAAAGGAGTTGGAAGGTCATGTTGCCGCTGTACAGGATATTGTTTTGGCCACTTTTGATGTTTTTGGTCTCCCTCCTATCAGAAGGATGTTGTGAAACTTGAAAGGGTTCAGGAAAGATTTACAAGGATGTTGCCAGAGTTGGAGGATTTGAGTGTTAGGGTGATGCTGAACAGGCTGGGGCTGTTTTCCCTAGAGCGACAGAGGCTGAGAGGTGACCTTATAGAGGTTTATCAAATCATGAGGGGCAGGATAGGGTTTACACACAAGGTCTTTTCCCTGGGGTGGGGGAGTCTAGAACTAGAGGGCATAGGTTTAAGGTGAGAGGGGAAAGATATAAAAGAGACCTAAGAGGCAACCTTTTCACGCAGAGGGTGGTGCATGTATGAAATGGGCTGCCAGAGGAAGTGGTAGCGGCTGGTACAATTACAACATTTAAAAGGCGTCTGGATGGGTGTATGAATAGAAAGGATTTAGAGGGATGTGGGCCAAGTGGTGTCAACTGGGGCTAGATCAGGTTAGGATATCCGATCACCGTGGATGAGTTGGACTGAAGGGTCTGTTTCCGTGCTGTACATCTCTATGACGCTGTGGTTCGGTGATTAGATCCTAAAACTTTGTCTAGTTTTTTCATTACCAAAGTTGTAATTAGTTATAACTTTAGTAACGAGGTCATCTTTAGTTCCTTTCTGCCTCAACAAAGTAACATTGCAAGTCACAATTTTCAAATCATAGTTCAGGATTGAATGACCCTAACTACTTATTCCTCCCATTAAATTCTGATGGCAGACTGAATTCTGAACACTATTCCTATTCAAGATATGAATTGTACACATCATTTAGCAACATTTAACTGACATGACGGCTCTAATTACTTTTGTTTTAATTCATCCTTGTTAGAAAAACATCATCACTGTTGGGTCGGGCTTAAACAAAGAGGTGTCAATGGTGGATGTCATCCATGGGTGGAAGGTAGCCAGATATTGAATCATGTGAGAATGAATACTTCCAAGAAGTAGCCTGTTTGGATAAACGTTTTGATCTAAAATAGGTTCTCAATATGGGGATGGTATTTGAGAACATTTGAATTTGATTGAACAGTGAATTGTTATGTGAAAGCTTTGTTTCAAAAACAATCTTTATTTCATTACCCATAATGTGCTAAAGGTCATCACACAATGAGTATGATAATTAGAAGAAGACAGTTGAAACATTTTGTTTTTAATCTCCTGTCGTCATTCCTGGGCTGTCACTGGCAAGGCCAATATTCATTTATGATAGGTGAGGGACATTTTCCAGTACGACTTCATGAATCTCAATTGAAGATGCTGGAATTGGTACATTCGGCAGTGTCTAGTACACGCATTGGCCTTTCAAGAGTTCAGGACAATTCCTGTTTGTTGGTGAATGTATCAACTGTCTATAGTTGTTCTTCAGCAAACTATTCCAACTAAATTTGAATGCCGACATTGTTTCTGGCTGGTTTCAAATTAGAGATTCTGTCAACTCTTACTACTTTACTACTTCTCGATCATATAATTTTTGGAACTTAATCATGTTTTCAACAAGCAACCATATTTGACATTATAAATAGGTTGTTCTCAATGCAAATATGAGCATTTTAGCTCTTAATTTCAGTACATTTTTATGCTAAGTTAGTGGAGTTGCAATTAATTCATCAGAAATTGGACAGCAACCTTTTCTTCTGAATTATGAAAAAAAATGAACTGAATGAAGACAGCAACTTATTATGCCTCACAAGACATCCCTGAAGAAAATCATATCTAATTATTTCCATTTTCTAGGTCAATCGCTGTAGCTAAATGCAACTTATTTCATCACTGCAAAACCCCATGAACACCAAATTGAATGGATGGGTAGTCAATCTGCTTTTGGTACTACTTAAGCAAATGATTATGACCTTGACATTGGGAGGATTCTTTGTCCTCTCTTAATGCCATGGGGATGTAAAACAAACTACGCAAACTAGCAGAGAGGCAGGTGCAGCTGTGGTTTAATGTCTTATTCGAAGAATGCTGCTTCCAGTAATAGAACACTGCATTGAAGTATCAGCCTATATTACGTGCAAAGGCTCCTTGATTCTACAAGCTTCTGTGTTAGCAGTAAACATATTGGATCAGGTTCACAAGTTAAGATTAAACTGTTTTCCATTTTAAGAAGTAAGAATTTAATCAACTATTAATTATAACATATATCTCTTGAGTTTATACATCAGTTCTATCAGTCAAGTTGGCGTTCACTCAGCTTAGTTGCTGTATGAGGTGGGTTTCTCAAACAATAACCTGTAATTGAAAATGCTGCAAGTCGTCATAACCAAAGTAAACCAGTATGTATGAGATTCATTAATCTTATCAATACAACTTGTTGAATGAGGTCAAAAAGCAGTAACTAGTCATTTCATTATAGACTATAAAAATGTACTGTACTTCTGAATCAAAATACTTCTGTTGTCTCAAGTGAAGAACACTCTCATCTGTGTCTGCATAGCATTGTCTTATAATATGAACTCAAATGTTTTAACTGTTTTTGGCATGTCCCAGCCTGGCTCGACATCAACAGGCTTGTGTCTATTAAGTGACAAATAGCTATAATCTTGATAGTCTGTAACCTTACACTACATGGCAACATTAATCACACCAAAATAAGATGCAAACAGCTAATTGAACTGATTCTGCCTGAAATAGCCATGCTCTGGCTATTCGCTGTGCTCGTCAGGCCCATACCTATGTGGTTGTTTCTTAATTTCCCTCTGAATTGTTTTAGCAAGCTATTGAGTAGTATCAACTGATAAAATGTCTCAAAAAAGAAATGAAACTTGATGGCTAACCCAATATCAGTCTAGATACCAGAAATGACAGTGGTAATCTCAGCCCTATTGTTTCTGGGAAGTCCAATTCATCAACATCTATGCTCATAGAATCATACTTCACACACTGTCCCAGGAGCAACAACACCATTCTTAACAGGTATTGTTCCGCCAGGAGGACAGACCCGATAAAGTGGTATATAGTGGTTTGAAAGAATTAATATAAGAATCCTCGATATAGGGGTGGTGATGGATTATCATAGCCAGCATGCCTTGTACCATTATAGTTTGTTCTACTTAAGTTTATCACTGTTGTCTCAGAATAACCTATATCACTCTCCACCTTAATGAAGAATTCTATCATATTAAAGTCACTCTTTCCCAAGGGACATCACCCAGCTAGGTTGCATTACCCTTGGTTCAATGAAGTGCAGGAGGGTATGCCAGAAGCAGTACTAGGCATAACCTGCATACTAAATGGCATACTAAATGGGATAGACTTCAAACAGATCCATCAGCTCCAGGCTGGACATGAATGAGTTATAGTGGGTCATCATTAGCAGCAGCATGATTATACTCTTCACACCATTTGCAACCTCATGGCCTGACATATCCCCTACTCTACCCTTATCATCAAGCTAGGGGATTACCCTTGGTTCAATGAAGTGCAGGAGGGTATGCCAGAAGCAGTACTAGGCATAACCTGCCATGGCATCTACCCAATTATGTGGAAATTTGAACTGGCAACTGGCACTGGTTTCCTTCCCGAAAAGACTCTTTTATCCCTTCTCTCTCTTCTGCCAGTCAGCCAATTATTTATCCATGCACAGTGGCTCAGTGGTTAGCACTGCTGCCTCACAATGTCATGGACCCAAGTTCAATTCCAACCTCAGTTAACTGTCTGTATGGAGTTTGCACATTTTCCCCACATCTGTGTGGGTTTCCTTAGTGCTCCAGTTTCCTCCTACAGTCTAAAGATGTGGACGTTAGGTGTTTGACCATGGGAATGCAGGGTTACAAGGATGGAGTGGTTCTGGGTGGGATGCTGTTTGGAGGATTGATGTGGACCCGATGAGCTGAAGGGCCTTCTTCCACATTATGGGGGTTCTATGATTCTATGCTGGTACCTTGGCCCAAACACCAAAGACACTTTTGTTATTCAGCAACCTCCTCTGTGGCACTTTGCCAAAGCTTTCGGGAAATCCACATGGATCATGCTCACTGGCTGTCCTTTGTCTAATTTGCTCATTACCTCTTCAAGGATTTCTAACAGATTTTTTAGGCATTACCTCATCTTGACGAATTGGGACTCTGCCCTATTTTACTATACACATCCAAGTGTTCCACAATCTCAGACTTGATAATGGACTCTCAAATTTTATCAACAACAAATGTCAGGATAACTGGATTGTAATTTCCTGTCTTCTGCCTCCTTAAACAAGAGTATTATGTGAACCATTTTTGAGTCCTGTGGGATCCTCCCAGATTCCAGTGATTCCTGAAAGATCACCACCAATGCCTCAGGCAATCTCCTTCAGCATCCTAGGGTGTAGTCCACCTGGTCTGGGAGATCTATCCACCTTCAGATCTTTCAGCATCCCCAACAGCTCCTTAGTGATGGCCACTACTCTGCCCCCTGACTCTCTCGAAGTTCTGGTATGCTACTGGTGTCTTCCAATGTAAAGACTGTTGCAAAGTACCTATTCAGTTCCTCTGCCCTTTATTTATACCCCTTCTCCAGCTTCATTTCCCAGTTGTCCAATGTCCACTGTTGCCCCTCTTACATTTTATGTATCTTGAAAAAACTCTTGCAATCTTCTTTTATATTACTAGCTAGCTTTCCCTCATATTTCATCTTTCCCTTCCTTTGTTGCTTTCTTAGTTGTATGCTGCTGATTTTGTAAAGGCTTCCCAGTTCTCATGGTCCCCACTAATCTTCACCAGGTTCTGTGCTTTTTTCTTTTCCTTTTATGCTGTCTCTGACTTGCCTTGTTAGCCTTGGTTGCCCCATCCTCTCCTTAGTACTTTCTTCTTCCTTGGGATGAATTTCTGCTGTGCCTCCCAAATTATCCCCAGGAAATCCTGCCAATGCTGCTCCACCATATTTCCTGCTGGGTTCTCCTTCCAACCAACTGTTGCCAGCTTCTCCCCTCAAACTGCCAGGTGAGTTCTATCATATTGTGGTCACTGGCCCCTAGGGGTTCCTTCACCTTAAGGTCCCTAAATTATGTCTACCTCATTACACAACACCAAATCCAGACTTGGGCTCTATCACAAGCTGCTACAAAAAAGCCATTTCATAGACTTTCCATAATTCTTTTTCTTGAGGTCTGCTCCCGACCTGATTTTTCCAGTCCAACTGCATATTGAAGTCCCCCTTGGTTATTGTAATTGTGCCTTTCTTGCATGCCTTTTCTATCTCTTGATTTACTTTCTTCCCCACAACATTGCTACTGCTCGGGAGCTTCCCGTCAGGGTCCTTTTTTTCATTTTACGGTTCCTCAACTGTATCCACATGCTGATTTACAACATCTGACCCTGTATCGCTCCTTGCTATAAGACAATGTCACCCCTTCTGCCCATCTGCCTATCCTTTCAATAGGATACGTATCCTAAACCTATTTAGTTCCCAGCTGTCACATCTCTGTGATGCCCACAATATTGTAGCCACCAATTTGAATCAGTGCTATAAATTCATTTACCTTGTTTCGTATATTTTGCGCATTTAAGTACAATACCTCAGACCTGCTTTGACCACCCCTCCTCTTATAGTTATCCCCTTATCTGCTGTATTTGACATTGGATTCCTGACCCTTTCCATGCCATCTGTCCTACTCCTCTGGAACGTTAATAACCTTTTCTGAGTGTGACCCATCCTTTAACTAGTTCAAAGTAATTGTGACCATCTTGTGTGTTAGGAAGGATACAGGTAGAGCCTGTCCCAACAGTGCTATTCCTTTCTGTCCCAATACTGATACTAGTGCCAAGATTTGGAGCCCCTTTTTCCTATACCACTTCTTTATTTCCCTAATTTTCTTATCTCTCCACCAATTTGGACGTGGCTCAGATGGTAGTGCAGATATTAAAACCCTTAATGTCCTTTTTTTGATTGTGCTCCAAATTCCTGATATTCCCCAAACAGGATGCCTTGCCTACTCTTGTCTTAACATGGACTGCAATAAATGGATCCTCCCCCACCCACTCCAATATCCTCTCAAGCTGGCTCGAGATGTCCCGGACCTTGTCACCAGGCAGATAATACTGCATGCAGGTCTCTCAAACCTGGTCACAAAGAATACTATCTGTATCTTTAATCATAGAATCTAGACTGACTAGCCATATAAATGCTGTGGCTATAACAGCAGGTCAGAGGTGAGGAATCCTGCAGTGAGAAACTCACCTTCTGACTCCCCAAACTCTGTACATCAACTACAAGGTGCAAATAAGGAGTTAAATGGAATACTGTCCACTTGCCTGAATGAATGTGGCTCCAAGAACACTCAAGAAACTTGATACCATTCAGGACAATGCAACCTGCTTGATAGGCCCCGAATCCAAAAACCTTCATTCTGTCCACGTGTGTGCTCAGCAGCAGCTATATGCACCATCTACAAGATGCACTGCTGAAATTCATCAAGGCTTTAGCTTCCAAGCTCCTGACTTCAGTGACCTGGAAGGACTAGGGCAACAGATACATGGGAACACCACCACCTGCAAGTTCTTGTCAAAGCCACCATCCTGACTTGGAAATATATTGTTGTTCCTTCAGTGTTATTGTGTCAAAATCCTAGAACACCTTGCTTAATAGCATTATGGGTCTACATACACCAAGTGGACTGCAGTGAAAGAAGAAAGCAGCTTACCACCACTTTCTCAAGAGCAACTAGGGATGTGCAATAAATGTTGGCCCAGCCAGGAATGCCTACATCCTATATTTTTAAATTATTTTAAGGAATATCAAAGACAATTTAAAAAAGGCTACCTGAGCAGTACACTTGTAGGAGAATGTATCATAATATAAAATACATGAAGGATCTTTTTTATTGCATTTAACAGATAGCCTGTGTCATCTGATAAGAGGATTTAGATTTTAATCAAGTAAAGCCCTTAGGCTAAATGTTGTGGTAGAAGGCTGAAATGTAATGCTGCTAAACTGTGATAAACCTAATGACTGAAAGAAAAGTTTTGTTCTTTTAGTCACAAGTATATGATCTGGAATATCCATATACCGATGACAAATTATAAGACTCAATAAATATTCAAACAGATCTTAATTAGATGGCTTATACGTTGGGTAGAATGTGTGCGGAAATCCTGCTTGTGGCTGCCAAGGTAGATTTTGGTTAATGAAGTGTGATGCCAATTTTAATACACTGCAGGAGTTTAAATTGGAAAAGAATGTCTGTTCTTTAGGAAGAGATTTTTAACTTATCTGCATAGTGACTAGCAATGTGAGGCAAGTGGCAATATGAGGACACCATTATTCTTTCACTTCTAAGTATTTGCTTTCATCACTTCAGTTAGGAGGAAAGCTAATTTCTTTGTGTTCTTAAGCTAATTACTGCTCCCTCCCTGAATCAAAACGACAACCAGACGATTGATCTACTTGACCAGTAAATATAGTTTCTAGTTAAACCTTCACCTTTACTGTTTGCTTAAGGAAACCCCTCATCTAAGCTTTTCAACATAACTCTTTCTAGTAAACTCTACCTGTTTTATATTAGGCGCATGAATTGACTGTACCTGGAACATTTCCAGTATGCAGTAAGGAAGCTGTTCTGCTTCATAAATGTCTGAATATATTACAATAAACTAAATTTTATGCCTAGGTACAACAAGATGGATTTCAGGATGACTCCGTTTTTAAATTCCATGTCTGAGACATTCTAACATGCCCACACTTTTTATTAGATGAAATTTATAGACCGTACATGGTTGTTTTAAAATGTAGATAATTACAAGCATTGCTTTTAACACTAAAACTAATTAGTTCAGTTTTACTAGACACATTGGAAATTGCACTTTATTCTTCACATATTTTCCCGACCATTTTAATATTTGATCCATCTACTTTGAATACTTTTGTATGTCACAGAAAATAATTGATATGTTTCTGACAACTTTACTACATTCTGCATTGAATATGCCTTTACAGTGGAATTGGTCGAAACTGGCCTTGGGCCTCTGGAGGTAGCAGTATCTTGGCTGAATTTGGTACCTTGCATCTCGAATTCATACATTTAAGTCAACTGTCTGGAAATCCAGTGTTTGCAGAAAAGGTCAGTTCCCATAGTGTAACTTTTTTAAATTTCTTACCAAAGTATAGAATAATATGCTGAATAGTTAATGCCTAAACCTTTCTAAATGTTGAATAGTTTCAAACACCTCCTTCTACTAATGGTCTTGGAGGATTAGTATGTACTAATTTATAAAGTGGATGTCCTGCATGACTGAGCACAACCAGCCCCACCAAGCTAATGTTAATGAACTCTCAGGTGAGTTGCCCTTTTTCTCTTCTATATTTCATTTTGAAAGAGTCCAGCATTTGGCACAATGATCTTAGCACAACCAAGTTCATAAATTGGAGAGAATAGTGTAAGTGTTTTAATAATTTGAGAATAGTACAGAACTTAAACATTGTGGAAAAAAAACCAAGAAGCAACACTTTTTGTCCAGCACTCATCAGGACCAAGACGCAAAAAACACATTTGGGAAAAGGGATGCCTACTTAGACAATATGGGAGTAGGTTGAGCTAACATTGACATCGAGAAGCTTCAAGAATAGTTAGCTATCAATTTTGATTCTCACACCAGGCAGGTACTTTCTGGTCAGGGTGCTGCCAAGGGAAAGCGCAAAAATTGGCCATCTCCATGATCTTTTTGTTTCAATGAAAACTGTGAAGTGCATGTACAAATTCCTTTTGCCTACATACATTAATTCACAGAATCCTATGTTATGTAATTTCTAGTGTACACAAATGCATCACAGCACAAACTGGTTGATCTTAAATTGGTTTCTGGTGTAATTCTTAGAATCGTCTGGATTATTTAACATAATATCCATTGGCAGAATCACCCATAATTGTGGACTTAGAAACACAGGCTATTTGATCACACTTGATATGGAGTGCACTGCAGATATGAAATCGGAAATGTTGTTTGTCAAGCCATTCAGGCACCTCTAATTTGCTTCAATCTAGGCACCTCTCACGCTTGTAAATTCCAGTGGAAACAATCCTAAGCTACCTATTCCAATAAGAATAAACTAATTTATTCCAGGTATTAATCTAATAAATCTCTCCTGAACTGTCTCCAATGCATTTACATCTATCCTTAAATAAGGAGACCAAAAGTGGACACAATATTCAACGTATGGCCTCACCATTGCCCTGTTATAACTGAATCGTAACATCTTCACTTTTAATGAAGAATGGCCTTCCCCTTATAATGAAGGGTGGCCTTCCATTGGCTTTCCTGATTATATGTTTATTTGCATATTAATTGTTTGGAAATCACACACAAGAGCACCTAAGTGCTTCTGGATTTTGTATTTTCGCAGTCATTATCTATTTAAGCAATAGTCTACTTTTTCAGTTTCCTGCCAAAATGAACAACTTTGCATTTTGCTCCATCTGCCAGATTTTTGCTGACTTACTCAATCCATCTGCAACCTCCTTATGTCTTCTTTGTGACATACTTTCCTATCTATTTTGTTTTGGCATCAAATGTAGCTACCACATCTTCATTCCCCTCATCTACATCATTGATGTCAATTGAAAAAGATTAAGATTGTAATGTAGAACCCCAACAGTTATCTCATCCTGTCAATCATACAAAGAGTAATGTATGCATACTCTCACATCTTTCAGAGCCAATCCTCAATCTATGTTAATTTGTTACCTCAACCATGGCTTTTTTCTTTTCAGAATAACCTTTGATGGGGCACTTTATCAAATGTTTCCTGGTAATCCAAGTGCAGTACATTTATTGGCCCCCATTTATCCATAGCATGTTACTCCTTCATAGATGTCTAATAAATTTCTTAACCTTCACAAAACAATGCTAATCCTCCCAATTATCTTAAGTTTCTCCTACAGCACAGCTATAACCTTCTTACTAATTAATTCTGACACCTTCTTCATAGACATCAAGCTCACCAGCCAGTAGTGTCCTGGAAACTTGTCAGCCTACAGCTTTCTCTGTTTGCTTCTTACCACTAGCCTTGTTATTGCAGTTTCACTGAATTCCTTCCTTCCTTTCCACCTCCTAATTTACACCGATTACTAGAAAATTATTTTGTGGTCTTTATAGTTTGGTCAGAAGTAAAATATTTCTTCTTTTCATCCACCACTCCCTTATTGTGTACTATCAACTTCCCATTCTCACTCTTTAGAGGATCAACACTCACTTTGTGATTTTCCTTCTTCAGTATCTATAGAAACATTTGCTGCTCCCTTTTACACTTGTAGTCAGCTTCCTCTCATACTCTAATTTTTTTGTCCAGATTAACCTTTCAGTTATTCTCTGCCGTTTTTTTTTCTTCTGATAATCATCTGATCTGCCACTCATTTTGTATGGTGAAATGCTTTTTCCTTAGGTTTTCCTTAAGGTATTTTCGCTAACTTCTTTAGAGGATCCTTCCTTTGGAGCTTTTCTCTATGTTAGGGCTATTCCTATTCTGAGTACTCTGAAATGTCCATGCTTCGACCAGTTTATATACTAAAAATATTTTACCCAAGCAGTCTTGTTGGTAAGGCAGATAAAGGGGCACAATTTTGTTTGCAGTACAACTCATTCCTATTAGCAAAATATTCCTTACTAAAAACAGTGTGAACATTTCCCAAATTCCCACAGTATTTACTCTTTATCTAGTGCAATCAATCTAAGGATAATACTCACAATGATCCATGTATCTGAGCTGGGCCATTAGAGTCTCCATCCTCTCCAACGTAGAGCTGTCTCTTTTCTACGAAGGTGGGTCTGGAAGGTCAGGGCAAATCTTCTCCTGGGTCTTCTTGGATTGCCGCAATGTTATGCTGCAAGTCTTGCTGTGAGTGTTTGCTAAGAGGGTGGATTCCAGTTGTGTGTTTGCAATGTGGAGACCACGTTATGAGCAGCGAATACAGTAGGCTATATTGAGTGAATTGTAGGTAAATCACTGCTTCAAATGGAAGACTTGTTGGGTGCTTTGGATAGTGAGGGCCTTAGAATGTTTTCTGCTCTGCATTGGGGAGATGAAGTTAAAAATCACACAGCACCAGGTTATAGTCCGACAGGTTTATTTGGAAGTACAAGCATTTGGAGCACAGCCCCTTCGCCAGGGAGCTAATGGAGGAGCAGTGCTCCGAAAGCACGTACTTCCAAATAAACCTGGTGGACTGTAACCTGGTGTTGTGTGATTTTTAACTTGTCCACCTCAGTCCAATACCAGCACATCCATGTCTTGGGGAGACAAAACGTAGACTGGACAACTGTTTTGGAGAGCACCTTCGTTCTATCTGCAAGAATGACCCTGAGCTTCCAGTTGCCTGTCACTTCAACACAGTGCCATGTTCCCTCGCCAGCAACTCTGTTTCTGGCTTGCTGCTGTACTTCAGGAAGTTTAGCGCAAAGTGGAAGAACAACACCTCATTTTGCACCTGGGGATTCTGCAGCGTTTTGGGACTCAATATTGAGTTCAACAATTTTAGGGCCTCAGAACCTTCTTCCATGTCCTTAGCCCAAACCCCCCACACACTAGGTCGTGTCATCACATGGGCTGCTGCCACAAAACAACCCCAATTAGCAGCTATTGATTCCTGCAGACTGACCTTTATCCATTCCTTTGTCTGTCCAGCTGTTGTTCTCTCTCTTTCTGTGGGCTCCATCTTCACCTATCGTTTACAACCCTGTCCCCCACCTGCATCATCAGCTTTTCCGAGCAACAATCAGTTCTGAAGAAGGGTCATTGGACCGGAAACATTAACTGTGCTTTCTCTGCACAGATGCTGCCTGACCTGCTAAGTTTTCCCAGCAATTCTTGTTTGTGTTTCTATTTGTAAAATTAAATCATATTGTGGTCACTGCTATCTTGTGGCACTATACTCTGAAGTCTTGAATTAAGCCTATCGCATTACATAAAACGAAGTCTAATGTAATCTGCTATCTGATTGAATCAGTAACATGCTGCTGAATGAAACAATCTCAAAAATATTTGGTAGACCGACGCCAACAATGATCTGACCAATTAGCAGTTTCTATTCATGCTGTATGACCCGTAACAACTCTACATTCACATCTTTGTCCTGATGAGTGCAATACAAAGAGCTCTAATTTCTTGTCTCCTTTCAACAAAGCTTAAATATAGTAAATCAGGCCACAACACCACCTAAGAACACAATGCCAACCTCAACTGAAAACTTTGCCTTTGAATTACACAGACAAAACATTCTTTTTGACTCATATTTTTGTTTCACAAGTGCAAATTCTCTAATTTTATGTAAAATAAAATAAAAAATTGTTTCAACGGTGCTTGAGGGAACAAAAAGAAGTATTGAGCTGTAATGGGAGGAGAGAGAATATTTGAAATTTATTAAAAGATAAATTAGGTTCTGGAACACTGCCTTTTAATTTTTTTCAGTTTAGTTTTCAAGTTGAATCTGTTTTTATTGTTCATAGGTAATTCTATCAATTTAGAAGTGCAAAATGCAATAATTCCTCCTTTTTTGACAGATGATGAACATTCGGAAAGTTTTGAATCGTTTGGATAAACCACAAGGACTGTATCCAAATTACTTGAACCCCAACAGTGGTCAGTGGGGTCAACGTAAGTATACACGTTTGAAGTCTATTTTTTTCCAAAAGCAATGGAAGTACATGTGCCTAGCCTATTTCCTCTTCTACAAGGTTTATTCACTCAGGTCACTTCTTTTTAATCTTACGCTGCAATTTTATTCTATTGAACTACCAGAGGTAACTGGTCTTTCACCATTTAAAAAGATTCTTCTGTTGGATTTCCTACATGTTGCTAGCTTACTGTTATGTATTGTTCACCTGTGGATTCATTCAGGTCATGTGGCTTTGGACAATAATATTCCCCAGCTCCCCGATGTTGTCAGTATTCAATGCTTCTACTCAGGTTCAAATATTGCAGGCCTTCCGTTAAATGTATTATAGTAATGATTGGCACATTTGTGTTGCGACTCTGAGAATTGATTTCCAATGTTGTCCAGTGTTCTCTGTCTTCATGAATATTCAAAACTCTGAAAAGGTGATGTCAGCAAAAATGTAGAATCAATCAATACTACATAAAAACAGCATGGTCATCTTCCTCACTGATGGCAGTGTAAAGCAAAGTACTGAGGAATGGTCAGAACAGTCATGTTAAAAACTCTTCCAAAGTCACTGGATGATCAAGAAGTTGCTTTATGCTGAGCTCCTCCTACCACTTATCCTGATCTTTAATTCTTGAAGCAATCTGTCACTGCAGAACAAATTACAATATTAGTGTCAGACTATTCTTTTTGACTCATGAATCAACTGTTACCTCAGTAGGTTATTAACAGCCTTCGATTGTCACATGACCCCAGTTAAAGCCCACAGAGCACCATTTAGAGCAAGAAGTGGACCTCATCTTTGAAGACATCCCAATTCTTTGCTCAGAACAATACTTGTTCTCAAAGGTATACTTTCAACAATAACAAATGTACTTTTCTATAGTGCCTTTAGTGTAGCAAAATACTGCAATTGAGATATTGGGGCGCAAGTACTTCTGCATTAGTCAGGATATTTAGTCATGGATGAAAAATTGTCTGCTTTGGTATAATAAATTTACACATTCATTGAACAAAATTGCTGATCTTTTCTAGATTCTTGCTGTTTTGAATATAGTTCATTTACAGTACACAAGGCTCGAGTTCAGTTGTATCCTTTTTTGTAATCTTCCTCCTCCTTTCTCTGCTCCCACCTCTACCTTAAAGTTTCTAATTACATGTTTGCTTTTATGTTGGCATGGTTCAACTGATGCTACTTTCCCTTCAAAAGAGCTGAGGTTTTATACAAGGATGAGTTTTTCATGTACTGAGAACTTGGGGTGAAATGGTGAGGAAACCATATGTTTGCATGACTTCTGTATAGTAGCAGACATTTTAAAACTAGGCAAAAAAATAGTGAGACACTTCAAATATAGTCCTTTGCAATTGTACTTCAAATGAGTGCGTTTGAAAGGAAGTACTAAATGTAGGTAATCTAACGCTGAGTCTTTAAAAAAAATGTATTTGCATTTTATTTGGCAATTATGGTGTTTCATTTGGCGATTGATTATGTTGCTGGTTGAGCTGAATTTCATGAGTGGAGAGGCTTTCTTAAAATTCTAGTTCAATGCGTCATGTCCTCATTTCTATAAAATGAATTGATAAACAGTATTTCATGTCTAAAATGTTAGAACTAATTTGCAAACCCACCAAATCTTTAGAATTTTGTTTTAAATCATCTTTGGACTGTGACCTTGGAAGAAGAACTAGTTATAAATTAATTGCAGGATGACTTAGCATTATTCAGACATTGTGCCAGCAAAGCAATTCTATAACTAGAATGATTTGTTGCTTTAAGGTCAATGTTTTCCCATTTAACATAAAACCTGTCCTGCTCAATTAATAAAATTTATCCTTCCCCTGTGTTTGCTCCCATGTTGAAGTTTTATGTCCAAGTGCAGCTATAGTGGTCTTAAAACCCTCCAGGACCACTTGCAGGCAATGTACCCGACCCCAAAAATGTTATCCTTTTCCCTCTTGGTTTCATTAATGGTTTCATTAAACCTAATTTCTATCTTATATTGAGACATGATAGTGTTTACAGGACATTTCACTGCTAGGTCACAATCAGGAGGTGTCATTCTCTCTCTGGTCTCCACCTTCACCTATTCACTCATAGTGGTGAAGTCCTGCCTTCACATTGAGAATACCCTCCATCGTGTTGTGTGACACCATCACCGTGCTAAATTGGATAGACTTCGAACAGGTCTAGCAACTCAAGACTGGGCATCCATGAGGTGCTGTGGACTATCAACAGCAACAGAACTGTACTCCAGCACAATCTCTGTCCTCATGGCCTGGCATCTCCCCCACTCAATCATTATCATCAAATCAGGAGATCGACCCAGGTTCAGTGGAGAGTACAAGAGGGCATGCCAGGATCAGTACCAGACATACCAGAAGATGAGGTGTCAACCTAGTGAAGCGACCAAACAGGATTACTTGCATACCAAATAGCATAAGTAGCAGGTGATCAACAGAGTTAAGCAATCCCACAACTGACTGATCAGATCTGAGCTCTGTAGTCCTGCCACTTCCAGTCGTGAATGGTGGTGACAATTAAAAAGCTCACTGGAGGAGGAGGCTCCACGAATATCTCCACCCTCAATTACGCAAGTGCTGACCACATCAGTGCAAAAGAGAAGGCTGAAGCTTTTGCAGCAGTCGTGTATCAGAGGTGTCGAGCGGATGATCCATCGCAGCCTCCTCACGTGGTCCCCAGTATTACAGATACTAGTCTTCAGCCAATTCGATTCACTCCATATGATATCAAGAAACGGTTGGAGATACTGAATACTGCAAAGGCTCGGGGCCCTGACAACCCTCCAGCAATAGCACCGAAGATATGCGCTCCAGAACTTGCTGCTCCCCTAGCCAACACAGTTACAACATTGATATCTAACTGACAATGTGGAAATTGCCCCAGCATATCTTGTACATAAAAAACAGGACAAATCTAACCAGAGCTGAAAATGTGTTGCTGGAAAAGCGCAGCAGGTCAGGCAGCATCCAAGGAGCAGGAGAATCGACGTTTCGGGCATAAGCCCTTCTTCAGGCTTCAGATTCCTGAAGAAGGGCTTATGCCCGAAACGTCGATTCTCCTGCTCCTTGGATGCTGCCTGACCTGCTGCGCTTTTCCAGCAACACATTTTCAGCTCTGATCTCCAGCATCTGCAGTCCTCACTTTCTCCACAAATCTAACCAGGCCAATTATCAGCCCATCAGTCTATTATCGATCATCAGTAAAGTGATGGACGTTGTCATCAACAGTCCTATCAACCTGCTCAGTAATAAACTGCTCACTGACGCCCAGTTTGGATTCTGCCAGGGCCACTCAGATCCTGACCTCTTTACAACCTTGATTCAAACATGGTCAAAAGAGCTGAATTCCAGAGGTGAGGTGAGAGTGACAGCCCTTGACTTCAACGATGCATTCAACCAAGTGTGGAATCGAGGAGCCCTGGCAAAACTGAAATTAATGGGCATCAGGGGCAAACTGTCCGCTGGTTGATGTTATACCTGGCACATAGGAAGATGATTGTGGTTATTGGAGTTCAGCTCAACTCTAAGACATCTCTGCAGGAGTTCCTCAGGGTAGTGTCCTAGGCCCAACCACCTTCAGCTGTTTCATCAATGACATTCCCGCCATCATAAGATCAGTAGTGGGGAAGTTTGCTGATTACTGCAGAATGTTCAGCACCATTCGCAACTCCTCAGACACCGAAACAGTCCATGTCCAATTGCAACAAGATCTGGACAACAGCTTGGGCTGACAAGTGGCAAGTAACATTTGCGTCATGCAAATGCCAGGCAATGACCATCATAATAAGAGACGATCTAACCACAGCCCCTTGACATTCAACGGTGTCACCATCACTGAATCCCACACTATCAACATACTGGGGTTTATAATTGATCAGAAACTCACTGGACTCACCACATAAACACAGTGGCTACAAGAGCAGGTCAGAGGCTGGTAGCACTGCGACGAGTAACTCACCTCCTGACTCCTCAAAATCTGTCCATCATCTACAAGGCACAAGTCAGGTGTGTGATGAAATACTCCCCTCTTGCCTGGATGAGTCAGCTCCAACAACACTCCAGAAGCTTGACACCATCCAAGACAAAGCAGCCAACTCGATTGGCACTGCATCCACAAGTTGTGTAGGTAACCAGTAGGCAGTCAATGCAGACAGTCAATCCATATAATATTTTGTAAATTCACTTTGGATTTAAAATTAGTCTGAGTCAAAATTGATATACAGACAGACTCTGACCTCACACCTTTAATACATGGTCTAAGCTGTCACCATTTTTTAATAAAACCTTAATTTATCTTGAGAATGTGACTTAAAAGAAGTTCTGGGGTTTGCATATTAATGAACCGAAACCTGTAACCCGTTCTAAAACATGAAAGACTTAACAACAATCAAGCTTTGCTAAATATATCATTTTACTTGCAAGACACTGTAAACTTTTGCCATAAATTCTGTGTCTTGTGCTTTTCTTGCTGCACAACCACTTCAAGAAGGAGTGGCACTCCAAAAGCTGATGCTTCCAAATAAACCTGGACTATAACCTGGTGTTGTGATTTTTAACTTTGTTTAGTAGAGCATACAGAACATCACTTTAGTTCACTGCTGCCTGTGACTTGACATCTACCTGTAGGCCTTTCACCAGTCCACCTGCTGTTGCTCTGCTCAGTTTTTCCAGGGTCACCTTGCCCTGAGTTGTCATCCAGTATCACACTCAGAACAAAAATTTGACATCCAAGCAGTTTTTAAAGTTCACATTCACCCGAATGCGTGTGGAAGAGCAAACAACCACAAGACACCATACTAGTAAGGGACAGAACGGTAAAATGACAGGCACTGGGGCAGGTTCAGATGGAGATCCCACACCTGCACACTAACACAGGACTCTCAATACCTCAGAGGACTTTGCAATAAAAGAAGTACACCACTTCTGGTGTACAGTTCACGGCAGTCAGTTGCACACAGCTGGGCTCAATAAACAGTGAGTGAGATGAATAATCAGCTAGGTTTTGGTTTAGTTTTGATTATGTTAATGAGAAGGGGATATTGTTCAGTGTGACACAAGATCTCCCTATTCGTTGACTAGTGTATTTGATGTACATTGGATAGTGTCTCATTCAAAAGTTTGCACTTCCAACAACGTAGAGAAAAATAACAGACTACAGTGACCACATAAATGATAATGTTCAAGAATTATTAGCAGGCAGCGGTCTCATCAAGAGCTTTAGCTAATAGCCATAAATCACTGTGGGTCCTGAGGTTATCTAACATCAAAGGAGCAGGAGAATTGACGTTTTGGGCATAAGCCCTTCTTATGCCCAAAACGTCGATTCTCCTGCTCCTTACATGCTGCCTGACCTGCTGCACTTTTCCAGCAACACATTTTTCAGCTCTGATCTCCAGCATCTGCAGTCCTCACATTCTCCTGAGGTTATCTAAGCCCATTATTCAGATTAGTATATATTTGTTACTCTGCATACAATATTGCTCAACAATGTTTTAACCTTTGCTTTTGTTATCCTTATTTTTGAAAGGGTTCAATGTTAACAGTCTTGTGACTGTGCATTACTATTCCCACAAAATGAATGTTGAGTGAAAAATTACTTTGAAATCCTGCCTTTCTGTAGGTATTGCAAAATGAAATGTCAGTATTGATTTTGGCATATCTCAGTCATTTCTAGTCTGTTTTGAGATTGAATAACATTCAAAATCAATAAAATGATTCCACAGTAGTGATTTGAGTGCAATAATGGAAGCAGGTGTCTGTGTCCTTATCTGAAAACTTACACCATGCTGGACTTTCACCGAGAATAATCTTAGTTTCTTCTTGTATCTCTATTTGAACCTGTCCCACTGTCTGTCATTTTGCTATTCTTGTGCAATACTTTTTGTACCTTTTATCTGCTCTCCCTGGTGCAATGACCCTGCAAAATTCTCCAGTATCTAAATCCAACCATTGCAGAGGCGGAGTAGATCATTAGATTAGAAAATTTAAACATAAGTATTCAAAGGAAAACTATAGACCAAGGCAGGAATCTCTTTCCTTGCGAATTTTTGCACAAAAGTTAATTCACTCAGTGGAAACAAAAAGATTGATACATTTTACAATATAGAAACAGATGCTTGAGATCTATGCATCATATGCAGAGAGCTAAACAATCTTCAAGTGAACAGATAAGATCAAAGCTCTGCTGCTTTCTGAGCATCCAACATCGCAGATACCAATCTTCAAGCATTCAATCCACTCGAACCATTGAAAGCCCTGAAAACTGCAAAGTATATGGCTCTGATGACATTACAGAAATAGTATTGAAGACTTGTGCCACAAAACTAACAGCATCTCTCGCCAACCTGTCCCAGTATAGCTACAACAATGGCACCTATCCAGCAGCATCGAACATTGGCCAGATACATCCTACTGACACAAAACAGGCCAAATCCTTCCTAGCCAATTATTGTCACATCAGCGACTTCACAATAATCAACACAGTAATATCCTGATCATTGATACTCAGTTTGTGTTTGACCAAGCCCTATTGGTTCCTGATTTCATTACAACCTTGATAATTCATAAACAAAGTAATTAAACTCAAGATTTGAAATGTGACTGTCTGCCCTTGACATCAGGACAGCATTTGACCAAGTGTCAAAAACTTTAGTCAGTAGGAATTGGAAAAACTGTCCATTGTTTGGAATGAGTCGAGTATGTGATGCTGGAAATGCACAGCAGGTCAGGCAGCTTCCGAGGAGCAGGAAAATTGATGTTTACGGCATAAGCCCTTCGTCAAGCCCCTGATGAAAGGCATCTGCCCAAAATGTCTATTCTCCTGCTTCTTGGATGCTGCCTGATCTGCTGTGCTTTTCCAGCACCACATTCTCAACTCTGATCTCCAGCATCTGCATTCCTCACTTTCTCCCATTGTTTGGAATGATACTTAACATAGAAACGTAGAAGATAGGAACAGGATGAGGTCGTTCAGTCTTTCGAGCCTGCTTCACCATTCATCATTATCATGGCTGACCATTCCTGATGAAGGGCTTTTGCCCGAAATGTCGATTTTCCTGCTTTGATGCTGCATGTCCGGATGTGGAAGGATCAGACTTCCACATCCAACAGAAATTTACCTGTACCTCCACAAATGTCATCTACTATATCCACTGCACCCGAAGTGGTCTCCTGTACGTCAGGGAGACCGGACACCAATTTGTGGATTGTTTCAGAGAACATCTCTGGGACACCCGCACCAACCAACCCCACTGTCTGGTGGCTGAACACTTCAACTCCCCCTCCCATTCTACCAAGGACGTGCAGGTCCTGGGCCTCCTGCATCACCAAACCCTCATCACCCGTCACCTATAGGAAGAACACTTCATCTTCTACCTTGGGACCCTGCAACCACACGGGATCAATGTAGATTTCACCAGTTTCCTCATTTCCCCTCCCCCCACCTTATCCCAGTCCCAAACCTCCAACTTGACATAGCCCTCTTGACCTGTCCATTGTCTTTCCCAATTATCTGCTCCACCCTCCTCTCCGATCTATCA
Source organism: Chiloscyllium plagiosum (assembly GCF_004010195.1). Taxonomy (NCBI): domain Eukaryota; kingdom Metazoa; phylum Chordata; class Chondrichthyes; order Orectolobiformes; family Hemiscylliidae; genus Chiloscyllium; species Chiloscyllium plagiosum. Next base: position 72,798,348 of record NC_057712.1, read on the forward strand.
CCTTGCCTCCCCCCCCAACCTACAACTACCTATCGCATTTCCAGCTACCTTCCCCCTCCCCCCCCCCCCCCTTCCCATTTATCTCTCAGCACCCCGGCCCACAAGCTTCATTCCTGATGAAGGGCTTATGCCTGAAACATTCTGCACATTCTGCTCATCAGATGCTGCCTGAACTGCTGTGCTTACACTCTCAGCTCTGATCTCCAGTGTCTGTAGTCCTCACTTTCTTCCATATTTTCTCATCAGCCTATTCAGAGATACATCTCTGGAGTAGGTGGGACTTGTAGCCAGGACTTCTGCCTCAGAGGTAGGTACACTACCACTGTGCCACAAATCTTCCTTCCTTTCATCAGGGTAGTGCCCAAAGTCCAACCATCTTCAGCTGTTTCCCTAGTGATCTTTCCACCATCCGAAAGTCACAAGTTCGGGATGATCACTGATGATTGTGAATATTGTGAAACATTCAGCACCCTTTCCAAATTGGATACCGAAGCACTCCATAGTAGTACGTGGACAACATTCGGGTTTGATCAAATAAGTGGCAAGTAACAACTCCAATGTATAAGTGCCATTTAATGACAATCTCCAGCAAGAATGAATCTATTCCTCTCCCTTCAGAATTCAATGGCATTACTGAATCCCTCATTATCAACGTCTTGGTGGATTCTGTTCCTTTTGACCAGAAACTGAATTGGGCCAGCTGAACTGTAACAGGCATAGGTCATGAACTGCGCAGTGTGTAACTCGTACCTAACTCCTCAATGCTAAACAGTCATATACAAGGCACCAGACAGAATTATGATAAGAGCTTTATCCACTTGTCTGGATGAAATCAGCTACAACACTCAATTACAATGTTATCCAGATTACAACCAGCATGCTTGGTTTACATGGCATCCATCAACTAAAAGATTCACCCCCTCCATCACTGATGCACAGTGGTGCCAGTATGTAAAAATATAAAGTTTTGCTGCAGCAACTCACCAAGATTCTTTTGACGATACCTTCTAAACCCATGACCTATATCACCTAACAAGGTATCAGCTGCAAGATCCCCTCCAAGTCTCTCACTATCCTAAGTTGAAACTACACCACTATGTGGTACCTGCACCATATTGCTAGGTGTATTATTGACCAGGCATCTCACCTCATCAAGAACAATTAGTAGTGAACAACTCCCACATTCCATGAAAGAATAAAAATAATGAACTCCCTCCCACCCAACTTCATATTATCCTATCTGCAATTGTTCCTTTTTCTGTTTATCTCACTACTACTTAATTACTAATGCCGATCGGTTCGACTGCTGCTTGCTGTGACAAGCTGTACATTATTTCCATTCGAAACCTTTTTTTCACTTTTTCTGGTGGTTTTGTTGGTATGTTATATTTTTAAATGGAAGGCAAAGTCAGAAAGTTAATTAGGATGAAAGCAAAGTTATTTTGATAAAACAAAAATACAAGATTAGCATTAAACTATATGGTTCATGCAAAGCACGTTTTCTTCACTCTCAAAGCTAAGATTTTGTAGGGCAAGTCCAGAGCTTGAATTGACTCTAATGCAAAGTTAAATAGGACTCCATTTCACGTGGTGCTCATCCACTTGGGTGCAGTCTGCTTTTGAGCACAAGATTAAACGTAGAATGTATCTTCTTGACTGGTGACATACAACATTCAGGAACAGGTTATAAGAATTGATGAATGGATAGCACTAGGAAGCATGGTGAGTAAATGGCCTGTTTCTATTTTGGAATATTTGTTTATTTCTAAGTATTGGTCTGGTTGAGTGAATATGTCTGAAACTTCACTGGTTTAGGGATGTGAATTTGTTCATGTGAGATTGGCAGGGTGTTGAATGACTTAGGATTAGAATGGTGCTGGAAAAGCACAGCAGGTCAGGTAGCATCCGGGGAGCAGGAAAATTGACGTTTTGGCAAAAGCTCTTCAATAGGAATGAGGCTGGGAGCCTCTGGGGTGGAGAGATAAATAGGCGGGGTTGAGCCTGGGAGAAGGTAGCTGGGAGTGCAATAGGTGGATGGAGGTGGGGATAAAGGTGATAGGTTGGAGAGAAGGGTGGAGCAGATAGGTGGGAAGGGAGATTGACA
>NC_057712.1:72800825-72831920 GCF_004010195.1 Chiloscyllium plagiosum
GGGGGGTGTGGACCTGACCTAGTAGTCACGGAGGGAACGGTCTTTGCGAAAAGCGGATAGGGGTGGGGAAGGAAATATATCCCTGGTGGTGGGGTCCGTTTGTAGGTGGCAGATGATGAGATTTATGCGGAGGTTGGTGGGGTGGAAGCTGAGGACCAGGGGGGTTCTGTCCTTGTTGTGGTTGGAGAGGTGGGGTTCGAGGGCGGAGGTGCGGGATGTGGATGAGATGCTTTGGAGAGCATCTTCAACCACGTGGGAGGGGAAATTATGCTCTTTAAAGAAGGAGGCCATCTGCTGTATTCTGTGGTGGAACTGGTCCACCTGGGAGCAGATGCGGCGGAGGCCAGAGGAATTGGGAATACGGGATAGTATTTTTGCACAAGGTAGGGTGGGAGGAGGTGTAATCCAGATGGCTGTGGGAGTCGGTGGGTTTGTAGAAAATGTCAGTGTTGAGTCAGTCATCGTTGATATAGATAGAGACCTGTCCTACCTGTCAATCTTCCTTCCCACCTATCCACTCCACCCTCCTCTCCGACCTATCACCTTTACCCCCACCTCCAACCACCTATTGCACTCTCAGCTACCTTCCTCCCCACCCCACACCCTTCCCATTCATCTCTCCACCCCCAAAGCGCTCAGCCTCAATCCTGATGAAGGGCTTTTGCCCGAAACGTCGATTTTCCTGCTCCTCCAATACTGCCCGACCTGCTGTGCTTTTCCAGCACCACTCTAATCTTGAATCTAACCTCCAGGATCTGCAGTACCCACTTCTGCCCTGTTGAATGACTTAAACCTAGTTTTCTCTCCTGCATGCCTGGGATTGTGATTTTTGTGATCGACCATTGTAAATTTTGGTGAGTTATCACTATTCAAACAGCACTTGCTCTTTGTTCTTTACCGAAGCACGTTTAGTTTTCTGTATGGCTTAGAATGTCAATCTTTGAATGGTATTTTCTGTTGGCAGGCTGCAACATGTACGTGTTTCAGAACTTTGTGGGTTTTTTTTCATTTAATCTGATATGTAATTACATGGAAATTACATGATTAGCATTTCAAGACCGTTTTGTCATTAAGTATCATAACCATTTTGAAATATCTAATAATATTTCATCCATGGAATTCGTAACATAAATGAGTATGCTTATTTAAATTGATTATTTTTCCCTTCCCCTTGCTACTGAAAGAATTAGAATTAATTTTGGCTGCTGTGAAAGCATTTGCTTTTCAAAAAGCAGTATGAATTTGAAATAATTCCTTCCTGAACTACCAGCTTTTATGTCTCATTGTTGAACCCTAATTTAGTAAAGAATTTCTGGCACATTGCCAGTTTTTGTGTGAATTCATTTAACTTGACTAATCTGACAGTAGAGTGACAGTGAATTGCTTCAGAAATGTGCCTGTAGAATTTTGTCTGCTGCAATAATGCATATAATAACACAGGATATTATTGATGAGTGTCCTTGAAGATTAATGTGCAGTTACTTGTTACAATTGCAAATGTCAAAGGTTTCCATGGTAATCTTGGAAACTTCAAAGATCCAGCTTCCTTTATGCTTTCATTGTTAAAGTCTATTTTCTTTTAGAATGCATGACTCAAGATTGCCACCTACACTTGGAAACTGGTAACTTATTGAGTAATTTAAATATGCCTCCATAATTTTGCAATTGATACTTAGTCTAATTTTTCTTCACTGTATGCAACCTTTTGCACGGTGCTGTCCCTGTAAGATTGCCATGCAGCAGCCCCTGTGCACATGTTCAGAGGAACATTGGTCATGCAAGGCCTCTTTGCTTCATTGTGTGGTACATTGCAGATTAGTGCACTTTAGAGGATACGCTTTCTTTTCTGATTTCCTTTGCTTTATTAACCATTAATCATACTTAGTTGATATTCTTGCCCTCAAACATTGTTTAGTTATATATGAGATCACATCTTTGACCTAGTCCTCATTTAAATTATTGTAGGATTGGGTGATGAAATAGATTACCCCTTTCAGAACCTTTAATCCAGGCCAAATGTAAGGATCACTATTAGTATCCACTACAGTTATTTGTTCCATTTGTTCCTTCTTTATGCTTAGTGGTGTAGGCTGAAATCAAGAACCAATTATATTATGCATTTGTAATGATGTAAATTAAGTCTGAGCATAATGATTCATTACTGCCAATTGTCTTTTTATATATTTCGCATTATCATAACTAAATTTAAGCATTTACTAATGTAGTTATTGCTTTTAAATTATAATTGACTTGTGAAAAAAAATCACACATTGTTCAAACAGAATATTGGCCCAAATCTTTCTGTTGTGATGTAAGTTGGGAGATGCATCTCAGGACTTTGCAGAATTCCTAACACACACATACTCATTGTAATTGTCTCAGATTCTTAAACTTCTGATGAGGTGATCTGCCGTGCCTTGGAAACTGCTTGAAAATCTCTGACCTAGAGTGTTCGGTGCAGAGTTAAGCCAGATATGCAGGACTTAGTTGGATGCTTATCCTGGAGTGTTACAATAATATCTGGTGTAATTCTGTGATCAACCAGTTTGATCTAAATAAGCAGCACGCTTAATAATCTAATGACTTCGCTGACCCAACTGCATCCCCCTGACTACCCACCTATGCCTCCAAACACCTAACTGTCCAAGTTCCCACCAAACCATACCGAACTACCAAAATAAAAGCAAAGTGCTCAGAGTGATACCGATGTGAAATTAAAAAACGAAGTTTTGAAAAAGACACATTGGACTGGTAAATTAAACAGTAACTCTGTTTCTCTGTCCATAGAGGTTGCCACCCCTGCTGAGAGACACCAGCCTTTACAGTTTGATACGCACTGTACCCCTACGTCCCATGAGACTTACCCCACCCCCGCCACTGGATCTGACTACCCACTTACTCATACTTGCAGTCACGTACACATTGAAAGACCTGGTCCTTTAAAAGTATACATGAATATATATTTAGGTAAATGACTTGTATCCATCTTTCTCCTACCAAATGCTTTCTTTGGGGATTACTGCGCTGATGCTTTACCCAGGACTGGAAGTTTTGGCTGAAAAGCTGTAAAAGATTTGAGTCACAGAAATCTTTACAATGGCCTCAATGCATTCACCATCATTGCTGACAATATGATGTAGACCTCTACTCACTTTAAATTTCAGTTTTGTCCAAATTCTGATGCAGCGCTGAATGAGTCTTGACCTTTGCCCTATCCCACAAGTGTAAGTCTATTCCTGTCTTGTTAAATAAAGGCAAAGTCTGCAGGGCAAATAAGTAATTTTGCGAAAGTAAGTACTGCAGATGCTGGAGATTAGAGCCAAGAGTGTGGTGCTGGAAAAGCACAGCCTGTCGGCAGCATCCAAGGAGCAGGGAAATCGATGTTTCAGGAAAAAGCCTGATGATGGGCTTTTGCCCAAAACGTCGATTTCCCAGCTCCTCACCTGCTGCCTGACCGGCTGTGCTTTTCCAGCACCACACTCTTGGCAAATAAGTAACTTTGACCACAGTGTCATAATACAAGGAGCATTCAAATGGAGGGAGAGAAAAGGAGTATGGAAGTGCCAGGAGAATGTATAGTCAGGGAGCTATCGGGGCAAATATCCACCCCGGCTCATTTTGACAACTGCTTGCTTTTTGAGAGCCGGTTTTTGGTTTTTGGGGGCTAGCTTTTCGATGTTACTCACTCTTTTATGAGGTGATGTCACTTATTAACATTGTCATGATTGTAAAAGGCCAAGCAGGTGAACCTCTTGGAATATGAGTTCACTGATTGGAGCTGCTGATCTGGTCCAGTTAGGGAGCTCTGGCTGACAGATAAGAACAGGGTGTCAGGTATTCTGTTCATTCTGACAGCAGGCTATGGGGATGCTGAACCAGTGTCAAGAAATCTCCACATGTAAGTAAAGAGTGATTTCGTGATGGGCTACCAGCCTCTGTGGAGTTATTTCAATTACTTTCTGGTAATTTATGGGGTATTTGGACTCAGATCTAGAATTGAAAAATTTGTCAATCATTATCAACCCCATTAAACTTCAAGCCAAAATACACAAGGAAAGCATTAATTGTTTGGATGCCACACAACAAGCATAAATCAATATCACAGTATTCAACTTGCAAAATACTGTGCAAGAAGTGTAAATTAGTATAAGAATGTAAATTTGATTAGATTCCCTACAGTGTGGAAACAGGCCCTTCGGCCCAACAAGTCCTCACCAACCCTCCGAAGAGAAACCCACCCAGACACATTTCCCTCTGACTAATGCACCTAACATTATGGACAATTTAGCATGGCCAATTCACCTGACCTGCACATCTTTGGACTGTGGGAGGAAACCGGAGTACCCGGAGGAAACCCACACAGACACTGGGAGAATGTGCAAACTCCACACAGACAGCCACCCAAGGCTGGAATCAAACCTGGGTCTCTGGCGCTGGGAGGCAGCAGTGCTAACCACTGAGCCACCGTGCCACCCGTGTAAAGGAATGTTTACCTGGAATGAGAGGATGTCTCATAAGGAAAGGTTGGACAGGCTAAGCTTGTACCTGTTGAAGTTCAGAAGACTAATGGGTGATTTGACAGAGCCATGTAAGATCTTGAGCATTCGTGATAGAGTAGGTTGGAGGGGATGTTTCCTCTTATGGGAAACCTAGAACCAGATGCCACTGTTTAAAAATCAGCAATCATCTATGTAAAACAAAGACAAAGCAAACCCTTTTCTCTGAAAGTCATGAGTCTTTGAAAATATCTTCCTGAAAATGTGGTAAAAGTAGTGTCCTTGGATATTTCTAAGGTAGACAAGCAGGAGTTTGAAAGAACATAGCAAGCCAGGCAGCAGCAGGAGGTGGAGATGTCAATATTTCAGGTGTAACCCTTCTTCATTTCTGAGGCAGAGACACTTGTTGGAGGGTAAAGGATTAAGTGGGAATGCTAATTTGAGGTTACATTTGGATCTGTCATGATCTGATTGAATGATGGAGAAGCCTTAAGAGGCCGAATGGCCTACTCCTGTGCCTAATTCAAATGTTTGTATATTTTCTTTCAAAACAACAAGTAAATATTTTGATACATCTAAAGTCACCACCCTAAACCCATCTTATGTAAACTGATGAGGTCACGCTAATGCATTTCCATCACATTCATAGAAGTAGAATATTTTAATCAGATAGCTTCTTAGTGCGTCTCAGATCTCCGTCTCAGATTTAAACTGAGCAATTGACGCAGTATTCATTACAATCACTTTCACAACAATTTTCTCATTGAGTCAAAGAATCCCTACATTGTAGGAAGTGAGCATTCGGCACCGTTCCTCTGAAAAGCATCTCCCTACCCCATCTCTGTAACCCCAATGGGGAATGTACCACAGCTAACCTAGCTGACTTGCACATCCCTGGACGCTATTGGGCAATTTGTTTTAGCCAGTACCTTTAATCTGCAGGAGTCGTTCCTGAGCACATAGTAATAGAGATATACAGCAAGGAAACAAACCCCCAGTTTAACTCGTCCATGCCAACCACATGTCCTAAATTAATCTAGTCCCACTTGCCAGCATTTGTTCCATATCCCTCTAAACCCTTCCTATTCATCTATCTATCCAGTTGCCTTTTAAATGTTGTAATTGTACCAGCTTCCACCATTTCCTCTAGTAGCTCATTCCATACACGCACCACCCTCTGCGTGAAAACGTTGCCCTCTCAGCTTAAACCTATGCTGTCTAATTTTGGACTCCCCCACCAGAGGGAAAAGACCCTATCCATGCCCCTCATGGTATTACAAACCTCTATAAGGTCAACCCTCAGCCTCCGATGCTCCTGGGAAAACAGCCCCAGCCAATTCAGATTCTCCCTATAGTTTAAGCACTCCAACCCTGGCAACATCCTTGTAAATATTTCCTGAAACCTTTAAGGTTTCACAACATTCTTTCTGTAGGAGGGAGACCAGAATTGCACACAATATTCCAAAAGTGGCCAAACCAATGTCCTGTACAGACACAACATGACCTCCCAACTCTCTCACTCAATGCTCTGAATAATAAAGGAAAGCATACCAAATGCCGCCTTCACTATCCTATCTATCTGCAACTCCACGTTCAAGGAACTATGAACCTGCTCTTCAAGGTCTCTTTTTTCAGCAACACTCCCCCGGACCTTACCATTAAGTGCACATGTCCTTCCCTGATTTGCCTTTCCAAAATGCAGCATCTCACATATATCTAAATGACACTCCATCTGCCACTCCTCAGCCCATTGACCCATCTGATCAAGATCCCATTGTACTCTGAAGTAACCTTTCTCGCTCTCCACTGCACCTTCGATTTTGGTGTCATCTGCAAACTTACTAACTATATCTCCTATGTTGATATACAACTCATTTATATAAATGACAAAAAGCAATAGACCCAGCACTGATCCTTGTGGCACACCAGTGGTTGCATTCTTCCAGTCTGAAAAGCAGTCCTCTCACCATCACCCTCTGTCTTCTACCTTTGAGTGAGTACTGCATCCAAGTGGGTAGTTCTCCCAGTATTCCATGTGACCTAACCTTGCGAACCAGTCTACTGTAAGGAACCTTGTCAAACGGCTCCTTAACTTATACTAGAGATACTAAATTCATTTGCAAGTCATTCATTACCTCAGTGATTTCAAGTTTTCCTTGGACCTAACTGGCTGAATTGTTCCTTTGTCGGCAGAAACTATTCACTCTTTGCAGCCTTACTCCCTCACTGTTTTACAGCTTCTCTGCCACCTCTCTCTCACCACCACTTCAGCCTCCCTGTGTTTCCCAACCAAGAGGTAGAATCAATTTGAATGGACCTTAGATGGAATAAGACCTGTTTAATTAGACAGAAATTAAATTGAGAAATTAAAGAAAAATATATAACGAAGATAATACAGCAATTATGGAGAATCTTTCTCTTGGTTGGAGAAATTAATTTCCAGGACTGACTGACTTGAGTTTATCAAATGTGTACAAGATAATTTTATGCATCAGACTATTGGGGAAATAACTTGAGAATGGACTATTTTAGATTTTGCAGATTGCAGTGATGCAAGGTTAGTTGATGATCTTGTAGTGCCTCTGGGGAAAATGCTCATAATATATTGAAATTTGTCATGGAGTTAGAAAGTGATTTAGTCCAGAAACAAACTAGGGCTTAAAGTCTAAAGAATGTAAACCATGTAGGTTTGACAGATGATTTATTTCAGATGAGTTCAGCTATATTAAATAATATTTGATAAGAAATGGCAATCTGATAAATGGCCCTAAATATTGATGCAAATAAAATTAGAGATAGTGTTAGGTTAAAAAAAAAGTCTTAGAATGTTGCTATTTAGAGTGGTAAACCTGAAGATTTAGAGGATTTTAAGATTTTGAAATTCAACAATTTTCAGCAAAATATTTCATGAAAATACATATAGAAAATCTAGCAAGAGTTGTCAAATTGGATGGTTATAAACTTCAATGGGTATGTGAAATGAAGAGACTTTCAAAAGTAAATGTGGAAATTTTACAAGCAGAGACAGGACCAATTATAATAGTGAATAAAGAAATGATACATGGATGATTATTGTATTTAGTTCTGGGCACCATACTTTATAAAGGATGTATTCTGCATTCAAGAGGGTGCAGAAATGATTTATGAAAATTGATTCGAGGTTGAGACCAAAATGCTGAGGCTGGGAGTGTATTTGCTTTTGAAAAGAGAAAATTCAAAGGAGATTTAATAAACATGTTCAATGTCGAGGGGTTTGGATGAAGAAAATAAAGAAAAACTATCTCTTATGACAGAAGAGTGAAGAACCAGAGGACATGGATTTAAACCGATTCTTTTTTCAAAATGCACAGATAGAACAATGAACAAAGAAAATTTATAACCCAGGAACAGGCCATTCAGCCCTCCAAGCATGTGCCGATCCAAATGCACTGTCTAAACCTATCGCCCAATTCCTAAGGCTCTGTATCCCTCTGCTCCCCACCTACTCATGCATCTGTCCAGATGCACGTTAAATAAATCTACCATGCCTGCCTCTACTATCTCTGCTGGCAACGCATTCCAGGCACTACCACCCTCTGTGTAAAGTCCTTGCTGCATGTATCCCCCTTAAACTTTTCACCTCTCACCTTGAACGCGTGCCGTCTCGTTATTGAATCCCTCACCCGGGGAAAAAGCTTATCTCTATCCACTGTCTATACCCTTTGTAGACCTCAATCAGGTCCCCCCATAATCTCCTTTTTTCTTATGAAAACAATCCTAACCTACTCAACCTCGCTTCATAGCTAGCACCTTCCACACCAGGCAAGATCCTCGGAAACCTTCTCTGCACCCTCTCCGAAGCATCCACATCATTTTGGTAATGTAGCGACCAGAACTGTACACAGTATTCTAAATGCGGCTAAACCAAAATCTTGTATAATTATAACATGACCTGCCAGTTCTTATACTCAGTACCCCATTTGATGAAGGCAAGCATACCATATGCCATCTTGACCACTCTATCCACCTGTGCAGCCACCTTCAGAGTACAATGGACCTGAACCTCCCAGATCTCTCTGCTCATCAACTTTACCCAAGGCTCTTCTGTTTACAGTACAGTTCGGTCTAGAATTAGACCTTTCAAAATGTATCATCTCACATTTGCCTAGATTTAACTCCATCTGCCACTTCTCTGCCCAACTCTCCAATCTGTCTATATTCTCCTGTATTCTTTGACAGTCCCCTATGCTTTCTGCCACCAAACTTGGTGTCATCTGCAAACTTATTGATCAGACCACCAATGCCCTCTTCCAGATCATTTATGTATATCACAAACAACAGTGATCCCTGTGGAACACCACTGGTCACCTTTCTCCATTTCGAGAAACTCCCTTCAAGTGATACTCTCTGTCTGTCACATCATAAATGATGAGAGGAAAATCTTTTTTATGCAACTAAGGATATTGAGAAATACTAGTGATTAAAGATTGTGAAAATCCCCTTGACCTGATGACCAAACTGAAACATGTAAAAGAGGTAATTATAGACATAGTGGATGCATTGATTTTAATTTTCCAGAATTTTGTAGAATTTAGAATATTTAATTTATAATAGAACAATGATGGATTTTGGTGAACATAAACTGAAGTGGCCGTATTTGTACCAGATCATAGGGCTGCTCTCTCATTAGCGAGCAATGACTGGTGGTGGTTTAACCTGACGGTCAATGTACCTCGGGTGATGGGAGAGGTTGAGAAGGAGACACCTTCGTGATAACCTCAGCTGATGTGGGAATTGAACCTATGCTGTAGACGTGACTCTTCTTAGCCAACCAAGCTAATCACTGCCCCAGAATACAGTGCTGCTATTCTAGAAAAGCAGAAATAAAGTAGGGAACTATCAACAGATCAGTTAGTCTCTTATCTGTCTAATGGGAAATTACAGAATTAATCACAAAGTATATAATAACTGGGCACTTTGCCCATCATGATATTAATTTTTGAGTCAAGAATCTATGAAAGAGAAATTGTGTTTGAGAAATGTACTATCATGTCCACTCATAATCTTAAGGATGTGGTTGTACTGCCTCTTTAACAGTGATGGAGAACATTTTAGCTTGTCTAGAAGTAGCTATCTAACTCTTCATTAACGTTTAGCTTGAACTTGATGTCATATTGAGTATATAGTCAGTAATATATGAATTCCTGTTATAGAAAACAGATTAAGCAGTCCACGGAGTCTCCATATTGCCTTCAAAAATCATTGTGACGTCTTTTATAGTGTTTGTCAGAAACAGGCTCTGCTGCCTGTGTTCTGAAACATTAAAATTAACCATACCACTATGCCCCATAAATCTCTTTCTTGGAAGCAGCACGAGATTGAAACCTCAAATGTTTTCCAACTATATTTCCTACTCTAAATAATCACATCCTTTAGCTAGAAAATGCACAAAGGTTGTGTCTAAGAATAGGCATGAACAGTAATCTTGCAAGAGAAAAATACAATTTCTCTTCTTGTAATGTGCCATTAGTTGGGTAGTAGATATTGCAATGGAATGTTTAGCTGTGAAAGGAGAGTGGCATCACAGCTGCATCTGCATCTTGGGTGCCATTTTTAGCATCCTAGGTTAAGAAGGAGCATATTTTTTCAAGATCAAGATTATATTTCATTGAAAGTATTAATCATCTTAATCTCTCATCTTTATTAATGTTAATATTGCTAGATCAGCTTCTTTAAATACAACTAAGTAATATTCTGAAGTGATGAGGACAAATGGCTTTTTATTGTTGCGTGAATGGTTAACTAAATGTCACGTTGCTTAACATAAAAACAATCAAAGGTTTCAGATCTGTACTTGTACTTATGTCGCACATTCTGGTATAGTCAATACATTAGTTAATATATGAACTGTCAGTAATGTGCTATATGTGAATGAATGAATTTATCATTGTTTGCTTCGTGTTGAGATATCTTCTCGAGCTTACTGGTTTATATATCTGGTCTTTCAGATCACGTATCAGTTGGAGGGCTTGGAGACAGCTTTTATGAATATTTGCTCAAGGCATGGCTGATGTCAGACAAGACTGATGAAGAAGCCCGGAAAATGTATTATGATGCAGTTCAGGTAAACAGGGCATTTTAATCTTCCATCTATTCTCTTGGTAATACAAGTGAACATATGGTTTCCTGAAAAAAAAAGTGATGCAGAAAATGTGAAGCATTTAGTGCTTATATTTGACAAGTTATAAATTACAAATTAAATAGATAATCGTTTTTTAAAGTTTGACGTAGTTAAATTGAACTGCTGTTTTTAGGAAAGAAACATATTTATTTTCTTTGTTTGCCTGTTACAGAATAATACAATAATCTGTCTTCAATACATCAAATGATATTGCGTGGAACACTCACATTTTAGGATAAACAAGTTTATAAATATTTCTATTCCCATTCTTTCCATGATTGGATTCTATGAGGATGCTATGTGGACCTCAGGGTGACAAACACAGCTAAACAAACAGAGCCTTTGCATGATGTTTTCTTGAAGCATGGCACCACAGTAGGACCTATGGGATTGTCACTTTGCTTCTTTGCCAAAGTTCTACATAATTTTTAGATCATGTTTCTTACTCTGGAACCAGGAGTGTTATTCTAGCAAATGTCAAAATCTGAAAAGACGTATTTGGCTCCTTCAAGCATTGCATAAAAATAGGATGTGAATGTTCCTGCATATATTGAAAGTTTACCGTCTTAGTTTACCATTTAATTAAAGGGTCCTTCGTTTATCGTGAGAATTTAATTTGGCTCCAGTTTAAACAAATGCCATCTGACTGGAAGCAATCATATAGCTTCCATTCACCCATTTATAGCAGCAATATATATGTAGCCTGACTGCTTTCTAGCTTATTAAAACAAAGTAACTACAAGCAATTTCACTTATGTTAGATGCACTCATTACAAATTATAAATGAAAAATATTTCATGAACTCCAGTGTCTCACATCCTGAGTAAAGTGTTTGCCGAATAAATTATTTGTTCCATTTTACAATATAATTGCATTGTAGAATCAGTATAGCCAATGATGAATTTAATGCTGTTGTAACATTGTAAATTCAGTTTCTTAAATTGCATTTTTAAACAGCCAATTTTGACTCAGTGGTAGCATGCTCAGCTCTGGATATAAAGTTGAGGTTTTAAGTGTCAGTTGAAAGATTTGAAGACAATCCAAATTGACTCTTCAGTGTGGTGCTGAAAGAATTCTGGTCTGCGGCTGATGCTGTATTTCTGGTGTGCTGTAAAAGTGGGACATCTGTCCTCACAGCTAGATATGAAAATCAGATTCAAAGAAGAGTAGAGGAATTCACCTGATGACCTGACTATACCCTTGACAATATTAATGGGATTATCTAGCTATTAACCTTGTTGCTGTTTGTGGAACCTTGCTGTGAGTTTTCCTATATTACAACAGTAAATATGTCTCAGAAATATTCCACTGGCTGTAAAGCACTATGGCATGTTGTGGGGATGTGTGAAGTATTATGTAAATAAATGTATTCAATTGAACTAAAATTGATTGCTTTTGTTTTTGCTTATTCAAAGACACATAGCAATTGTCTTCAAGAATTCAGGCACATTCCTGATTTTCTTTTAGTGCTAAGTTTGAATGCAGGAAGGAACTTTTTAACTTCAGCTTGTTGGTGTTTGAACCCCTTTATATTGGTAACACATAAATAGTTGAAAATAGCCCAGTGACAAATGTTGTGTTGCAGTAATGTCAAACTGCCGTTGGAAACACACTGGGGAGAAAGGAAGGCTGGTAACTTATTCTTATCTAAATCTAGCTCCTGTTTAGGTTATAAAGCTAAGTGATTTTGGAAAACCATAAATGATTCATATTTAGTGATCTGAGCATCTCTATAATGGAAAAAAGTTCACTGTAAATTGAAGTGACCAAAGTATTGATAACTGACAAAATTGTCAATAGTTGTACGTCCTAACGTGGAGGAACAATATGAATACTAGAAGTTTGCTTATCGCCAGACACCCTATGTTGCGACAACGTATTTATCCCAGAAAACATTTAATAGTGATATTTTGTTATTCTCACAGGCAATTGAAACGCATTTGATTAGAAAATCCAATGGAGGCCTTAAATATATTGCTGAATGGAAAGGTGGATTACTGGAGCACAAAATGGGCCATCTGACGTGTTTTGCAGGAGGAATGTTTGCACTAGGTGCAGATGGTGCACCTGAAGAAATTCGCAGCCATCACATGGAACTAGCTGCTGAGATTGCACGGACTTGCCATGAGTCTTATGACCGTTCAGGTACACCTTACCTGTTAATGTCTTTACTCTCAGCTGTTTTTTCCCGTTCCCCATGATATTGATTCTTTGCTGACTGTAATTGCATAGGGGTTGGCCAACTTCTCCAAGTGTCCATTTCTCACTGATGATCCATTCCCTGGCATAACAGTAGCTAATTCAACCGCAGGTAGCATTGCAGTTTCTTCAGATCCTGCTGTCGCCTATCATCCACAGCGGCACACTTCCAGGGAGGATCATCATAATATGTGAAATATACAACATGGAAACAGCTGTGACTGCCTAATCCATTTGTCTTGATGTTTAAGTTCCCTAGTAACGAGGAGCAGGACTCTTGGTTTCATTTTTGCCTTCTTCCCAAAGGACATTGAAGTTATTAGGAGCCAACCTTTACACTATTCCATTCTTCTACTCACGCATATTTCCTGAATAACTCTCTAGTATTCTTCAACAGATGGTAACAAGGATGTTGAACACAGCACTTTATGCCCTCTTGCTGTGCTTTTATGAAGTGTAAAAACTTAAGGCAGATGGCAGAATTAAAGTAGATGCAGAAGTAAAATGTAAACTCTTGGATACATAATATCAGGAGATCATTTGGGTCTGGATTCATAGGAAAAATAACTTTAAAAATGCTATTGAAATAATATTAACTCAAAATTAATGTCAAGGAAATTATATGGTTCAAAGGACTTGTCTAAGTTAGATGTGTAAATGAGAGGGTGGAATCCTTCTCCTTATGCAATACAGAGTGCTGTAAAACAATCAGCCATGCAGTTAAAGCTAATTACTGCTAAACAAGGGGTCTAATTTATTACTGATGTCTTCACTGTGATTTCAGTGAGACAGATTACTACCGGCTCTCCATGACCACTGCCAATTTCTTGTCATCTCTCTTTCTGTTGTCAACCTGTTTATCTAACATTCAGTCCTGGATGAACTGCAATTTATTCCCATCAAACTTTAAGACGACAGACGCTATCATCCTTGGCACCTCACCATGTAATCCTCCTATTTTATCAGCAGTTTGAAAACTGCAAACAAAATCAAGATCACAAAAAAACTCAAACCTTGGCCAGCTTATTTCAGCATTCTCTTTTATAAATTCTCTCCCTGCCTCTATTGCTTTAAAATAAAATTTCAGCATTTCAAGATTCTAAACTTCATAATTTAATAAGTCGTTTCTGATCACTGAAATTTGTGTTTTCCTGTTTTTGTACTCAAGCTGTTTTTTTCTTGTACTAATTTAATAAATGAACCACATTTCAAAGGGGAGCAATTTTGAAAATTAGTCATTTAAATTTTTGATAAGTAAAAATTTTGGAACAAAATTAATGTTATGTTATAACTGTAATGTACATATTATTTGTTACATGGTTAAATTATTTTGACCTACTCTTAAATATACAGCCACTAAATTAGGTCCTGAAGCATTCAGATTTGATGGAGGTGTTGAAGCTATTGCAACAAGACAAAATGAGAAATATTATATCCTGCGACCTGAAGTCCTTGAGACACACATGTACATGTGGAGGCTAACCCATGATCCCAAGTACAGGCAGTGGGGTTGGGAAGCTGTACAGGTATGTATTTTTCTCCCTAGCTTTAGTAAAACAGCATGTATTTGACCAATGTACCTTTTCTATTTGCAAATGTTATATTTCCATGATCGTGCATGGTAACTACTGTTAGAACACACGTTTGTTTTTCATGATTCATTTGGCTCTTAGGCCTGACCATCATATGATGAGAAGGGTAACTTTAGTGGCTAAACTTCAAAAATAGTTGCATAGATTAATGTGTGGGTACATCACAATTCATAGATCGCAATACAGGTATTACTGTGTACTACCTGCTCATTTCAATGATCTCTGTATACAACCCACACTAACCACATGGTTTATTGCCTGGACACATCAGCAGAGTGACTAGGCTCTACTCTGCATCTCCTAGAGGACAGATGCTTTATAGCTGTGAGTGCTCCAGTGCTTTTGAATGTTTCACTTCGAGGTCTGGTGGGAGATGTTGAAAGAAGCACAGTTGCTCTTTATATGTAAGGGCCCAGAAGTCCACCCCACAGTCAAAAGACTTTGGGAACAGATAATGCTGGAGGTCAGTGCCAGCTGTCAGGCCTGAGGACCTGGTTGCAATGATAGAAGAAGTTTGGTGATCTATCACAAATGGTCAAGTTTTATAAATGCTATTTCCTGTCGCTATCTGTACCAGTCGCGTGAGCCACTGCTAAAGCCGCTCAGCACTAATCCACCATCAATCTTTAACAATCATAACTCAAACAATCAATCATTCACATGCTTCACATATACTCTTATGGGTTTAATACTGTTGCAAGCCTCGCATATGCTCTTCTCAGGTTGCACACGTAGCTAGCTATTCACAATAAAAGTACATCAATCAAACCAGTTATGCTACATTCACTGATGCACTTTCATCTCTCTTGCTAAACCCATGTTATGATATCCATACAGACCATTAACGTTTAAAGAGAAATTTGAGAATCTAGAGATGAACGGAAAGAAATTCCGCTTAACTATCCCATGGTTTAGACAAATAAATTTTACTATGAAAGAAACAAAGAGAATGATACAAAAAGAATTTTCAACAGCCTGATAAGTAGTCAAAGACCTTCTGGCAAAGAAAGGTTCAAAGACCAAAATGGAAGAATTTTCGTGTAAAGTATACTTAGTTATGTTTAATTATGCATTCCATTGTCAAATCTAAGCATTTACCTAAGATCAAGTATACTAAAATTCTCCTACTTTGGCCTTTGAACCTTTCTTTCCCAGAAGGTCTTTGACTACTTATCAGGTTGTTGAAATTCTTTCACTTCCTGGGACCAAACCAAAGTGTCACAGCTCTCAGGAATTGACTTTAATTCTTCTCAGTGCTTCAGCTATCTTCTGAGTTTTCAGCTTTCTTCAGACCTTTTCACTATCCACCAGCTGAACGACTCTGCTGTTCCTCGGAACCTTATGATTGTAGATGCTCAGCTTAAGAAGGGTTTCACTGGATCTTGCTTATTCTCTTCACTTCACGGTGCTCTTTGTTTCAGACAGTTCTTTAGTTTCTGGTCTGCAGCTGCTTTTCAGCTCTTAGTAGACTCTTCCTGATCCTCTGAACTTGAAGCTTCCACCCACCAACTCGTGGACTCACTGCTCCAACTCCAAAAACCTTCTCAAAAAATCCCACCAAAACTGTTTCCAAAATTTCAATCTGGGTTCCACCTTGAATTACTTATCTCTAAAGCAACAGGGATTTATTTACATGTCTGCTAAAATTTTAGATTAATTAACCTCTGGCTGTCTAATCAAATGTTTTGATTCTAGAATCCTTTTAAATAATTTAAATTTCTAATAAGTGAGTACAGTTTTATTGTCAGAATTTGCTGTCTGATGTTCCCCAATTAAATGAAGGCTTGTACCCTCTGAACTCTGACTACATACAACCTTTGAACTGCCATTATTTGACTATTCTGGGAATTTTAGACTCCCAATATATTAAATTATTTTTGCTTACAACATTAATCTTCCCAAATCTAAATAATAACACTAAAATATAAGTATGAACCATGAACTAGATGAATCTAACACATAGTAGAGCACAACTGGTTGCAACAGGAGCTAACTCAAAGACCAAGATCCTAATTTGCCTTGAAAGAGATGGTGCTCGCCATTTTGAGATGGCCATGGGTGAGGCTCTAACATCTAAAGTGATATCTAATATTCCTCCATGCCTTCCCCCACCCCCACATCCCATTTCACCCTCATCGCACACACCCTCTTGATTGACACGCTACTGATGCTTTAAAAATGTGCCTCATTCCTTCACCATCCCGCACAATAATGTTAGATATGTGTCCATTTCCTCCCCAGTCACAAAGAGGTGCAATCCAGTCAGGCACAGAAGAAGATGATGACAAAAAACACGCTATTATTTGATTTCACTCTTGTAACGGTTGACTCAGATACTGATACTGGTCATAATTTATTAGATAGCAGAGAAATGGATTTTGCTCATGGTGACTGCATTCTGGATTAGTTGTGCTGGAAGAGCACAGCAGTTCAGGCAGCATCCGAGGAGCCCTCAGATGCTGCCTGAACTGCTGTGCTCTTCCAGCACCACTAATCCAGAATCTGGTTTCCAGCATCTGCAGTCATTGTTTTTACCATCAAGTTAAGGATAGCACAGGGACTATCTTGGTGGAGGGTACAACAGGTTCTGCTGCAGTGGCTTCATTTAATTAAGGGGAGGCAAAGTTGTAATGGTAATGTCACCAGATTAATAGCCCAGACACCAGAGCTAATGCTTCGGGGACATGAGTATAATTCCTATCACAGCATGGAGTAAATCTGAATTCAAAGAATGAAAAATCCTAATGTCAACCATTTAACCATTGTCATTAAAACTTATATGGTTCATTAAGGTTCTTCAAGATAGGAAATCTGCTCTCCTTACCTGGTCTAGACTACATTAAACTCCAGACACACAGCAATGTGGTTGGTGATTAATTGTCCCTGTGGACCTCACCAGTCACTCAGTTTGAATGGCAGTTAGGAATGGACAATAAATGCTGACCCAGCCAGCAACACCCACAGCCCTCAAACAAACAATAAAATAAATGAGCACTTTAAGGCAATCTATCAAAGAATTTGTGCAGTGAAACATTTAGTGCATTAGGAAATCTGCTAGGAAATCTATGCTGCAGTAAGAGATGAGACTGTGATCCTTCAAGGTCAATTTCAGTCATGCAAATGCAGATTGCTGCAGGGGGCTTCAAGAGTGTCACACCAGTTCAACAGTCATTCGTCCCCCAACAGATGATTAGATTTACTGATGCATCACCCAGGAGAGTGGCATTGGCTCATGAAACATCAATCTGATGACGTCTCTCTCTCTCTCTCTCTTTTGCTCATCCTTTCTGCCTGTCCCACTCTGCCCTTGACAGCCAGCTCAGATTTTTTTTTGTTGCTGTGATGTTGCAATCCTCAGCCAGGCCTTCTGGCTAGAGATGCTCCAGATTATTCTCCAATACCATCTGCAATCTCTGCTACAGAAAGTCTGTAATTGTCCACCAGCCATGCTGCAGCGAGTGAATTAACAATGGATAGAAGGACTAAGATGGGAAAAGGTACATGGAAGACAGATGCTAAGGGCAGTTACAAGTTATCAGTTAATTTTTGGATGCAATGTACTTAATTACATTTCTACATTTGGTTTGAAATGTGTACATGTCTGTGCCTATTAATTTTGCAGTATGGCCAATGTGTAGGCCCGTGTTGGAAGGTTAAATGTTTAGGGAGTTACATTTGTCTATGTACCAGTGTGAAGAGTTCTTCACTGACAGCCCAGCTGGAAATATGCTACCTATGTTAATCCCTCCTCTTCCTGCTCTTCAACAGTTTGTAATCTAACCACAGATAAACTCTGTGCCTTTCTTAGTAGCGTGGCTGTACAACATGCAGCAGACTACCACGAATTCCTGACTTTTACAAAACTCCTTCATAACTGTACAGGTGGCAAAAATATTGTATCAAAAATATTGTATCACAGTCTGTTCTGTCACATTCTGTGGCAACATTGCTTTCTTTCTAAGTGTGCTGCACGTGTCTGGCCATTATAAGAACAGCGGAGCAGGTATAGGCCATTTAACCCAGTGAGTCTGCTCCACCATTCAGTGACATCATGGGTGACATGATAATCCTCAACTCCACTTTCCTGCCTTTTCCCCATAATCCTTGATTCCCTCACAGATTACAAATCTGTCTGTCTTAGCCTTGAATATATTGAATGACCCAGCTTCTACAGCCCTCTGTAATAAAGAATTTGACCCTCAGAGAAGGAATTACTCCTCTTCTGTGTCTTGAACGTGCGATCCCTTACTCCGAGATGATGCTGTCTGGTCCACTCTTCCACAAGGGGAAACAACTTTTCCATATCTACCCTGTCAAGTACCCGAAGAATATATTGTGTTCCAACTGAGTCGTCTCTTATTGAATTTTAGAGGAATAGGTTCAGGCCAAATCTATTCAATCTCTCCTCACAAGACCCAGGAGCAACCTAGTGAACTTTTTCCAGACTGCCGCCAATGCCCATATAGCTTTCCTTTTGATAAGGGGACCAAAAGAGTTCACAGTATTCCAGGAATGATCTAACTAGTTCCTTGTATATTTTTTAGCAAGACCTTCCCATGTTTATGCTCCATTTCCTTTGGAAAAAGGTCAATATTCCATTTGCCTTCCCTATTACCTGTTAAATCTATATGCTAGATTTTTATGATTTATGAATGAGGACTCCCAAATCACTTTATGCTGTAACTTTCTACAGTCTTTCTGCATTTAAATATTATTCAGCTCCTCTATTCTTCCTGCCAAAGTATATGATCTCACATTTTCCCCACATTGTATTCCATCTGCCAAGCTTTTGTCCACTCACCAATCTTGTCTATATATCTCATTGTGTCAACCTCAGCACTTGCCTTCCCACCTATTTTTGTGTCATCTGCAAACATGAGTACATTCAATTTCATCTTTCAGGTCATTAATATATGTTAGAAATAATTGTAGCCACAGCATTGAATCCTGTGGCACTGCACCAGTTACAGATTGCCACCCTGAAAATGTCTCCATTGTCCCAACCCTCCAACTTCTGTTAGTTAGCTTATCCCCTATCACTGCTAATATATTACCTCCAACACTATGGGCTTTTATCTTATAAAGTAGCCTAATGTGGCAGTTTATTGATTTCCTTTTGGAAACCCAAATATGTTACATTCACTGATTCCCCTTTATCTCTCCTGCTTGTTACTGCTGCAAAGAATTTTAATAAATTTTTCAGATATAATTTCACTTTCATGAAGCCATACTGACTCTGCTTGGATGTATTATGTATTTCTAAGTGTTTCGCTAATACATCCTTTATAATACTCCAGTATTTTTCCCAATAACAAATGTTAAGCTAACTGGCCTATAGCAATCTTTTTTTTTGACTCACCTTTACATCAACAGATTTCCAATCCTCTAGGATTTTTGCAGAATCTAAGAATTCTTGGAAAATTACAACCAGTGCATCCATTATCTTTGGAGCTACTTGTTTTAATATCCTAGAATGCATCTGGTGAAGTCCAGGGGAATCTATTGGTCTGGATGTCCATTAGTTTCCCTCGTACTTTTTCTCCAGTAGCAGTGATTGTATTTATTTCCTTTCCTCCTTGATTGATTAGCATTTTTGGAATGCTATGTCTATCTTCTATGAAAGCTGATGCAAAGTATTTATTCAACTTCTCTGCTGTTTCCTGGCTCCTTATTGTTTCCCCAGCCTCATTATCTCAGGGGCCTATGTTAACTTTGGCTTCTGTCTTCCTTATTATATATTGAAAGAAGCTCTTACTATTGGTCTTGATGTTACTTGCATGGATTATGCATTTCTGATGAAGGGCTTATGTCCGAAATGTTGACTCTCCTGCTCCTCAGATGCTGCCTGACCTGCTGTGCTTTTCCAGCATCACACCTTTCGACTCTGGAT
The DNA here is from genome assembly GCF_004010195.1 of Chiloscyllium plagiosum. Lineage (NCBI taxonomy): Eukaryota > Metazoa > Chordata > Chondrichthyes > Orectolobiformes > Hemiscylliidae > Chiloscyllium > Chiloscyllium plagiosum. Next base: position 72,821,163 of record NC_057712.1, read on the forward strand.
TATGCATCAGAGACGTTAACCAAGGTGCCATGGAATATTCTTCTTGCCCTCTTTTGGTTTGTCAGAGTGATTGAAATACAGCTAGCATAGCAAACTGTCAAAAGAATGATGCTATCATGACTTTAGTCAGGATACTAGGCATGATGCGTTGAATGGTCACAACCTAGCTGCGTGTGGAGAGAGTGGAATTCTGTTTTGATGGCACAGTTGGAATAAGGTGTCCACAAAGAAATATATGCTTCCAGTTAGTCACTCCCTGCACCATGGAGAAGTGTCCAGTCCTGTGTAAGGCTGCCTGATAGTTATTCATTCTATCTTGCCAGGGGAGGAAGTGAAGCAATCAGCAACAGTAGATGTCAGATTGTGGAGATGTTGCAAATGTTAATGCTGCAGCTTGGAAGGAACAAGATGCATGAACAGTAGTAGTCACTGTCACGGTTACAGCTGTATTTGCCTTGATCTTTGGTTGTAGCCATGGCTGAAATAGGTGCCAGATTTCATTGAGAATGTCCTTACTAAAGTATCGACACCCTGCAAATTATTCCTCACTGAGATCCAGGAAGGAGTGTTATGACCAAGTACATGTAGAGGCTCCTACTGAGAGGCCACAGCTTCCTCCCTCCCCTAGTCTGACCTATTCTGTGTATTCTCAGTTCTGTTTGGGGAAGTCCTTTTCATGCCGACTCATAAAATGTTTCTCAATTCTTTCCAGAGATATATTTGCACATATTATTAATTCAGCTTTTGGGGAATTTTTTATTTAAAAGCTTATTCAGGAAAAGGAAAGTGTTGCTTTACTTGGATGATATTTCTGATTTTTGATCCCAGTGCAGATGTTTATTACTTACAGGTTGGATGCTGAGTCAAGCTTTCTGTCCCATTATTACACATTGAGTCACTAAATACAGAGCAGAACCTATTCCACAAGTTTAATTCTTCTGATTTCCTGCAATTGCAATTCAATCACTGTAACAAATTTCAATGAGATTGTCAATCTGAGTTGACAGAGATCGATCTTAGTTGTCTTCAATCCCTGGAAAGAACTATATTTTAGCCCACATTTTTGTTCTCTAATAATCATTTTTACCTTTAAAATGAGTGTTATTTATGTGTTCACAAAGTATGAAAGTGCTAGATTTTGGTGGAACAATATTAATAAGAAAGAAGTTTTGCATAAATTCTGCCTTAGATGAATTTTTTTATGCACTGGCTTAATTAAAAAGAAGCTTCACAAAGTATTTATGGCACAGAAAATGTGCAATATAACTCAAAATAACTCCTTTCACCACCCCTCTCTAATGTCCTCAACATATTCCTTATATTCGTTTCGACTGTTAAATCTCACTGGAGTAGGTGACTGAAAATCTAGCCCCGCTACACCTTAAGTAGTCACAAAACTTAAAGGTTTTGGAAGTACATAGCATTCTTCTGTTTACCTATCTTCCACACTAAGGTTGACAGATAGCAGGACATTTTCTGTACTTAATAAGAAAGATTATTTATTTTTTTAAAAATCGATTCTAACTACATATTGACAATTTTGAACCATTAACAGATGTCTACTATTTAAAACCCTAGTCCCCATATGAATTCCCTCCATATGCACACGTACTGACAACGACAGACAAGTAAAAAGAGAGGGTGTTATGGGTGGAGGGAAAGACTGGGAAGGCAGTTCTCTTGTTCCTATCTATGCGGTTTGCTGTTGTAATTCTTATGGTAAGCAGAACGCTGCTTCTCAATCTTCCTTCTCCTGATATTTTGACCTGTTTGCAGGAGATATAGGGTGACTGGTTCCCATTTATAAAGGTCATTGACTTATTAACTAAAAGTCACAGCTTACAACAAATGGAAAGGGCAAATAAACTGTCTACTTTCAGGTTTGAGATACTTTTCTATTGCAGAGGAAAGAGACAGCTCCGGCCTTTGTGGAATTCCAGTTTCTTCATGGAAATATTCACACCTCCAGGCTGTTCAGCTACCTGGGAGCCAATCATATAGTTGGCAGTCAGAAAGCCTTTGTTAACTAGAATTGGGTCACTCATCTACAAACCAATCAGTTACTTGTTGCAAGCCAAAACAACATTAGTACACATCACTTGGCTTCAGGTAATCTGCAATTGACACTGTTGCCTCAACAGTGCTAGGGGCCTGGGTTCGCATCCAGCTTTGGGTGAATGTCTGGCTGTGTGGAGTTTGCATGTCCTCCTGTGTCTGCATGAGTTTCCATCAGGTGCTCCAATTTTCTCCAACAGTCCAAAGATGTGCAGGTTAGGTGGATTGGCCATGCTAAATGTGGGGTTACAGGGATAGGGTGGGAGGGCAGATCTGAGTGGGATGCTCTTCGGATAATCTGCAGGCCAAATGCACTGTATGACAAACAACTGTATTAGCAGTATTTAGAATAAGTAACAAAACAGAAATTGCTGGAAAAACTCCCAGAAAGGGATTGCATGTCCATGGTGAATAGGAGGCGGCTGGAGCTCGCAAACTGGAAACTCCAAAACTGCCAAAAAATGTCAGCCATGTCAACTCATCTGTGCACTTCTGCCTTCATCCTCACTTCCCTCCAACAACGATAGATTCCCAACCCACCAACATTCTCATCAAAAGGATTATAAAGCTGCCATTTCTGCCATCTCCAGCAGAATGCCATAACCTGATGCATATGCCTCAATGCCTCACCCCCCCCCCCCTCCCTTGTCAGCCTTCCACAGGGACTGTTCCCTCCAGGACACCATAGTCCACTTCTTCTTCATTCCCAATACCTCTCCATAACCCACAGCAGCTTCCCATGCCATCGCAGAAGGTGTAATACCTGCCCATTTACTTCCTCTCTTCTCACTGTCCAAGGCCCTAGACAGCCTTCCAGGTGAAGCATCGATTTACCTGAACTGTGCTCAATGTAGGCTGGGTAACCCATTTGCAGAACACCTGTGTTCTGTCAGCAAAAATGGCCCTGGGCTTCGTGATGCCTGCCACTTCAACACACTGCTGTGCTCCTGGTCAACATCTCTTCTCAAACTTGCTACATTGCTCCGGTACAAGCTGGAAGAACAGCATCTAATTTTCCACCTGGGGACCCAGCGACCTCCACTACTCAATAACTAATTCAATAATTTTCGGGCCTGAGCACCTTCTCTGATGTTCTTATCCCAACTTCCAGACAGTAGATCGTACAATCACATGGGCAGCTACCATGGGCGGCACGGTGGTTAGCACTGTTGCCTCACAGCGCCAGAGACCCGGGTTCAATTCCCACCTCAGGCGACTGACTGTGTGGAGTTTGCACATACTCCCCGTGTCTGCGTGGGTTTCCTCCGGGTGCTCTGGTTTCCTCCCAAGTCCAAAAAAAAATGTGCAGGTTAGGCGAATTGGCCATACTAAATTGCCCATAGTGTTAGGTGAAGGGGTAAATGTAGGGGAGTGGGTCTGGGTGGGTTACGCTTCGGTGGGTCGGTGTGGACTTGTTGGGCCGAAGGGCCTGTTTTCACACTAAGTAATCTAATCTAATCTAATCATAACCTACCCATTGTCAACTACTAACGGTTCTCATTAACAGCCATTGATTCTTGCAGGCTGACCTTTGCCCGTTCCTTTGTCTGCTCAACTGCTTTTCTTTTCTCTGGGCTCTCTATTCCCACCTCCCCATCTTTTGCATCTATACTAACCTTTTCCGAGCCATAATCAGTTCTGAAGAAGGGTCGCGAGACCTGAAGCATTACCTCTGCTTTCTCTCCACAGATGCTGCCAAATCTGAGTTTCTTTCATTACTTCCTGTTTTTGTTTCTGATTTCCAGCATCCACAGTTCTTTGGTTGTTTTATTTAGCACAATGAGTGTTAGATTAGATTAGATTACTTTAGATTACTTACAGTGCAGAAACAGGCCCTTCAACTCAACAAGTCCACACCGACCCTCCGAAGAGCAACCCACACAGACTCATTCTCCTACATTTACCCCTAACACTACGGGCAATTTAGCATGGCCAATTCACCTAACCTGCACATTTTTTTTTGGACTGTGGGAGGAAACCAGAGCACCTGGAGGAAACCCACACAGACACAGGGAGAATGTGCAAACTCCACACAGGCAGTTGTCTGAGGCGGGAATTGAGCCCGGGTCTCTGGCGCTGTGAGGCAACAGTGCTAGCCACCGTGCCACCCCCATTTTTTTTTGACAAGCAGGTTATTCAATTTTAAAGGGTACAGCAATCCTTTAAAAGTCCTTCATTTTTGAAGCAGTTCTTTTCTTATTTAAGTCCACGATTAAAAATTGACAGTATTTACATATCTTTGAGGAGAAAGTGAGGTCTGCAGATGCTGGAGATCAGAGCTGGAGATGACCTGCTGCGCTTTTCCAGCAACACAGGCAGCATCCAGGGAACAGGAGAATCGACGTTTCGGGCATAAGCCCTTCTTCAGGAATGAGGAAATTCCGACGCCCCTCCCCCAAGTCCCTCCTCCCTACCTTTTATCTTAGCCTGCTGGACAAACTTTCCTCATTCCTAAGAAGGGCTTATGCCCGAAACATCGATTCTCCTGTTCCCTGGATGCTGCCTGACCTGCTCCGCTTTTCCAGCAACACATCTCCAGTATTTACATATCTTCATGCCTTTAGCTGCTTCTTAAATATATTGATGGTATTCACCTTAAGTTTCCATCAGTTTGATTCCAAACAATAAATAAAATTATTGTTTGGAGAAGGGCTTATGCCCGAAACGTCGATTCTCCTGCTCCTTGGATGCTGCCTGACCTGCTGCGCTTTTCCAGCAACACATTTCCAGCTCTGATCTCCAGCATCTGCAGACCTCACTTTCTCCTCAATAAATAAAATTAGTTTTGCTTTGGGAAATTCTATATGTAAACAAATGTTAACATGAAAAGTGTGGATGTTTGCTGGGAGTTTTCCGAATATTAGAGAATCCTGAAATTGGAAACAACATTGCATCCAATATGTTGTTGTTCTTGTTTGATTGTCATAATTCAATTTTGCAAGAAATCAGCAATTAAATTGTATTCTTTGTAAATCAGGCATTGGAGAAAACTTGCAGAGTAGCTGCTGGATATTCTGGGATTCGAGATGTTTATTCCAGTCAACCAACTCATGATGATGTGCAGCAGAGTTTCTTTCTGGCAGAAACTCTAAAGTAAGTACTAAAGAAGGAGAAAACTGATTAATATAATTACGTATAAACTGTCTGTAAATACCATTTATAGTACTGATACATGTATGTGCATTGGTATCATCATAAAGCTTTACATGAGTAAGAGGGTTTATAATGTTCTGAAAAGAGCATTAGTGGGCAGGCAGCACAGTGGCTCTATGGTTAGTGCTGCCACCCCACCGCTCCAGAGACCCATTCGATTCCTGCCTCATTCTTTCCATGTCTGCATGGGTTTCCTCTTGGTGCTCTGGTTTCCTCCCACAGATGTGCAGGTTAGGTGGATTGGCCAAACTAAATTGCCCACAGTATCCAGGGATCTGCAGGCTAGATGGATTAGCCGTGGGAAATGCAGGATTGCAGGGATGGGGTGGGTCAGAGTCTGGGTGGCATGCTTTTCAGGGGGTCGGTGTGGACTCAATGGAATCTATGAAGAAATGGTCTCCAGTTCTGAATCACATGCCAATTGCATTTCGATGTCAAGCAAATTTGGGCAAAAGTTATGCAAGTTATTAATGGCTAAAATGTAAGGTAATTATTCTAGCCTAATTATGTGAATGTAAAAGCAGGAAACACCTTTCTGTATATTATGATTAGTAATCTAATGACAATCAAACTCAGTTAAAAGTGCATTTGTACGCAACATAGACTTCTTTTGCATTTATGTATCTGGTTAAATTCTCAGATGGCCACTCACATATGTCACACCTTCTTGAACATAATGACAGAGTCAATTAATAGAGATTGACTTTTTAATTAGATTGTTAGTTTCCTAGAGAATTTTGTTATCCAGAGGTTATTCACCCTCCTCAACTGGATTATAGCTTGCTGTATCCATATTATTTATTCATCAACAAGAGGGCCAAATATGTCTATTCTATCAATTTTTGAGGAACTTTCATTGCCCTGGCAGTATTTCTTGCCCACCACTAATTTCCTGAGAAGGGGAGAGTGAGCTGGCACCTTGAACTAATGCAGACCATTTTGTGTAGTAGACCCACAATGTTGTTATGCAGAGAGTTTCAGGATTTTGACCCAACGACACTGAATGAACAATAATATATTTCCAGGTCGGGATAGTGAGGGCCCGAAGGGAGCCTTGCAGGTGCTGCTGGTCCCATGTATCTGCTGCAGTTTCCTTCCGAGTTATCATGGACATGGAGTTAGAAGATTCTGTCTGAGAATGAGGAAGTGAATGTTTGTGAATTCAGTGCTAATCAAGCAAGCTACTTTGATCTAGGTGGTGTCAAGCTTCTTGTGGTTAGAGCTGCATCCACCGAGGCAAGTGGGAATGTTTTCTGTCACACTCCTAAATTGTGCCTTGTAGATGATGGCCATAACTTTGGGGGAGTTAGGGGGTGAGTTACTTGCTGCAGTAACTTGTTCTTGTAGCCTCTGTATTTATATGGTGAGTCCAGTTACAGTTGCGGTCGATGGTAACCCCCCCCCCCCCCTCCCCTGGCAGGGTGTTAATTGTGGGAAGGTTCAGAAATGGCAATGCCATTTAATATCAAGAGGTGATGATTAGATTATCTCTTGTTGGAGATGATCATTGCTTGGTATTTGTGAATGTTATATGATGTATATATTGTTATATAAATAAAATATGTAATATGTTACGCATATTAATGTAAATGTTACTTGCCATTTGTCAGTACTAGCCTGGATATTACCCAGGTCTTGTTGCATTTGAACGTGGATTTCTTCAGTGTCTGAGGAGTCGTGAATAATGCTGAACATTGAACAATCTTCAGTGAACATCCCCAATTTTAATCGTATGAGGGAGGGGAGGTCATTGAGAAAGTAATTAAGTTGATTAGACAGAAGACAATACCCTGAGAAAGACTTGCAGAGATATCCTGAAACTTAGATAACGAACTTGCAACAACAATAGTTAGGGTACTGTTCAGTACAATTCCATGAGTATGACTATGGCTATGTCAGGGTGTTGCTTCACTACTCTGTGATAAAACCCCCAGATGTTAGTAATGAAGACTTTGCTGAATCAACAGGGCTGTGTTTTCCATTGTTTGTTTAATTCCTGTTTTGAGGCTTTTCACCAGTTTGACACAATTAAGAAGCATGCTCAGCCAGTTTAGATGGTAGTTAAAAGTCAAGTGTGCTGCTATGGGTCTGAAGTGGCACCGAAAGGGCAATCACGAATTAGATTAATTTTTACAACAATTAACAATCGTTATTATTAGACTTTTAATTCTAGGGCACTACCTGTGTCTCTGGATTACTAGTCTAGTGCAGATCGAGATGATATTGTCTTTTCACTTACCCCTATGAATACAGAAAATGAGGAAAAGTTAAAAATGGTATGCAAATTTTTAATGGACCTTTGTGCAGGTATTGTATAAAGTAAATAGACATTTTTAAAAACTGCATATAAAACCAACAAAATTTGGAACATGAATACAAAATTGCAGTGGTAGTTATCTGTGGTGTCCTGAATTGAATTTTTGTCTTGACTGCAACTCCAAATGGGACGTTAAGATCTTTTTTAGACTTAGGCAAAATTAGATAATGGGTCAAATTTTGCAATGAATAGCAAACATTATTCATTACATATTGCCCATAGTCTTGACAGATATTTGCCCTGGAACCGGCTGTGATTAGATTCCCTACAGTGTGGATACAGGCCCTTCGGCCCAACAAGTCCACACCGACCCTCCAAAGAGTAACCCACCCAGACCCATTTCCCTCTGACTAATGCACCTAACACTATGGGCAATTTAACATGGCCAATTCACCTGGCCTGCACATCTTTGGACTGAGGGAGGAAATCCACACAGACACACGGAGAATGTGCAAACTCCACACAGTCACCCGAGGCTGGAATCGAACCTGGCACCCTGGTGTTCTGAGGCAGCAGTGCTAACCACTGAGCCACTGTGCCGCCCCTCGTGAGCCATTTTGTTGCAGTTCTCAACATAGTGTACCAGATGATACATGAACAGCATCTACGCACTGTTACCCCAACCAGTCAAATTAAAGAATAGTTACTGATTCTCAACCAGGAAGTATCAGTTATAAATAGTAAATTTAATGCAAAGTTATTTATATGGATTGGGGCTAGAATGAGAAAGAGATAAAATATGAAGAATCTTAAAAAACTATTCCATTTTAGTTTTTAGAACCTCTAGCAATAATTAAAAATTTAAGGCATGTGACTTCATTTTTCAGTGAGAAAGAGAGGCTGTTTGGCAGTAGCTGTGATTTAGCATGCCATTTTTAATTTTTAAAAAGTATTAGAATGGTCCACCAGTAACTCCTCTGTCATGTTTTGTGTGTTTCTATCATACAATTGTAGCATTTTCTCACTGTTACATGGGTTTTAATGCTGAGTATCTTAGCAAGATACTTAATGTTTGTGTCCAGCTGCAGTTATTGGGGATCCACATTTCTGAGCTGGAGCATCCACTTGTCATTTTGGAATATGCGCAGAGCCGAGTTCCTCATGGATAGTGAGGTGGCCACACCGCGTGCACAGGCAGAAAGGGAGTGCGTGATCACAAGAGTAAAAGCTTCAGGCAGGTGATACAGGAGTCTTCTGGAGCCATTTCTCTCTCTCATCGATTTTCTATGTTGGGAGGTGGCTTCTCAAGGGAACATAGCAAAAGCCAAGTTTGTGGCACTAGGGGTGGCTAAGCTACACAGTGGGGGTGGAAAAATGAGCACTATAGCAATAGTGTTGGGGATATGTTGGATGGTATGTTGCCTCCAGGGTTCCAAGGATGTCACTGAGCAGTAACAGGATATTCTGAAGGAAGAGGGAGAACAACCACAAGTTGTGGTCAATATAAGTGCCAATTACATGAGTTAAAAGAGGGATGAGATCCTTCAGGCAGAATATAGGGAGCAAGGAAATATAGCCAAATTTGTTTTAACCGGCACCTTTAATAAACCAGCAAAAATGATCTATCATAAATACTGCGATCTACCACAATATCAGAGTATTTATGCAGTAAATAAAATATGACAGTAATGTGTATACCCCCTGCATTGCATTTCAATTTGTTACTGAATGTTTTTATATTGATTTTAGGTGGTGTGTTGAAGTATTTAACATCATTTTTTTTTTAAAGGATATTGATGCCTCGAGGCTTTGCTTCATCAGGGTTTACGGCAGTTATGTGGACCTCTTGGTTATCCAGAATATTTGATCAATCGGCACACTACTGATCTCATAGGCGCTGGTTAATAAAAAGCTTGCAGTTAGTTAAAGCTAGACCTCAAAAGTGTAGTAATCTCAGGAATAGTCCCAGTCCCAGGCGCGAGTAAAATCGGGAATAGAAGTATTAATCAAATGAAAGTGTGGCGGGAGGGATGATGTAGGAGAAAGGGCTTTAGATTCTTGACGTATTGGGACCAATTGTAGGGGAGACAGGACATTTATAAACTGGACAGGTTGCACCACAGCAGGACAGGAACCTATATCCTCGCAGGAGTGTTCACAAATGCTATGGGAGATGGTTTAAACTCGAGTGGTAGAGAGACTGCAGCCTTAGCAGGGAAATGAGAGTGAGGGAAGCAAAGATGGAAGTGAAGATGGTGCAAGTGGAAAGCTGAGGCAGTGAGGGTTGACAGCGAAAATGGCTGGGTTATGAAACAAAATGTATAAAGTGTCAAAAAGATAAGTCTAAAGGTATTGTATCTCAATGCATGATGGAGCATTTGCAATAAGGTGGAGAAATTAACAGCACAAGTAGTTGTCATGGGTGCAATATGTTTGTGAGTATGGAAACTGAACATGCAAGAATATCGTTTGTCAGGAAGGACGCAGACAAAATAAAAAAGATGGGGCAGTGTTGTCAGTGAAAGATGAAATCAGTGAAATAGTAAGAAAGAATATTGGTGCAGGGAATCTGGATGTGCAATCAGTTTGCATGAATCTAAGAAGCATCAAGAGGCAGAAAATATTTGTGGGAGTTTTCAATAGGTCTCTAAACCATAATGGTGAAAGAGGGGTGGCATTAAACTGGAAATTGCAGGTGCATACAACAAGGATGCTACAGTAATCAGGGGTGATTCTAATCTGTGTAAACTGGGCAAACCACATTAACCAATCATGCTTTATCTAGGTGAACTTTCTAGTCTAGTCATAAATGTTGGCCTTTCAGTCTGAGTACAAACTCTCAGCTGCCTTCCTGCATGGTGAACCATGACTTCTTAAAGCCTGTCCTAATTGCAACATAAATCGCATGAGCCTTGTCTCCAGGTAGAAATGCCGATAAGCTGTTCTTAAGACCTCAGTTCTCTCTCAACTTGGAAGAAACTGGACGGTTTAAAGCGCAACTGTTTACAAATTGGTATTTTCAACACTCATGTGGGTCTCTAAGACTTGCAGGCTTCGATTTTCATTCTTGGGTTGGGAGCATATTAGGAGAAAGTGAGGACTGCAGATGCTGGAGATCAAAGCTGAAAAATGTGTTGCTGGAAAAGCGCAGCAGGTCAGGCAGCATCCATGGAGCAGGAGAATCGACGTTACGGGCATAAGCCCTTCTTCAGGAATGAGGAAAGTGTGTTCAGCAGGCTAAGATAAAAAGTAGGGAGGAGGGACTTGGGGGAGGGGCATTTGGAATGCAATAG
>NC_057712.1:72832908-72860302 GCF_004010195.1 Chiloscyllium plagiosum
CACACCCTCCTCATTCCTGAAGAAGGGTTTATGCCCAAAACGTCGATTCTCCTGCTCCTTGGATGCTGCCTGACCTGCTGCGCTTTTCCAGCAACACATTTTTCTGCTTGGGAGCATATTGCCAGGATGTTTCCCAGTTGTGATTTTAATCCCAAATTGACAGGGTTCCTTGGGAATCAGGATGAACCCAGGTCAAGGGCTGATGTTGCTAAGCAAAGGTTCTGTCTCCATGCACCAGCGCTGTATTTAATTGTGAAAAGAAAAAGAATAAAATATTAAAGAACAAATCCCCTCATGCCTCCACAGTGTCCCCTTGGTCTATCCATGCTTAGCTTATGTCACCCCATACCATGAATGCAACCCCATGGCTCATCACATCATTCATGTGAGCTTATGGCCCTCTTAAGCCCTATAACAACTTAGTGCCAACTTGTACCCACCCATATCCTCCAGCCATCATCTTTGTCCTAGATCTACCATGTCAACTCACACAGTATCCACCACAGACATTCCAAAGGACCCATGCAGAAATGAAATATCAGTGCCCATTGCAAATGCCACTGTATTAAAAGAAAAATGACTCATAAAAACCTATTTCCTGCATTTATATCCCTTCAACTTCATAATGCCTTGTAACAACAAACATTTCATTCAAGTGCACAATCCTTTGTAACAAAAACATTGGAATTCATAGTCTTGCTTCAAAGAATCTTTTGTTGAAACTTTATTGCTGGAACAGCACAGCAGGTCAGGCAGCATCCAGGGAACAGGAGATTCGACGTTTCGGGCACAGGCCCTTCTTCAGGATCTGCATCTGCATCTGCAGCATCTGCAGACCTCACTTTCTCCTCAAAGAATCTTTTACCACTTAGAGCTGTCAGTCAAATCATTCAATAGCAAGCACCTTACTATGTTAATGACTGAAACCAGTTATGTAACTGTAATCTAGCAATGGAAACCATCAGGTTTAAATCAACCAACAAAGTGAAGGGGCTAGCCAACTTTTTTTAAACAATTCTCCTACATTTTCAAGATTTAAAAACTACTACTTAAATACCTTGACTGCTCCCTTTGGCAGTTTTTCTTGACCATTCCAATAACCTTCACAATTCTGAGAGGTTGGGTAATTTTATATACATTCATGCAAATCCTTCGCAATCTCAAAGAGCCCCAAAGGGCGCACGATCTTCCCCAAAAGTGTCCCAGGATGATCTCGAAAAGGGTACAGTCCTCATTTAATGTTGCGTTACTTAATATTGTCATTTTATCAGTGACAGATTTTTAAAAAATTTGCAACACCATATTCATTTTAGATTAATTTGCAAGCTTTGTCAGCATCTATCACCATTGAAATTCTGTGTTTACACACTTCATGCTCTTCTGGGCATGTAGCCTTGCCTCCCCCTTGGACATGGTTCCTAGTTGCTCCACCTAACTTTGTCTCCTGCATATCCCAACCTCATCTCATCTATACACACACACACACACATTCACAATTGAGCCCTATTTTTACCTTTAGGGTCGAGGCTTGGTCTTCCCATCGCTGCTGGCTGTTCTCCAAGGTCCTTGCTTCTCCTGAGTTTGAATTGAAACTTAGGTTCTGGACTCCATCCAGTGGTAGACATTAGTCATTGCAGGTAGTCTTCGGCTTCCAACATCAGCCTCTGCCACTAAATGGTCTGGGTAACCTAACAGTATTGTAGAATATTACATACATGGTTAACATTCTTGCATTTGTTTTAATTTATCAGCTATTTAATTTACCAATTTGGCAATTTAGCTATGTAAAATACAGGAACTATTGTATTTTAATTTAGAGAGTATAGGTTTAATGTTTTTTTTCCTCTCTGCTCAGGAAGGTCTGATGGAACCTAACTCCAGTTTTAACATTGATTCCTGTGGGCATTACATCTTCACTTAACATCTCCTCACTTTTTCATGATTTTTAGGAATGTGACCCCAATTTTAAAAAGAATGCACCTTACTGCTTCAAAAGGGGACTCTGTGCATTGAATTGAATCCACAAGTTCAGACCTGCCACTACCAGGTCAAATCTGTGCACTTCGCCCAGGCTTTTAAAACCTCACCAAACTGAAGAAGTTGCTGATTCTTTATGGGCAGCTGCCTCCATGAAAAGTACATGTGGGAACTAAGCCATCCCCATTCCCATGCCTGTAAAAATGGCTGGTCCCATATTGAGAGCTGAAAATTTTGAAAATCTATGCTGTGGTTTATCTTCTGTCACCACCCCGGCTGCTGCCATTGTCTCCAAGTGTAAACAATGTACACTTTCTTCCCAGTAAAGTAATCTGAGGCTCCCATAATTTCCAACAATCAAACCACCCAGGCTTACGGTATGCATAGGTCACATCACCCCTCTCATTTCATCTTAAACTAAAGACACGGCCTCAAAACTTAACAGCATTACTTAATAATTGTAATAACATTGAGCTTGTGTGTAACTGCTACAAATCAATTTTTCTGTATTCCCATGCAAGCAGATTCATATATATTCAGTACAATAATTTTATTTTTGTATTATCTTTCTTGATGATTCCCTTCAGGTATCTTTATTTGATGTTCTCTGACGATGACCTCCTTCCACTGGAACACTGGATCTTCAATAGTGAAGCTCATCCATTGCCAATTATTCGCAAAGATAGCCAAGCTGTTGAGAATAAAACAGAGTAGCGCAAATGTTTTGGACCTTGGAATAGTGTACATCTAATTATTCATTATTTTAATTCAAATGTGCGTGCTATAGAAGAAGGCAAAATAAATTGTAATATGCAACATGCATGCTGCCGTAAAATTAATATGAGGCTGCAGGAAATGGACTGCAACAACCTTAACCACCTCTGTGAGGAGATGTTTGCTTTGAGCTGTGATTTTTGCCATGTTGCAAAAAAGCCATAATTAATTGAATATCCAGAGATTTATTTACAAGAAACATTTTCTTTTCCTTGCGTTTATTCTTAAGCCACATTATATATAATATATATATATATGAAAAGAGACTTTCTTTATGAGGTCGCTTCTGTTTCTTTTTCATTGAATGCTATGAATTGAGAACTTAGCATTACTGCTCCAGTTCATTTCTTTCTATTTTATATGGCGCTGATGAATATCATTGCGCTAGGTAGATAGAACATAATCTTTTTTGATTTGTAATAATTTCTTTGAGATCTGAAGATAAGGAAATCAAATATGCTGTAAGAAATGATAGTAATGTATTATTGAAATTCCAAATTGAAGGCGTGGAATAGACCCAAAAGACAAATATTGCACTTGACATAGATCTTCTGAAATGAGTCAGGTATTCAATATGTGAATCAATTTCAACTCTTCTGTATTTTATGATTTATTTTCTACACTTGATATTTTTGTGTATTTCTTCTGCAAATTAAAACATTCCCTTTATACATAGGTCTCTAATGTTGTAAATTGTTTGTGTCTACTTCAACAAAAATAAAACAATATTTTTATGTACGTTTTCTAAAATGATGAATATAAAATGTGCGGGGATAGATGCATTATCTAAAGAATTGGTATTTTAATTATTGTACAATTTTCAGCCATTGTGGCAGAATGTTTAAAATGTTTACTTTTTTTTTCTTCTGACATTTGCTGTGCAGATAAAATCCCGCCAATGAAAATATGGCTGGTTGACAGGGATTTAAGATCATTAATCATCTTGAGTCTGACTCAAAACACAGTTGAAATTTTTTGGCAGTTGCTGTTGGCATTCTGTGTGTGATTTGAGAATGTCTGATATCAGTTTATACATACTCTGTGATCACAATTCTCGAAGATGGTTTGTACATTCCTTACTGGACACATTCTATAAAAAATAAAATTGATGAAGAAACATTTTATTGTGGTTTTATATTGTTACAGGATAAACTTGTAAGCAAATGCAGTTAAAATTCTAAAGAGAGAAATATTAGGGGAGTTAGATATTGCTATATAGTATATATAATTATAAATATGATACATGCATAATTGTAAGTAACAACTGGGTTTATACAAAGCTTTTAACATAGAAAAGAATTCTTGGGTGCTGCCTAGTGGTTTACGATAGGAAAAATGGATTCCAGATCAAAGGTTATATTAAAGAAAAATGTACAAAAACTTGGTGAAAGAAGTGGATTTTAAGGAGTGTAGTCAAGAAAGAAAACTATTGGGGTTGGTTTAGCTCATTTGGCTGGATGGCTGCTTTTCAATGCAGAGTAATACGAACAACACATGTTCATGAAGGTCCCAACTTCTCAACCTCTTAGAAGATGGTGACTTTCTAGCTTATTGTATATACAGAGGCTGGGTTTGTCAGCCTATTCAAGGCTGAGGTCAACATATTTTTAATCAGTAAGAGAATCAAGGGTTGTGGGTAATAGACAGGAATTTGGAGTTGAGGATTATCAGATCATCTATAATTTTATGAAATGACAGAGCAGACTGGATGTATTGAACGACCTACCTTTACCTTTGGTCTTATGTAGTGAATACCATTGTTGGACTTCATTAATACTGGTATAGAGGAAAAAGCAGGGAGGTTACTCTGAACTTGTAAAGAACACTAGTTTAACCTCAACTGGGATATGGTTGTAGTTCTTTGTGACACTTTAAGGAGGTGTACACATTGGAGCAAGTGCAGAAAAGGTTCATCAGAACTTTTCCCAGGGATGGTAACGTAGATAGAATGAAATAGTTGAGACTGTTTTCTTGGAGAGGAGAAGGATAGGCGATCTAATGAAAGTTTTCAAAATCATAAGGGGCAAGTTTGAGATCCCAAACTTACTGCTGCTGTTTGTAAAAGTATTGAGTCCTAGAGGACACAGATTGAAAGTGTTTTGCAAACGAGGCGAATGCCAGCTGGAGAAGAATTCTTTCACACAGCAAGAAGTTGTGGAATGTACTCTGGAAATGTGAGGGAGGCAGGTTCAAGAGGGCGGGTCGGTGTGGACTTGTTGAGCCGAAGGGCCTGTACTCTAATCTAAAAAAGATGGGTATTTAAATAGAAACAATGTGCAAGGTTATGGGGAAAAGGCAGGAGGTTGGTATTAATCCACAATGGTTAGAACAAGTGAGCTGAATGGCCTCTCCTGTATTTCTGTAATTGTCTAATTCATTGTTAGAATATAAGTTGTGTTTATGTTTTTTTCTAACTTTATATAATAAAAATTTTATTGGTTTGTTCAAAACCATTTAAACTTGTGATTCGAGAATTAGAATTAGCTTTATTGTCTTGTGTACTCACACGTATAAAGTAAAATGTTTATAAGTCACCACTTACACTGACATCTTAATTACCTAGGTACACGTTCTTAAATACACATTCTTAGGGGGAAAAGTTAGAAAAATGAAGAAATTTTAAAAATCCAGCAATAAGTTAGCTACTTGTATACAGAACTGGCTCAAAGGTAGAAGACAGACGGTGGTGATGGAGGGTTGCTTTTTGGACTGGAGGCCTGTGACCACATTGTGTAGTGGATAACGAA
The DNA here is from genome assembly GCF_004010195.1 of Chiloscyllium plagiosum. Lineage (NCBI taxonomy): Eukaryota > Metazoa > Chordata > Chondrichthyes > Orectolobiformes > Hemiscylliidae > Chiloscyllium > Chiloscyllium plagiosum. The sequence goes on from NC_057712.1 coordinate 72,838,407, forward strand.
GAAGGTTACGTCAGATGGGCAAGAAGTGGTAGATGAAGTTTAAATTAAATTATTATGAGGTGCTGCATTTTGGAAAGGCAAATCAGAGCAGGACTTACACACTTAACGGTAAGGTCCTCAGGAGTGTTGCTGAACAAATAGACCTTAAGAGTGTAAGTTCATAGCGCTTTGAAAGTGGAGTCGCATTTGGATAGGATAGTGAAGAAGGCATTTGGTATGCTTGCCTTTATTGGACAGAGCATTGAGTATAGAAGTTGGGAGGCCACGTTATGCCTGTATAGGATATTAGTTCAGCCACATTTGGAGTATTGCGTGCAATTCTGGTCTCCCTCCTATAGGAAAGATGTTGTGAAACTTGAAAGGGTTCAGAAAAGATTTGCAAGGATGTTGGAGGGTTTGAGCTATAGGAAGAGGCTGAATAGCCTGCGCCTATTTTTCCCTGGAGCATTGGAGGCTGAGGAGTGAACTTATCGAGGTTTATAAAATTGTGGGCATGGATAAGGTAAATAAGTAAGGTCTTTTCCTTGGGCTGAGGGAGGAGTCCAAGATTAGTGGGCATAGGTTTAAGGTGAGAAGGGAAAGATATAAAAGGGACCTGAGGGGGCAACTTTTCCACACAGAGGGTGTTGTCAGTCTGGAATGAGCGGCTAGAAGAAGTGGTGGAGGTTGGTACAATTACAGCATTTAAAACTCATCTGGATAGATATACGAATAGGGTATGTTTAGAGGGATATGGGCCAAATGTTGAAAAACGGGACTAGATTTATCAGCATGGACAAATTGGACCAAAGGGTCTGTATCTCTGCTATGCAGCTCTATAAATCTACATGAGAAAAATAGAGAAATAAGCGTTCAGAATAAGTTCTTCCAACCCAGATCATGCCAGACTTCATCTCGCCACGCTGAGACCAGGAGTCCGCTGGCTTTCACCTGGGCATCACATGCTGTCCGAGGACAAAAGGCAAAGCGAAAAAGGAAGAAAATGTAAAAAGACGCAGAAAGCAAAGATATGGATGGCATAGATAAATTCCATCTCCGGAGTCTTACTCAGCTGCCATTTTGAAATGAATCTTTGAGTTTCATTCACTTTGTTTACTTTAAATAAAACAGTTACTAGTGCAGGGCCAATCTAGAACACAGTCTTGTCATGGATCAAAGCGCATCTGTTATCCACTTGCAATAGAAACAAGGTGGTGTTTGTTTAGTTGAAAGTAAACATTGAAACAGTCCACACATTTTTCTTTCACCTGAAGCAGTATAAAATGTATTTTTGTGAAAACATTATCAGAGTTTCTTGCAACACCCAAACAAATTGAGAGGGGCTATTGTAGAATCTGCAGGTGACCATACTTAATGCTTAATTTGTGATAAAATGTTTGCTCAAAAAGCATGTTGATGCTTTACAAATCTGGAAAATATTTAGATTAAGTGACATAAATCAGAATATTAAATGAGATCTGGCACAAAGTTTAAATGGTAAGAGAGACATTAAATGGGTCCCTTTGAGAGAGTATTCAAAGAACGTGGCCTCAGAAAGCCTCAGACAAGATAAATAGACAACAAAGATGGAAATGTGTTGCTGGAAAAGCGCAGCAGGTCAGGCAGCATCTTGGGAACAGGAGAATCGACGTTTCGGGCATTGCTATCAAGCAGCACCTACTCAGAAAAAGTCTACTCACTGACTCCCAGTTTGGGTTTCCTATTCAACTCCTGACCTTATTGTCAAACATTGAGCCAAGCATGGGCAAAAGAGCTCAATTCCAGAGGTGACACCCCCTGACATCATTTGACTGGGTGCGGCATCAAGGAGACCTAGCGAAACTAGAATCAACAGGAATCAGAGGCAAATTCTCTGCTGATTGGCACCATACCTGACACATAGACTGTGATGAGAAATGTTTTCACCCAGAGAGTGGTGAACCTGTGGACTTTGTCACCACAGAAAGCAGTTGAGGCCAAAACATCAAATGATTTCAAGAAGAGGTTGGATTTAGCATTTAGAACTAAAGGAATCAAAGGATATGGAAGGAAAGCTGGAACAGGTAATTGAGTTGGATGATCAGCCATGATCATAATGAATGGTAAAACAACCTCAAAGGACTGACTGCCCTACTCCAATTCCTATTTCTGTGTTTCCATATCTGTGCTAAATCTTCAGCTTCAGATCAATGATATCAAGGTAAAGGAATCAAAGGCAGGATACTTAAATTTGCAGATGACATCAAGTAGGAACATTTGTTGTGAACAGAACATAAAGATGTGAAAATGTATATAGCTAGGAATTGCCCTTTTTGGAATGAGATAGGTAGAAACTTCTTTCTCTGAGGATTATGCTAATTTAGAACTCTGGCTCAGAAGGCACTATAGATTGAGAGATTGTATATTTTTAAGATGGTGACAGGTTTTTGTTAGACAAAGAAATTACAGGTTATTGGGTATAGATATAAATGTGATATTTGAAAGACGAACAGATGAGTCGTGACCTTTTTGAATGGTGAAGAAGATTTGAAGGGCTGAGTGGCCTAATTCATATTTTTTTTATCCACAATGCTTATCCATTGCCAGTATACTCCGCAATAGGTGCAGGGATCAATATTTGGCCTGGGCCTCTCCCTGGCTAAATTGAAGTAACAACAGGACAAAACTCTTAATTGAAGCACCTCTATTGTCCCACAGGTAGACCCCCTCTCCCACCTTTGGTAAAGTTGAGGCAAGCAGTGAGCACAGCACTCAATACATTGACCAACACACTTTGGATTCTCTTGTAAGAAAGCAATTAAACATTTTCCGCCAAGCAGGATCTCAGCAAGGTAAACATGGTTGAAGTTAACTGGAACCCAAACTGCGGCTTTCAGTCTCCGACAGATCACTGAAGACATGAACCCTCAGTTTGACTTGTGTAATATTTATTATCTTCCACAAGGTGTCATCATCCTTTGCAAATATAGAATCCAGTCAGTAATAAAATATCTGCGGCATAGAATAGTAATGGCTGTGTCAGCCAGTACTGGCATGATTTTGTTTAACTCAAGGCTGTGGGAGCAAAATAGATATTTTGATTGCAAATGGTTGATTTTAATGTTTCATTCATTTCTTTGCTCTTTTAACCTCTTTCAAATTAGCTTTTCAGTTGTAGGTTTCAAATAGTTTCATTTCTACTTCAAAAGCTTTGAATCATAAAAGAAAGGCGATAAAATTTAATTTAATTCTCAAATATTTTGTATACAGCCTCATTCATGAATGAAACATTAAACTGAAGTCACATTTGCCTGTTCAATTGGCTGTTAAAGATTCTATGGTGTTAGTTAAACTGGAACTGAGATACTCTGGGCAATGCTCCCCCTTCCTGAACTGTGACCAACATGCTGCACCAGGTGCAGGAAACAGAACTAAGCAACCGTCAACATCCTTCACACATTTCTCGAGGGACATTGACATTTACAGTTTCTGTAAGTGATCTGGGTGTAGTGGAAAAACAAAATCTCCTGCATTTGTGGGTAAGCTGAGAATAGGCAGATCAAATATAGAAAGAGGTAGGTAGTTGAATTAACATGGCAACAGCTGTCATTTACTGCACCCAATTGCAAAGTCGTTAGATTGGGGGAAAAAAAACTAATTAAAAATAAAATTTAATGGTGTTATAACATAACAGATCGATCTGGGGGTAATCACATATGTTATCAACATCATAAATGGCATTTTTGAGAGCAAAAAGCCCCTTTGTTCTTTGTAAAGATAAAGGGATAAAGCCTAATTTTTAACTGATCTTAAGTTCAGACATTGGTCCAGCCCTCTTTGAAGTTATGCATTTAATTTTGGTCATAATATTATGAAAAAGAAAACTGATTGTCGGTGTAATTCTTTGCACCCTCAGGATTATCCAGCAAATGCTCTCTAATTGCAGAATCACATCTAATGTTGGATATTGTGTTCTGAGTTTTGCTGTTTGGATGCCGTCAGTTTCTTGCTTATTGTGTCAATTGTTAAAGGCAACATGTCTACCAATCAGAAACCACTTTGCAACTAATCAGCACTCACCTCTCATATAGCATAAATATTGATTTTTTTTCTCATTAAATTGGTCTTCTTGCAGATTGTCCTGATGAATACAAGATGAAATCTTGAATAAAATATGTCTTTATTTAGTAATATGTAATTGAGTTATAGTTAAGGATATTTTGCTAAAATGCCTAATCTTTTATAATGCAATCTTTTGGACATAAACCTATGTGATAGCAATCATAATGTGCCTTGACTTCAATGTTTATCAGGCTGTAGATATCAAGTGTGTGCATGTCAAAGTGAACAGATCAAGGATTTTCGGTTGATCTAATTGGAGAGCGTTTAGCATGTTCTCTGAATGAGACTATTTTCTTGACGTTTTAGTCTATCAATCATCAGAGACCATCTGTCTGCTTCCAAAACACTAAAATCCACTTATATACCAAGTAAGGAACTGAACAACAGCTGAGAGTTAAGCCAAAAATGTATCTCACCTCTGGGGAAATCATTGGAATCAGATAGATGTTAGTTCCGATAATTTGCTTTGTGCTGGTGCATCTTCCTATTCTAATAAAGAGGCACAAAGGTCAATTATAAGATTCCAAATGTTGCCTCCGGATTAGAATGGGGAAATCAGACTACATTTCTGCAACTGTTTTACCATTCGGTGGTGTCTAATGGAAAGTGAGCCTGTGTTAAAGGTTGGGTTGGGTTCATCCGTTATGGTCTCTATAGCCTAAGACAATCTTATACATGGAGAAAAGAAGACAGGTTTTGAGAAATTCTACACAAAAACTACATTAGCCAACCGTGATCAAGTGGAAAGAGAGGGGAGAAAACTCCTTAATTATTACTGTTCGATTATCTCTGTCCAAAATCAAAAATCATTTAGCTATCTCTGCTGCTCATCACAGCTCATAGAGATGTCTTTAACAGAAATTAAAAACAGAAGAAACCGATGGCATTTGCTTTGCTTGCTACCACTGGCACCTCATTGTATCTGCCACCACTGTCAAGATGTGGCATAGGGTAAGGGTTGTTTGAGGTGGTTCACTGCCACCAATTTTCCTTTGCCTCACTGTGTGCAGAGCCTGTCCGAACCTGCTTCCCAGGAAGTCTGATTTCCAGTGGAATTTAGCAGAGTTAAGGGTGAGTTAATTGAAGTATATAAGTTCCAGAATGGCTTTAACAAGGTAGGTGTGGAAAGGATGCTCCCTCTTGTGGGTCGTCCAGAACTAGGAGACACTATTTTAAAACACCCTAAGGAATATGCGAAACTATAACTTGCATGTGATGCAATTACTAACTGCCAGCATACCTAATACTAGCATATCTTTCTGATATTCCTCACTTGGGTTCATTAGAACTGTGGCCAATGGATGCAGCCAAGTATAGGTTATCAACACTGTGGCCATCGTGCAACAAAGGCACAGAGAAACTGAGGTCGAACAATGTGCCAATGAGCTCAGGGCCAGCAGCAACCTGCAATGCCTGCTAACAGCCTCAACATGAAGAAATTGCAGCTGATCATCCCCTAGGATGCAGAGGAGATACAGGGGGCCTGGAGTCTTTCATTCTCAATGTAATTTTCTCCAGATCAGCAAATCTGTTGCTGCAGACTGATGATGTCACAGAACATATGTCTTCTGTTGAAGGAGGACTTGTAATCTGAAGGGGTAGACCATTCTATCCCAGACATGTCAAGACAAGAACTGTAGTAAATTTTTAAAGCAGTTAGCTGCTTTCAAGGAACCATGAAGGACCTGTGTGGGATCTCTCAATTCTTAACCTTTAAATATATCAAGGCTGTTACCATTGCAGTTGGCATCAGATCACACCACTTCATCTCATTTTTTCCATACTGAGATTATTGCTGCAGCCTGAGCAGTAGGTTTTGCCAGCTTAGGTGGCTTTCACCAAGGGCTGGGTGCTGTAAACTGTACACATATCACATTGAGAATGCCATAATAAGGCAGACTTCATCAACAGAAAAGGGTTCCAAACAGTCAATGTACCCGTCATCTGTGACTATCAGTACCATATCTTAGAGGTCTGAAATAAGTAACTTGCAAGCTGCCTTAACACCACCTACATCCTTAGTAACTCTTAAATCCATGTTTACTTCAAGTGTTGGATACATTTCAAGGTTGGCTCCTGGGAGATGAGGGCTATCTTTAAACTTTGTCATGCAATCCCCTAACTGAGGTTGAGTATAGATTATAATGCAGCTCAATTTTTCACTGGGTCCACCATGGAGTGGACAGTAGGCTTCCTGATGATAAGGTTCCGATGCACTATCATTCCACTCCATTCAGCACATCACATAACCCTAGTTCTGCACAGCTGGAGCTGGTTTCTGGCTGATAATGTTCTCTCTGTTACTCTAAACTTTCCACAAAGCCCCAGGTTGTATTCAATTGGCAGTAACCCTTTGAATTGCATCTCCCCTGAACTGGTCAATATGAATTGTATATGAGAGAGGTACAGTGGCTCAGTGATTAGCACTGCTGCCTCACAATGCCAGGGACCTCGGTTCGATTACAGCCTTAGGTCACGGTCTGTGTGGAGTTTGCACATTCTCCCTGTGTCCTCCGAGTGCTCCGATTTCCTCCCACAATCAAAAGATATGCAGGTTAGGTGAATTGGCCATGTTAAATTTCCCATGGTGTTGAGGGATGTGTAGGTTAGGTGCTTTAGTCAGGGGTAAATATAGAGTAGGGGAATGGGTCGAGGTGGATTGTTCTTTGGAGGGTCAGTGTGGGTTGGATTAAGGGCCTGTTTCCACAGTGTAGGAATTCTATGATTCATGATGCTCTCACCTATTTGGAACAGTCTATCAAGTTATAAAGCCTGGAAAGATATCATACATGCTAGTGCAAAAGTAGAATTCTTGAAACCAATTTTGTAGGTCAAACATCATGAGAAATGTCTGAGGGGACTACATGTGTGCTTGACTTAGGTACAAGTGAAATCCAAAAAGGACAAGAAGAACAGTAACAGTGACAAATTCATATTAATTATCTGACATTCACTTTACAAAATGAGAAGCTCATATTTTAAGCTGACACAATATTGATATACAACAAATTATCTACAATATTTTAATATGAAAATTCTTCAAATCATGCTACACACCATTTGAATTACTGAACAATGCATCCCATTAATCTGGTTATATAATATCATTAGATGGATCTTCTTCATCATCACGGTCATGATGCCGGTGTCATCAAACTGTAAGTAATTGCACATTTGATATTCTGCTTTTAAATTTTTTTTATTGGTAAACATGCTGACCCACTTTTCCAAGTGAGGGTGCTTACATGTTTTCAAATACTGAATTCTGTCTCAAAGGCATCATGACAGACCATATGTTAAATATTAGGTTGTCAATTGGAGGATTGTAGCGAGAACTGGCAGAAGGAAAATCTGAGTTCTGACATATGCCTTTAAATAGTGAACCACAGAAATTGTCGCCAAGTATTTTATAATTTAAATACAGTTCACCTGTCATAATTTCATTCATAATTTGAATATATAAGTATAAATATTCAATCTTTAAATAGGTATTTATTTACTGGTACTTATTTTCATTCATACATTTTCAATTAAGTCAAAACTATAACATATCCAAGATTATACTCTTGCTCTAAATCTTTTGCATTTTGATCCAAGAAAAATTTACATTGATTTTTTTTAACATGAGCCTTTTGAAAAATTAACTTTAATGAAGCCAAAAACCATTGGGTCAATGTTTAAATGAGTTTGAATTTTGCATAGGTAAATGTAATAAATTGGAGTTGCTCAAGACATGTGAGTAGGCACCAAAATATTCTTAAATCAAATAGAGAGAGGGGAATTGAGAGGGTGATGATGAGTGATCACTTCGTGGTTACTTATCAACAGTAGAACTGTGTGTGTGTGAGAGAGAGAGAGAGAGAGAGAGAGAGAGAGAGAGAGTGATTCTATATGTTCATTGGGACCATAAACCTCCTCTGCTCCAGCACTGGAGATTCAACAAGACGTTCGAGATGAAATCTCAGAAAAATGCTTGTTACTTCAAGCATGGCCTTATGCTGCGGCCCAGACGAGTTGCACGTGGCTATAAATTTAAACAGGACAGTGATGTAAATGTAAAACTAAAATAAAATAGGGCAAAAGCCAGTATACCTTACATGGTACAGAACTATAGCAAAAATGACTGTGAAAAGGACTTGGAGCTAGAGTAGATAGTGTGATTTGGTTAACCACTCCAAAATTGGCGATTTGTTGACAGATTGACTGGAAATGGATCAGATTTTAAAAATAAGGGGTGTCAGTTTAAAGCAGGGATGAGGAAAGATTATTTTCTCTGAGGAATGTGAGTCTTTGGAATTCCTTTCTTCAAAAGGCAGTGGAAGCAGGTTCTTTAGATATTTTATGGCAGAGGTAGATTCTTGATTATGAAGAGGATGAAATGCAGGAACATAGAGCTGAGATTAAAATTACATCAGCCTTTGTGCTACCCTGCATGTACCTCTGAATCTTCCTTGGAAAATGGACACATAATCCAACACTGAAAATTCTCCTTATTGTTATCTAAATAACCACCCAATGCCCTCCTGAATTGAACCTGCCTCCACCAAATTTCCAGACAATGCATTTAATACCCTAACTACCCATTGCATGAAAAATGTTTTCCTCACATCACCCTTGCTTCAGTGCATAGCACTTTAAATCTTATGCCCTCTTGTTCCTTCTACATGCACAGATAACTTCTCCCTATCTACTCTATTCAGCCCATTCATGATTTTGAAAACCTATATCAGACTCCTTCTCAGCCTTTGCTTTCCAAGAAGAACAGTCCCATCCTTTTCAATCCATCCTTATACCTGAGGTTTCTCATTCCTGGCACCAGTCCAGGTACTATACTCACTCTTAGGCATTCACATGTTTCCTATAATGTGACACTCACAACCTCCAGCTGAGGCCTACAAATGTCCCTGCTCTGTACTCTAAGCCTCTATAAGTAAAGCCAAGGAAATTGTTTGCTTCACTAACTGCTCTCTCCACCTGTCCTGCCTCTTTCAATGATCTATGCACATTTAAACCATGGTCTGTCTGCTCCTGCACCTGCTTTAAAATTTTATCCATTGTCTCTCAATGTTCTTCCATCTAAAGTGCATCACCCTTCTCTGCATTGAACTTTGTCTGCCACCTATCCATCGATTCTACTAACTTCTCAATATCCTTTCGTCCTCCTCACAATTTGCAATCCTTCCAAGTTTAGTATCATCTGCAAACTTTGAAATTGCAACCAACATCCAAATTGTTAATATATAATCGGGAAAAGCAAGGATCCCAATACCGACCCCAAGGGTACTCCATTACAATATTTCTCCAACCAGAAAAGTATCCATCGATCATTACTTTCTGGCTCTTATTACTCAGCTAATTTTGTATGCACATAGCTACTATCACTCTTATACCATGACCTGTAACTTTCCTCACAAGTTAGTTTGTATCACTGTATCAAACGCCTTCTGTAAATCCATGTATATCATATCAACGCTTCACCCTCATTGACCCTTTCTGCTCTTCTTCAAATTTCTTCAGAAAGTTCTAGCAAATTAGTTAAATATTATTTTCCCTTTAGAAATCCATGCTGACTTTCCTAATCTTTTTTCTATATATTTACTAATTCCATCCCAAATAATTATTTCTATAAGGTTCCCCAGCACCAAAGTTAAGCTTATCGGCCTGTAATTGTTGAGACCATCTTTACAACCTTATAGTGATTTTTGAGAAGACTTATGGCTCAGGTTGATGATCAGCATGTAAATTAGCTTGCTAAGCTGGATGGTTTGTTTTCAGATGCTTTGTCACCATACTCAGTAACGTCATCAGTGAGAGTCTCTGGTGAAGTGCTGGTGGTATGTCCCCCCTCTCTAATTATAGGTCTTGGTTTCTTAAACATCAAAGACATATCAGAAATGACTTCCAGACTACTCAGACCCCTTGGCATCATGGTAGCCCACAAACTTACCAACACACTTTAACTAATGAACCTAAAGGATCCATCAGATACCACAAGCAAAACTAATGTCATTTACAAGATACCACACAAGAACTGTAAAAAAAACACTACATCGGACAAATTAGCAGGAAACTTGCCACCAGGATAAATGAATACCACCAAAAGACACAACCGACTATCAATAGTTTTTATACATACGGACAGAGAAAGACAACACTTTGACTGGGACAACACACACATTCTAGGACAAGTGAAACAAAGACACGCATGAGAATTCTTAGAGGCATGGCATTCTAATCAGATCTCCATCAATAAACACAATTGATTTAGACCCTATCTTCCTTCCCTTGAAAAAAATAACTGGAAATGACATCACCCACCTTAAGAAACCAAGACCTATAAATAGAGAGGCGGAACACACAACAGGTCTTCACAGAGATTCTCACTGATGATGTTGCCTAGTATGGTGACAAAACATCTGAAAATAAACCTTCAAGCTCAGTGAGCTAACTTTTACATACTTACAACCTTTGTTGAATAAAGCCCTAATGTTTGCAATTCTCTAGGCTTCTGGCATCTCCCTCAAGTCTAGGGAAGACAGGAAGATTATGCCAGGACCTCATAATTTCTACTTCCAATTCTTTCAAAATCCTTGAATATAACTCATTCAGTCCTGGTGCCTTGTCAACTTTAAATACCAATACTGTATCCAGGACTTCTACCTGATTTTGTTTTCAATAACGGCCCTACACAATCTACTAAAATGACAAAATGGTTGTTCAGCCACTAGTATCAGTATCAAAGATGCTGATTCAATTACATGTCCTTTTCTTCATGCCTCACATAATTTGCAGTTTTGTAGTACATCTTAATAAAGTCTTGGACATTTAAAATAATTATATATCAATGCTTGCTTTTTCAGTATTCCTATATTCCCTTCCATAGAAATATTATGCGCTACTTGTAATATAAAATTATGGTATTTAGTTGGTACCATTATGTGTTGAATATCCATCCATTCTTTGTCCGCAGGTCTGTGAGGATATTTCCTCCTCATCATCAGAACTCTGTCTTTAATACAATAGCACTTCAGAATTCCTTCAATGCCAGCTTCAACATTAGCATTCTATCTAGGTGTACCATGACTTGGTATGGCTTGGTTTGGCAACCACCCTGCTCAGGACTTAGGAAACTACAGAAAGTTGTAAACTCAGCCCAGTCCATCACACAAGCCAATCTTCCACCCATTGACTCCATCTACACCTCTCAATGCCTCAGAAAAACAGCTTGCGTCATCAAGACCTCTCGCACACTCTTCCAACCTTTTCAATCAGGCTAAAGATACAAAAGCTGAAACACATGTACCACAGGTTCAAGAACAGCTTCTTCCCTGCTGTTATTAAAACTCTGAATGGATCTCTCAAATTTCAAATTTAACAGTAATTTTGCTTTTTGCACACCTTCTTTGCAGCCGCAACTTTGTATTCCTCACCCTATGATCTTTGTACGGTATGATCTGCCTATACTGCACGCAAAACAAAACTTTTCATCATACTTAGGTACGTGTGACAATAATAGATCGAATCAAATCAAGTTGTCTGCCAACTTATTCAACTCTCGATCTACTTTCTGACAATCCATTAATGAAAATATATCAAACATTTGTTTTGAATTATCTTCATTCTTAGACCATAGGCCATAAGGAGCAGAATTAAGCCATTCAACCCATCACGTCTGCTGTGCCATTTCATCCTAGTTGTTATGTTTCTCAATTAGATTCTTCTGCTTTCTTCCTGTAGCCTTTGATCCCCTTACTAATGAAGAACCTGTCTATATCTGTCTTAATACACTCAATGGCTTAATTCCACAGCTTTCTGTGGAAGTGAGTTTCTTAGATTCACTACCCTCTGGCTGCAGGAATTCTTCCTCATCTCAGTTTTAAAGGGTGATTCTTTCACTCTGCGGCTGTCTCCTCAGTCCTAAGCTCTCCCACTAGTGGTAGTCCACTCTATTCAGGCTTCTCAGTATTCTGTAGGTTTCAATCAGATACCCCCAACTCCTTATCCTTCTAATCTCCATCAAGTGCAGACCCAGAGTGCTCAGCTGCTCCTTAAGATTCGTAAATGGAATTTCAACAGCCCTAACATCTACTTACAGTATTATTGTGACCTCTGATTATTGACTTTATTTAGCCACGGCTCTAGTCACTATACCTGGAACTTTGTCTTGCAATTGTTCCATCTCATTAGCTTCACTCAGACTTTCCATGTCTATTGGTGAAACTATAACTTCTACTCCAGCCAAATCATTCCCCTGGAATAATACCATTCTGTACATGGGTAATTCCTTAATTGTACTGACAACATTCCAGTTGGGCTTTGTACAATGGAACCCATGGTATGCTCTCCAGCTAATGTGTTGAACTCCTTGAAGGTAAAACTAAGTGCTTCTGTAGCAAAGGAGATTGAGTAGCCGCTGTGTCCCTTAGTTTTTTTTAAGGCTCTTAGTTACTGGTTAAGGCAGCAACTTAAAGCAATTGGGGACACAAAAATAACAAACTTCCTTTAGACTTCAGGTGTGTGTGTGTGTGTGTGTGTCCACCTGCCATTCAGTCACAACGACAGGTTAAGCATGTATCCAGGAACAAATCAGACAGCTGTTGTCAAACTGATGTCCTTTGATATTTGTAGCTGTACACAGCACCTTTCATAACCAAGACCACTTCCACCTAGAAGGACAAGGTCAGCAGATATGTTGGAAATCAACATGTTCCCCTTCAAGTCACTAACCATCTTGCCTTAGAAAGATATCATTATTCCTGTAATGTTGCTGGATCACAATCCTGAAACTCCCTCCCTAAGCATGTGGATTGCTACCATTTAAGAAGGTAGCATACCACCACCTTCTCAACAACAACTAAGGATGGGCAATAAGAGCTGGACAGCTAGCGGTGCCTATGTCCCACAAGTTAATACAAAAGTGTTGTCACAATTAAACAAGTAAATCAACTACCAGTTGACGACCAAATCTTACTTTGCACGCATACAGCAGTACCATGCATTCCACAAACAGACTCACCCTGTGTGGAAATGTCACACAAAATGAGTTATAGTAACTTCATGTTAGAAATGCAGTAATTCCTTCCAGTGTTTTTGGTTTTAAAGTGGTCTTTTTGTTTCATTTTAGTTCATAATCAAAAATTCAGCAAAGTACTTTTTTAACAGTATCTCCTGATTTTGCATTAATGTTCTTGCATGTCCCATTATTTCTTGACCTGCACTCTGATTAGACTCGATAAATTGTTTTATGGTTGGCACAGACATGATGCCAAATGCCCTTCTTCAGTGCAGTAGATTTCAATGATTTTTTAAATTCACATTTTAAATCCCTTCTGACTATCAATTTTTGCTTGCTAATCTACAACAGCTCTCAGTTAGGCAACACTCCATTTTAGAACTCCCATCCTTGTTTTCTATCATTGTCTCTGTCTATTTCTTGGCAGTATTTGGTGTCAACTGTCAGATTTTTTTTGTGAATGGTTGTATAGAATGGGATGTTGGCATTGACTGTAAGTTTGAAGTTGGCTTATGAACCCTATCAGGAGAAAGTGAGGTCTGCAGATGCTGGAGATCAGAGATGGAAATGTGTTGCTGGAAAAGCGCAGCAGGTCAGGCAGCATCTAGGGTGTTGCTGGAAAAGTGCCTCGGGCATTAGCCCTTCTTCAGGAATGAGGAAAGTTGGTCCAGTCCCGCTCTGATCTCCAGCATCTGCAGACCTCACTTTCTCCTTATGAACCCTATCAGCCTGGTAGGGTCTCCTTGCATGGTAAAAGTGGCGACAGTTTGTTGTTTTGAGCAGCTTCCTTTTCTTTTTATCTTTTTCATTGTCCTCTCACAGTGGGAGGATCTTGACACCATTTTTGATGATGACTCCTCATTTGGGCCACAATTGGACATCTGTTTTCAGCTTTGAGATTGTCTTTGATATTTTTCCTTTTGCCGTGTGTCATGGACATTATCAAACCCCCTCAAAACATGTCAAAGAGATAGCCCAGACACTAACGTTTTCTTATTGTAAAGGCAAATATCAGGTGTTGCGTTCTGGATGTAGTTTGATTGATCAGACTACCAGACTTGAAGCAAAACATATTTTATTTTAAATATAGTGTATGAATACAAACAAAATAACAGAATAACTTTCCTCATTCCTGAAGAAGGGCTAAAGCCCGAAACGTCCCCTAGATGCTGCCTGACCTGCTGCGCTTTTCCAGCAACACATTTCCATTTATGAACCCTATCAGCCTGGTAGGGTCTCCTAGCATGGTAAAAGTGGCGACAGCTTGTTGTTTTGAACAGCTTCCTTTTCTTTTTATTTTTTTCATTGTCCTCTCACAGTGGGAGGATCTTGACACCATTTTTGATGATGACTCCTCATTTGGGCCACAATTGGACATCTGTTTCCAGCTTTGAGATTGTCTTTGATATTTTTCCTTTTGCCGTGTGTCATGGACATTATCAAACCCCCTCAAAACATGTCAAAGAGATAGCCCAGACACTAACGTTTTCTTATTGTAAAGGCAAATATCAGGTGTTGCGTTCTGGATGTAGTTTGATTGATCAGACTACCAGACTTGAAGCAAAACATATTTTATTTTAAATATAGTGTATGAATACAAACAAAATAACAGAATTGGCATAACTGTAATTCGATCAAAATAATTTACAAAGTAATAAACTACTCATTAACTGTTCCAATTTAGTAACATCCCATAAGTACAACCTTGGCAAAGGCAAAGTCAGCAAAATAGATTGGGTCCCGTGTGCGATTCTAGCAACAGGAAGAGAATCCCAGCTTTTAGCTATAACTGCGAGAGGAAGAGCTTCCACACCCAGCTTCAAGACTTCGGCAACTGCTAAAAGCTAAAATAAAAAATCCTAGATCTATGGGAGTTTGACCCTACTCATTCAGGCTGCTTCTATTGTTCCATCCTTAACAAAAATTCAAGGCCTCGTGTGTTGTTTACTTCATTGACTTGAAACAGACCACTTGTCATGTCTGTCTCAACCTCTGTTCATAAAATAACCTAGAACAAAATGCAACTCTTAAAACCATAGTATTGTCACACCAGTGCTAATAGACTTGCTCACATTGTTCTGATTCCCTCTTTGGACAGCATTGACTTGGGGATTCTGATGCCACATCTCACTCATTTCAACTCATGTAGGATTAGTATGTCTCTGTCTTAGAGAACAGAAATATATAAATTCACTGACTTTAAACAGACGATGTTTTAACTCTGGCATGAGGGTTCAAAGGCCACAGAAAATGTGTTTGCCAAAGTTCAAAGTGGGACCTGTGGTTTGGAGTACAAATGGTGGCTAAGAATGCTGAGGAAATGCATAACCTATGCACATTTTTCAATGCAACCTGGAAGGTCTATGGATCTTCAACTCTTGGACAAACAATCATCAGTTCTTACCAAAAATTTCCAAAAGTGTATTTTGTAGATCTAATTGGTCTGGTCCCCATGGTACAGATACAGATTCTGGAGAACAACAAACATTCAGAAGTGAGCTAAACAGTAATCTAACACTCAAGGAAGAGACAATTGCTGACATTAATGAACTATATCATTTTTTTCAATATCTTTCTGTGAAGTGCTTTGGGATGTTTTATTATGTTAAAAGTGTGATATAAACACAGATTGATGTTAGACTCAGGGTTTTGCCAGTGTTGGAATAGAAAGAACTGCAAATTGAAATAAAATGATACCTAGATACTGAATGACACATACTGCAAGAATGCCAACAGCATTGGCAGTTGCAGATCCTAACAAATGTGTGAGTCCCATTCCTTTTGATCTTTTTTCAATGCTACTTCACAAGGAAGAGTTGCTTATATAGTATAAATGCTGTTAGAGTTGACAGACATCAGGAAAATGATTCTGTTTAACAAAATAATCACTGTCTTATTGATGAGTTCATTTTGTTTGACCCAGGATGGATCCTGCCAGTATCTTAAGCTACAATTTCATTGTATTATTATCTGCAGAGTGGATAGTACAAAAGCAGAATTTAACTTGAGGACAAGTCAAAAGGCCAATCTTCAAATCAAAGGTAAGTAATAAAATCCAAAGCCTCAACTTCACCAATCAGTGTCAGTCACAGGAAATTGAAGAGAACAGAATTGGCACCATATTGAAGGACTGAATGACAGGCAGAGAGACATGAAATACTATTAATGAAAAACCAGAAAATAGAGGCACAAATAGAACATAGCTGGAAAGAGATGGCAGTGGTCCCTGATGGGGGAGTGCTTGAGGTACAGAGAAGACCAGAAAACCTGAGCTAAGTCAGAATATGTGAAACTTGGATTGAAGGGTCTGTTTCCATGCTATACATCTCTATGACTCTATAACTAACTCAATTGCTGGGGAAACCAAGATGACCTTGCTAGCCAGATTCACTTCTGGTCAAGTGTAACTATGACTACCATTCCAACAAATATTAAGTCACCACACATTCAATTATTTTACTTAAGGCCTTTGAGTATTATGCTGCACAAATGCCAGGCAATGACAGTGTCCACAGAAAGAATCACCCTTGGCATTCAATGCCCATTCCATTTTTGAATAATCTGCTATCAATATTCTGAATTACCATTGACCAGAAAATGAACTCAATGATCCATTTCAATACTGTGGCTACAAGTGCAAATAAAAGACTGGAATTCTGCACTGAATGACTTAAAGGACAACTTAATTTTTCCACTATCTAGAAGATGCAAATGGGGAATATGATGAAGTACTCTCCACTTTCCTGGATGAGTACAGTTCCAAAAACACTCAAGAAGCTTGACACAAGCAGCCCACACAATTAACACCCCATCCACCAAATTCAACAGTCCCTTCACCATTGGCTCCCTGTGGCAGCAATGTGTACCACCTACTGCTTGCACTGCAGCAAGGCACCAATGCTCCTTTAACAGCACTTTCTGTACACACAGCCTCTACCTCATTGAAGGATAAGGGCAGCAGATGTAGAGGAACACCATCACCTGCTATTTCCCTTTAAGCCACATACAATTCTAATTTGGAACTACATTGCTAGGTCGAAATCCTGGACCTCTTTCCTTAATAGCATTGTGAGTTTTTACTCTCACTGTGAACTGTAATTGTTCAAGAAGGCAGCTTACTACCTTAACTGCAATAAAAGCTGGCCTAGCCACTGATGCCTATATTCTGTAAGCAAATAAGAATGGATATGCAAAAAGGTTCATCTGGAATGGAAGATGAAGATACTAAGCTAATTTGTGAAGTGTTAAGTAAGTGAAGTAAAACACAATTGGTAAAGTTTTCAAACCTGCAACTGTTACATAGAATAAAGCAACTTTAGTGTGGAATTGCCCTGTAATAGTTATTATTCTTTAGCAATATGCTAGCATTCAAGAGCTGTAAAATACTGACAAGATTTGTATATGTTTGGTGAGGTTTTCAATGATATATTATGAGCTCTGACTGCTGTGAATCGCTGTCTGTATATCAGGAGAGAACTCTGCATAAGTGCAGAGCTTCAATTGCCAATAAATATTGAAAGTTTGACAGTGAAAAATGGGATCACAACAGAAAAAAAATTGCAATTACATGGCATTTTTCACATCCTCCTGATGCCTCAGATCAATAAATTGCTTTGGAAGTATGCACATTGTTGTGCAGTGTAATTACACCTGTCAATTTGTGCACAATAACGTTCCACAATCACAAAATCAATTCATAATAGAGTTCACTAGCTGTTATTTGATAGTCCTGGCAGCGAAATAACTAAGACATCGTCATGGTCTGAA
Source organism: Chiloscyllium plagiosum (assembly GCF_004010195.1). Classification (NCBI taxonomy): domain Eukaryota; kingdom Metazoa; phylum Chordata; class Chondrichthyes; order Orectolobiformes; family Hemiscylliidae; genus Chiloscyllium; species Chiloscyllium plagiosum. The sequence goes on from NC_057712.1 coordinate 72,856,267, forward strand.
CAGGCAGACTGGCTTATTTTAACATCCTCTTAAAAGCAAAAATCACTACCAATCCAACACTCCCTCAATACCACACTGAAATGTCTGTTTAGTTTTTGTGCTCAGTGAGGTGTGAACCCATTACATTTTATGTCAGATGTGTGAATTTAGGCAACACTGAGTTGTTAACAATGGAAATCCAGTAGGTTGATAAAGTGCAAAGAGTATCTCCAACATCCCACCCACCCATCTTCCGAAACACTTCATGAATTCCAAATCATTTTGCATGGGATTGTGTTTCATTTAATCTAATTTATGGCTTAAGCTGGTCTCCTCAAAGTGGTGAGTTTGGAGTCAAATGCTAGCTTGAGGTCTACATTGCAAAACCAATTTTGTCCAAAGGCAACCAGCACCATTACTGCCAACATTCAAGGGAAAACTTTCCACAGATTGTACGTAGAAAACACCTCAGTTACTAACCTGCAAGACCCACTCCTGACCAGTGCTGTCATTTAGCCTGATATTTTTGGCACTGGACCTTGGCACTAACTTCTGATTTCTCCCTCCCCAAGACTTGTAATCCTCTTTTTCTGAGTGCTAAGATTCCCTCTCCTGAGCTCATTACTTATCCATGTACTCGCAGCTGTATCATCTTTGTTGCATATGAGTTTGTAGCGATATGCTGAAAGCTAGATTGCACCACCAGTGATTTCAAATGATGCACAATGGACTGGAACTTGACAGAAAACTATTCTAACAAAAAGCAGCACCAATATATTTATATAAAGTATAAATGGTTAATAATTGTCAATAGCTTGTAATGGATGTTTCCAGTCCTTGTCTATCTACAGCTTTCAGAACTTGTTAGTGACTTTAAAACATTATGCTAGAATTAAACAGCAAGGCAGGAGTATCAGTTTGGTTTTCAATTGCATTACTTATGCTCTCCATTAGTAAGACCATAAGGAACCATTGATGGGCATCTTCATTTATATCTCGACTGTGGGAGTGATGGATGGATCTTTTTATGTTCGAAGACAAACACTCCTGACCGTAATGGGCTATTAGTCTCAATAGATCAAGGTCAAGTGACTGCATAACACCATTTTGGTGGCAGCTATTGCAATGTTCAAGAGAATTATTTGCCATTCCTGACATAATTACCTCAGAGAACAGTCTGCAGTTTACCAATGACTGCTTCTCATATTTCACCAAGACCTACAGCTATGTTCACATCATAGCTCACCCTGATATTTGTTGGCCAATAGGGAGACTAAGAGAGGGATCCACAATGACAAATCTTTACTGCAGAGAAATAGTGATGTTACCTTAGCCCTGTTGAGTTACCAGTCTACATCATTGCAGAATTGTTTCAGTTCATCTCTGGACAGGAGATTTCACACATAGCTCCCAGCTCTTCCACATGCTTTTTGGCCCAGTTTCAAGGCAGTAGAGATTGAATGGAGGACAGAAAGACGGCCTCTATCAGACTGACCAGTCTATGAACTACAATTGTTGCAATAGAACACACGTCTTGCCAGCAGAGAATGGGGTCAGTATGGGTCTACAACCAGAACAGTAAAGACTAAATGTTGATCCAATCTGGTCCTAAATTATACAAACTGAACAAGGGGTTCTCAGAAGAAATAAATGTACACTGGTATCCACCAACAGAGGACATTTGTAGGACTGGACCAATTACCGGGATAACCAAGAAACTAGCCATACCTCCCCTCTCCTTCTTGACCTCCTTCAAAAGCTGACTGGTCAAACCTCAGCTGTGCCTATACCTGTGACTTGGTGCAGAGTGCCACCAACACACAGGTTCAATTCTTGCTTTGTCTGAGGTGACCATGAAGTTCCTACCTTCTCAACCTGGCCCCTCACCTGAGATGTGGTGATTCTCAGGTTAAACTCACCACCATTCATCTCTCTCTCTCCCTAATGAAAGAACAGCGCTATGGTCCTCTGGGATTATGGTGATTTCCCTGTTAATGGTGGTGAAAGAGAAAAGTAAGAGTAACATGGCTGTAAATGGAGTAAGATGGTGAAAGAGTAAGATGGCTGTAAATAAAGGAGTGAAAGAGAGAGAATGCTTCATTGTACTCAGAGCAAAACAAACAAGACACAAACAAGACCAGGCTGTTGGGAGTGGGAGAGAGAATGTCGTAAAGAGAAAACAGATGCAGTGTGGTCAATTTCTGAAGCTCTGGAATTCACTTTCAAGACCTTGAGACTATAAATGCGAATGCATAAATTGAGGTGCTGTTACTCAAGCTTGCATTGTGCTTTGTTGGAACATTGCAGCAGCCCCAGGACAGAAATATTAGCATGAGAGCAGGCTGTATATTGAAATATCAAGCAACTGGGAGGTCGGAGTCAGTCTTGAGGACAAAGCGCAATATTTAATTAATAAGTGTTAGTAGTATGCATTAGTTTGGTTTGCTTATTGCTCTTAAATCTGCTAGTGATACAAATACAAGCTATCTACATGGAAGTCATCCTATAGTGCATTCTTTTTCGAAACGCAGTCTAAAGTCCAGTATCTGCAGCTTCTCAGATCTCACCATTTGCGCAAATGGTATGTTCCCAAAAATTGTGTACTTGCAGATTCCTAAGCACATAGACCAAATGTTTATGGTTTCTCTATGGGTTGTTAACAAGGCATACAGTGTGTTAGCTTTTATTGGTAGAGGGATTGAGTTTCGGAACCACGAGGTCATTCTGCAGCTTTACAAAACTCTTGTGCGGCCGTACTTGGAGTATTGTGTACAGTTCTGGTCACTGCATTGTAGGAAGGATGTGGAAGCATTGGAAAGTTTTCAGAGGAGATTTACTAGGATGTCGTATGGTATAGAGGAAAGATCTTATGAGGAAAGGCTGAGGGACTTGAGGCTGTTTTCATTAGAGAGAAGAAGGTTGAGAAGTGACTTAATTGAGGCATATAAGATAATCAGAGGGTTTTATTAGGGTGGACAATGAGAGCCTTTTTCCTCAGATGGTGATGGGTAGCACAAGGAGACATAGCTATAAATTGAAGGGTAGTAGATATAGGTCAGATGTGAGAGGTAGTTTCTTTACTCAGAGAGTAGTAGGATCATGGAACGCACTGCATGCAATAGTAGTAGACTCGCCAAGTTTAAGAGCATTTAAATGGTCATTGGATAGACATATGGATGAAAATGCAATAGCGTAGGATAGATAGACTTCAGATTGGCAACGTTGAGGGCCAAAGGGCCTGTACTGCGTTGTAATGTTCTGTATTCTATGTTCTATCTTTGAAGTACTATGATGAGAAAACTAAGTCTTATATCCATATTGAAAGATGCAATTAAGCTTGCATGAATTAAACAATTATTTACATAGCACCTTTACCATATTAGAACATTCCAAGGTTCTCTCCAGGTGCATTATGAAACAATATTTGACACATTACTACAGAAGGAGATAAGCAACATTTTGGTCAAGGAGGTAGGTTTTAAGATCCTTAAAGGAAGAGAGAAAAGTGGAGAGGCTGAGTGTTCAAGGAAATTTCTCCAAAATTTAAAACCTCAGCAGGTGAAGACACAGTCACCAATGGTGGAGAAATTAAAATCCCTTCAGGAATCCTGAAGAAGGGCTCATGCCCGAAACGTCGATTCTCCTGCTCCTTGGATGCTGCCTGACCTGCTGCGCTTTTCCAGCAACACATTTTCAGCTCTGATCTCCAGCATCTGCAGTCCTCACTTTCTCTCTGCAGGCATCAGAGTTTTGTATCAGCTTTTAGACAATAGACAATAGACAATAGGTGCAGGAGTAGGCCATTCAGCCCTTCGAGCCTGCACCGCCATTCAATATGATCATGGCTGATCATTCCTATCCAGTATTCTCTTCCTGCCTTATCTCCATAACCCTTGATTCCACTATCTTTGAGAGCTCTATCCAACTCTTTCTTAAATGAATCCAGAGACTGGGCCTCCACTGCCCTCTGGGGCAGAGCATTCCACACAGCCAACACTCTCTGGGTGAAGAAGTTTCTCCCCATCTCTGTCCTAAATGGTCTACCCCATATTTGTAA
>NC_057712.1:72861192-72866865 GCF_004010195.1 Chiloscyllium plagiosum
TACCCTGGGATGTAGACCATCAGGCCCCGGAGACTTATCAACCTTCAGACCTAACAGTCTCTCCAACACCAATTCCTGGCAAATATAAATTCCCTTAAGTTCAGGTCCTTCAGCCACTGTTACCTCAGGGAGATTGCTTGTGTCTTCCCCAGTGAACACAGATCTGAAGTACCCATTTAATTACTTAGTCTAAATGTAGTGGTGTTGCAGTAGAAAACCTGCCTGCCAAAATGATGGTCCCTAACCTATTAAGGTGCAAACCGTCTCTCATGTAGAATTTATGCTTACCACAAAATATACCCCAGTGATGCAAGAACTTAAATCCTTGCTTCCTGCACCAGTTCCCCAACCACACGTTCAAGTCCATTATCTCCCTGTTTCTGGCCACACCAGCCCAAGGAACTGGAAGCAAACCGGAGATAACCACCTTGGATGTCCTGCTTTTCAGCCTTCTTCCTAGTTCTCCGAAGTCCCGCTTTTGTTTATGTACAAATGGTGAAAAATAGCAGAAAGGTCAGGAATACATTGTAATAATTGAGTCCACAATAAGCAATTAAGGGATGGCAAGTTTAGGTTTTCAAAATCAGATATTCATATTGGAAGAATATGGAAAAACAGGTTATTTGGCAATTTTGTGCAGCAGTGACATCTGCATTTATAATTTTCTTTTAGTATCCATTATTTAATACTCAGGTGGTAGCTGTATATTTTGAAAGAATTCATGGTAAGCAGGAAAGCAGTTTGGGTACTCGACCAGGCTCAAATGTGAGTGGTTGCAGAATTCAGAGTTTGAGCAATTGTCCTTGCCATATCCAGTGCCAATGTAATGCATTCCAGCAGTTGAGGAAACCCGTACAGGATTAACTCTGATCTGACTTTCTCTTTTCTTTCATAGTCATCAACCACTGTACAGCTTCTCTGGTTCATGTGTCCTGTCATTAGCTACAAATTCCCAACTTGTGGATCTATGTTGAAAGCCTCAAATTCCTCTTGCAAACATCTTTGAATCAGTGTCTAGAGCATCCCAGTAGCTTTAAATTATTTGCAAATTCTTCAAATATGCAAGCCATTACAATAACAATTTTCCATCTGTGATAGATAACCAAGTTGTCAGGTGTGTTCATGTTTGAGAAGGATTATTAGTCTTAGAAATTTAACTTTCTTAAGTACTTCTGTGGCAGGAACTATATTTTCGGATTTGATGGTTAAAATGTGGAAAGGAATAGATAAAATGATGAATGTGAGTAAAAATGAAGTTCCTGCATTATTAGTCAATGATTCAAAGTTCCACTATTCCAACTTTGACTGATAGCAGGTGTAAAAATGCTATTATATGGTCTCTAAATTATTTCTAATCCATCTTATTGAGACATGACTATTAAATATTTACACTGTTTTCTGAACATAAATGGAAGAGTTTACAAAAGTGTCAATATTGGCAGAAAAAGAAATGTATATCTCTCCCCATTGCCTCCAGCTAAACTAACAGAGTAATTTCAGGACAAGCACATTCAAGGAAAGCCTGTTAGGCTTGTAACTTCTTGCAAATAAAGTCATAATCAAACTTTCTATTGTTTCTTCTGGAAACTTTAAAACCATTAATCAATTTGAAGTCTTCCGCTGAGCAAAAAGCTAACCTATTGAATATAATGTGCATCATTTCAACTCAAGGATTATTGCTTTATGTCCCTGGAGAAGGTACATTCTAGATGTAAAGCAAGAGAAAATCAGAGCTTTATAGCTCTAAAACACTTTATGATGGCAGAGAACAGTTAAAGATCTATTTTTTTACAACATTATATTTCTAACTTTCCTTAATAGGGTTATAATCATATAATGTGATCCTCCCATTAATTCTTAACTGTAATTCTTAACGATAAGAACAATATAATACATCTGTGTATTTTAAGGAAACCACATTGACAACTTGTTGTCACCTGAAATCCATTATATATGAATTCTTACTTATAATCAATATATTTAAATATCCTGAATTGATTTTACTGTAACTAACAAATACAAAATGCATTTACAATCAGGTTGTTAATAATACAGTAATCGGTAGCCACCACTTGCATCAAGGTAACATCTGACATTGTGGTGTCAATGAAACTGTCAGCCATGATCCTTCTGTGAAAGGGGGGAGTGCTCTGCTAAAAATCGGTTCGCTCCCAAAATGGGTGTGGGAAATGTGATACAAGTTTAACCGGCACCCAATGACTGCAGGCAACACGCCAAATTCATGTTGCCTTTTAATTCTAATAATTGCAGATTGCAGCCCGTAATCCCAGTGCTGTTTTTATTTGCTAGGTACAGCAGCAAGGGTCCCAGGTATCATTAATAATGTGGTGTGGAATTGTGTAGGCTCTCTGTAAGATGATGAAACTATGTCAGAGGGCGTAAGAATGGGAGGATATCTTCTCCCAGTGGCTGTAAAGATGACAGTCGCTCTGAACATAGATGCCATTGGCTCCTTCCAGTAAGCATTAGTGACCTCTCTGGGATCTCTCAGTAATGGACCACAAATGAAGCAGAGCACTAATCTGTGTAAGGTCAAACCAGTTCAATTCGATTCCCATGACGTGAGTGATGCTGCAGCCAGGCCAGAAGGATTCAAGAAAATAGTACAGGATTGCATTGATTTTACATGCATAGCACGGAGAGGACCATATCACAACACTGCAGAATTCATCAACATGAAGGGGTTCCTTTCAGTTAATATTCAGATCATCTGCGATTTTACCATGTGCGCTCGCTACCCTAGCAGCTGCCTTAAGTCCGACATCCTGGTTCTGCTTCATGTCCCTAGTTCATCTGAGGGTCCAGGTGCACATAAAGCTGGCTACTGGGGGAAAAGAACTGGTCTGGGGAGGGCGTCTTATATAGACTGGGCAGAGTGTGCTGCAGCATCCTGGCATGATGTGCTCTGGAGCAGGTGATACGCTGGATGGTGAGGATCTGGGGGCATGGGATTAGTCTTCTTCTGAGAAGGATGAAGACATTGAGAAAGAGAAGCTGTCTTTGTCCATGACAGAGCTCTGCTGCATCAGGTGCTACAGCTTTGATAGAACCTCTTTTCCAGTTGACAGGAGCATCAGACCATCCTGGAATGTAAAATAGTCATTGGTTAAAGTGTCAAAATCTGGAGTGTCCAGTGGGGTGAACGGCAGCCTTTATGGTTTTATTTGTGTTCTCATATTCTGTCTGTGAATAAAAGCTCATGCTTGAATTTCTTCAGTTGCTTGCCTTAGATGATGTTCCCCTGTTAGATAGTGACAGACTGCAACAAGATTGGGCACTGGGGACAGGGTAGTTCAGCCTCAGAAGGTGTTCTGATGAGATGTAGTAACAGGTAGGTGACATGATGGTTAAACAATGATAGGGGTGAGAGAATGGGGTTGTATGTTAACCATGACAGCTGACTCTATTAGCAACATGGCTTTGTGCCGTGGGATTGCCAGTGAGAGGCAAATGTAGATTGTCAACATTTGACTGGGTTCACAGCAACCTCTCAAAAATGGCAAAGGTACAAGGGACGCTGGTCCTTCCGTGAATATTCAAGACAAAAGTGAGGACTACAGATTCTGGAGATCAGAGTCTAGATTAGAGTGGTGCTGGAAAAGCACAGCAGGGCAGGCAGCATCTGAGGAGCAGGAAAATCAACGTTTCAGGCAAAAGTCCTTCATCAGGAATGAGGCTGGGAGCCTCAAGGGTGGAGAGATAAATGGCTTCTGGGGTTATGACAGGTTGGAACTGGGGTAAGGTGGGGGGAGGGGAAATGAGGAAACTGGGGAAGTCCACATTGATGCCCTAGGGTTGAAGTATTCTGAGGTGGAAGATGAGGTATTCTTCTTCCAGGCATCGGGCGGTGAGGCTGTGGCGGTGGAGGAGGCCCAGGACTTGCATGTCCTCGGCAGAGTGGGTGGGGGAGTTGAAATGTTCGGCCACGGAGTGGTGGGATTGATTGGTGCGGGTGTCCCAGAGGTGTTCCCTAAAGCGCTCTGTGAGAAAACGTCCAGTCTCCCCAGTGTAAAGGAAACTGCTTCAGGAGCAACGAATACAATAAATGACATTTGTGGAAGTGCAGGTGAAACTTTGATAGATCCTTTGGGGCCTTGGATGGAGGTGAGGGAGGAGGTGTGGGCAGAGGTTTTGCAATTCCAGTGATGGCAGGGGAAGGTGCCAGGAGGGGAGGGTGGGTTGTTGGCGGAGCGTGAACCTGACCAGGTAGTCATAGAGGGAACGGCCTTTGCGGATATGGGTGAGGAGGGAATTATATCCCTGATGGTGGGGTCCATTTGTAAGTCGGCGGATGATGTGGTTTATGCGAAGGTTGGTGGAGTGGAAGGTGAGGACCGGGGGGGGATTCCGTCCTTGTTGTGGTTGAGGGGTGGGGTTTGAAGACGGAGGTGCGGGATGTGGATGAAATGCGTTGGAAGGCATCTTCAACCACCTGGGAGGGGAAATTACGGTCTTGAAAGAAGGAGGTCATCTGGTGTGTTCTGTGGTGGAACTGGTCCTCCTGAGAGCAGATATGGTGAAGGTGGAGGAATTGGGAATATGGGATAGCATTTTTGCAGGAGGTAGGGTGGGAAGAGGTGTAATCCAGGTAGCTGTGGGAGTCGGTGGGTTTGTAAACAATGTCAGTGTTGAGTTGGTCATCATTGATGGAGATGGTGAGGTCCATGAAGGGAAGGGAGATGTCAGATATGGTCCAGGTGAAGTTAAGGTTGGGGTGGAATGTGTTGGTGAAGTTGATGAACTGTTCAACCTTCTCATGGGAGCACGAGGTGGTGCTGATACAGTCATTGATGTAGTGGAGAAAAAGGAATGGAATAGACGTGGAAGATGGACTGTTCCACGTAACCAACAAAGAGACAGGCCCACATGGGTGCTCATGGCTACCTCTTTCGTCTGGTGGAAGTGGGAGGATTTAAATGAGAAATTATTGAGGGTGAGGACGAGTTCAGCCAAATGAATTACAGTGTCAGTATAAGGGTCCTAGTGGGGATGCCGGGAGAGGAAGGAATGGAGGGTTTGGAGGCCCTAGCCATGGTGGATGGAGGTGCATAGGGACTGGATGTCCATGATGAAGATGAGGCATTGGGGGCCTGGGAAATGAAAGTCTTGGAGGAGGTGGAGGGTGTGGGTGGTGTCCTGAAAGTATTGGGAAGTTCCTGGATAAGGGAGGATAGGACAGTATCGAGGTATGTGGAGATGAATTTGGTTGTGAACTATGCTGTAGCCTCTATTTTCAACTGTTGCTGCAATTGGGAATGGAGTAAAATCTTTCAAGTCTAGATCCTGTCAGAACCTCTTGCTCCCAGCCACCATAACATTTACAGGGATGACTCAGCTTCTGGATGAGGCAACCCAATGAAAGCAAATGGAAGTGCCCTGCCTAAGATTCAAAATATTATGCAACCATTGGCACCATGACACCATCTTAAGATTCATCTTGGGTATTCCCATGGTCGCAGCAGGACAGTGGGGAGAGCCTGTTGGTTAAGAAGGATCAAGTTAATCGATGCTCTCCAAAGGTCCTCAAAGAACCATTGGATTCACCAGCTGCAGGGAGCCCACAATAGTTGGTAACATCAACCCCATCAGTGAGCCACTGGTGAAGCACTGGTGGTAGTATGGCCCGCTTTTTATTTATGTGTTTAGGTTTCA
>NC_057712.1:72866886-72882945 GCF_004010195.1 Chiloscyllium plagiosum
GACCATGACCCCCCCCCCCATCACCAAACCATCACCTCCCAGACCATACAGAACCTCATCACCTCAGGAGATCTCCCACCCACAGCTTCCAACCTCGTAGTCCGGGAACCCTGCACTGCCTGATTCTACCTCCTTCCCAAGATCCACAAGCCTGACCACCCTGGCCGACCCATTGTCTCAGCATGCTCCTGCCCCACTGAACTCATCTGAACCTACCTCGATACTGTCCTATCTCCCCTCTTCCATGAACTCCCCATATACATTCGGGATACCACTCACGCCCTCCATTCCTCCAAGACTTCTGTTTCCCCGGCCGACAATGCCTCATCTTTACCATGGACATCCAATCCCTTTACACCTCCATCCACTATGACCAGGGTCTCCAAGTCCTCCGTTTCTTCCTCTCCCAACGTCCCCAACAGTACCCTTCTACTGAAGCTGTCATTCGTTTGGTTGAACTGGTCCTCACCCTTAACAAGTTTTCCTTGGAATCCTCCCACTTCCTCCAGATGAAAGGAAGCCATGGACACCTGCATGGACCCCTGCTATGCCTGTCTCTTTGTTGGATACGTAGAACAGTCCATCTTCCATAGTTACACCAGCACCACTCCCCACCTCTTCCTTCTCTACATTGATGACTGCATGGGTGCCACCTCGTGCTCCAATGAGGAGGTTGAGCAGTTCATCAACTTCACCAACACATTCCATCCCGACCTTAAATTCTCCTGGACCACCTCTGATCCTCCTTCCCCTTCCTGGACCTCTCCATCTCCATCAATTATGACCAACTCAACACTGACATTTTTTACAAACCCACCGACTCCCACAGCTAGCTGTATTACACCTCTTCTCACCCTACCTTCTACAAAATTGCTATCCTATATTCCCAATTCCTCTGCCTTCGCCATATCTGCTCCCAGGGGGACCAGTTCCATCACAGAACTCACCAGATGGCCTCCTTCTTTCAAGATCGTAATTTCCCCTCCCACATGGTTGAAGATGCCCTCCAATGCATCTCATCCATATCCCGCACTCTGCCCTCAGACCCCACCCCTCCAACCGCAACAAGGACGGAACCCCCCTGGTCCACACCACACCAACCTCTGCATAAACCGCATCATCTGCCGACATTTCCACCACTTACAAACGGACCCCACCACCAGGGATATATTTCCCTCCCCACCCCTTTCCACTTTCTGCAAAGACCGTTGCCTCCATGACTACCTGGTCAGGTCCACACCCCCCAACAACCCACCCTCCCCTCCCGGCACCTTCCCCTGCCACCACCGGAATTGCAAATCCTGTGCCCACACCTTCTCCCTCACCCTCCATCCAAGGCCCCAAAGGAGCCTTCCACACCCATCAAAGTTTCACCTGCACTTCTACAAATGTCATTTATTGCATCCATTGCTCCCGATGCGGTCTCCTTTACGTTGTGGAGCCTGGATGCCATCTCGCAGTGCGCTTAAGGAAACATCTCCAGGACACCCGCACCAATCAACCCCATCCCCCTGTCGCCCAACATTTCAACTTGATTTTCCTGCTCCTTGGATGCTGCCTGACCTGCTGTGCTTTTCCAGCACCATTCTAATCTTCAGTAAACATCCGCTGAGTGGCAAGCTGTTCTGGGAAAGACACATGGTAAGGTAGAGCTAAAATCAGATGTGATGGATAGGTAGGACAGGGTAGGTAGTTAATGAGGTAAATTTGGTAAGATGTAGCGAGAAAAGAGATAGGCCTTGCAGCAAAGACCAACCTAAAATCTTGATATAACTCAAAACCTCCCTGACTAATTAACTTATCCTGTCCCTTATGTGTGATCTAAATTGGCACCAATCACTGGACAGCAAAATCGCTCAGTGGGTAATACTGCTGCCTCACAGCAGCTCGGACCCAGTTTTGATTCTAGCCTCAGGCGACTGGCTGTATGCAGTTTGCACATTCTCTCCATGATTGCGTGGGTTTCCTCCCACAGTCCAACAATGTGCAGGTTAGGTGGATTGGCCATGCTAAATTGCCCATAGTGTCCAGGGATGTGCAGGCTAGATGGATTAGCCATGGGATATCCAGGGGTATGGGGCGAGGTGTGGCTCAGTCTGGGTGGGATGCTCTTCAGAGGGTTGGTGTGGGCACAATTGGCCAAATGACCTGCTTCCACACTGTGGGGTTTCTATGATTGTTATTATCTGGAATACTTCACCTCCTTTTCTTTTTGCCTATCTCTCTTTACTGGGAGAAAGTGAGGGTTGCAGATGCTGGAGATCAGAGCTGAAAATGTGAAGAAGGGCTTATGCCCGAAACGTCGATTCTCCTGTTCCTTGGATACTGCCTGACCTGCTGCGCTTTTCCAGCAACACATTTTCAGCTCTATCTCTCTTTACTGTCAAATATCCCGCAGGGCAGACTGCAGCTGTATCTTGGTAATGGTGACTAAAATATTATTAAAACCCCAGCATCAGTTCACCTATCTTGTTGTGAATGCAGCATGCATTCAGATAGAGTGCTTTTATTTCTGTATTGTTCTGTAATTTGATCTGGTTGTTTCGAAGATTTGTTTCTGCTCCTTTCCACTTCCACTTCCAGCTTTTCTATTTGCCATAACCAGCACTGTTTTCATTCTCTGAGAATCTCCTCTCATATCTCTCTCTTGTTCCCCAGACAAGCTAGTTTATACCTTCCCAATTGCACTAGTGAATCACCATGCGAGGGTATTAGTCCCATTCCTGCTGATGTGTAATGTGTCATTGTTGGACAGTTCCCATTTGACCTCGAACAGATCCCAATCCCACAGAAATCCAAAGACCTTCCCTCTGCATCACTCTTTGAGCTAAATGTACATTTGCTTATTCTTTCTGTGATTCTGTGATTACTGCTGCAGAGATCTTGCTTCTCAGTCTCTCAACTAGCTCCCTAATTCTATTTTCATGACCTCATCGCTCTTTCTGCTTATGTTATTCGTGCCAATGTGTATCACAATGTCTGGCTTTTCAAGCTCTCCAAAGGTTAATGCTGTTTTTCTCTTCACAGATCTTGTCACACCAACAATTCAAACATTTCCAACATTCTCTGCATTTATTTCATTACTGCTGTGTTTCAGTTATATATAGCCTAAAGTGCTGAAATCAGAGTCACAATGTGGCCAGAAAAGGGAATTGGAGTCATTCTGTAACAAAGAAAGAAGCTGAACTTTGAAGAGAGTAAGCCCCCAGTTTTACAGACACAGCACGGGAGGATGAGATGGAAAATAGGAGAGATGTCTTGTCTCCACACGCCTGAGAATGAAGCCCTCCTGGAACACAATGAAAAGGTGATGGGAACAGGTAACTACGAAGGTTAACGCTTATGTCAAACCCAGGAAATGCATGAACACCTTAGAAATTTAAAAACTATATTTTATAAAGTGAACACAAAAGCTTATATAATTTGACTTTGGCCACATCAGCTCCAGTCAATTCTGAAACAGAAGGAGATATCTAATTAAATATATTCAATAACAGGCTCATATGAAATTCACAGATCCCTTTCTTTAAGATGGATGAGCAAAAAACAAGAATATAATGTACCAGCTGACCCATTTTTTCCTCTTCACCATAGACAATAAAGATATCAAAACTTATTGGATAATAGACAAATAGATCTCATTGACTTTCACTGTATTGTGAAGGCTCCTCAATCCATATCAAGACTTTGATATTCTCAAATGCTAACAGTGTGAAAGGCTACAATAAAAGAGACATTTTGACATCATTTGTTTGGTAAAAAAAGAACTTGGAAATGGTCACCTATGTAAGAGTGCCATGCTTGTGCTGTGCTTTTATAAACAACCATAAATGATGTTCTTGGGCAGATACCAGATGAAACACTATCCAAAAGCCACCAAAACAACTGCAAGACAGTCACGTATGCAAGGTAGTGTACAACTTAGCCTTGAAAGTTGCAGAAAGACAGTCAGCCAGTCTGTTTTCAACTTCAAGTTCACCTTGGAGTCAACCTCCAGCCAATTCAATTAGAAGAAGCCGTGCAATTTACCGATAATCCCCTGCTTTTCAAGACCACCCTCCAGATAGAACATCGATTTAACTAAGAAGCTATTGACTGTTATGAAACAGACAAGTAATACCAGATTGTAATTGCATTATTTTTCTTCCATCTGCATCTAGACTTTGTGTTTAGAGGTTATATCTGATATTGTGTTTTAAACTTCCAAGGCCAAGTGTTTAGTAACAAGCAACCTTTTTCTTCAAATTCACAAACATTTGCTTGTGGAATAATTGAAATTGGGATAAATCACTCTGAAGATAAAAAATAACAAAGATCAGACATAAAAAAATCACTTTGATCATGGATAGCAGTAAATGCTATAAATTCAATCTGTAAAACCCTTGTATTCACAAGGACATGATAAAGTGCTGGAGGAAAATGTAATGCCATCACATGCATGTCAGTCAATATATCTTTAAAACCATATCCCACCATTTGAATTATTAGCCTCAAATACAGTTCAATTCACAATATCCCCACCACTCAGCATGAACAATCCCTGTTAATCATGATTCATACATAATATTTAATGCTTCACTTCACCCTCACATACTGATCACAGTTGCAAGCTCACACCCACATCTCACTGTGCTAATACACCCTCAGCCATTCAGTTGTGACAGTTAAGTCACAGAAACAAATTGCACAATGTTTAGTAATTCACTCACAAATTCACTTGGAGGAGAAGGCGGTGCTCAACTGGAGACGGGACAAATTTAGTGGAAGGGAAGAGGTATGTTTGCACTCATGATGACAATGTAGGAGGGGCCATTGTTGAGGCTGTTGCCAGCAATGAATCTGAATGTATTGAAAATAGCCCTCTCCCCATAACCCTCCTTCTCACATCGCGATTTCCACTCACCCCTAACTTAATTGTGATAGCGAGTTTTGAGAAAATTTGTAGCTCAGGTTGAGGTTCTGGATGTAGGTTTGCTCACTGAGCTGGGAGGTTCATTTCCAGAGATTTCATCACCCTACTAGGTGACATCTTCAGTGGGCCCCCGGGCGAAGCACTGCCAATAATTCCTGCTTTCTATTTATATGTTTGAGTTTCTTTGGGTTGGTGGTGTCATTTCCTGTGGAGATGTCATTTCCTGTTCTTTTTCTCAGGGGGTGGTAGGTGGGGTCTAACTTGATGTGTGTTAATTTTTATTCACAGTAAGATGGTATAAACAGGTAGTTCTGGCTGGGGACGGGGAATTCAATGTGCTTTAAGGACAAGAAAATAACACGGGGTTAGAGCAGGGGAGTGGGAGGAGAATCGTAGAGTCATAGAGAATAGAAGAGACTCTTTGACCCATCACGTCTGCCCAGTTAAAGCAATCTAAACCTCAACAAGTCTTACTTTCCAACTCTTGACCATTTATTTTGAATATTATGACATTTCAAGTGCTCATCCAAGTACTTTTAAAAGATTGTGAGATTACCCATGTGAACAACTTTTCCAGGCAGCGTATTCCAGATGTCCACCACACTATGGGTGAAAACAATTGTTGGGCAGAGACTACTTACACAGAAAGACAGGAGCTGGGAACAGAAGTTATCTGAGACCGAGCTGCTGGCTTGAGTCAGTTTGAGCTGCTTTAGCTCTGAGGCGTGACCATAAGGGGGAAATCCTAATTGATGGAAGGGTAATGAGGTAATCCTAAAGGTGTCCTTGGAATGAGCCTATCGTGGAAGGACACCAGCGTTCAAATGAGCTATGAACCATCCAGGCCAAGACACCACAGTTTGGGAAGGTAAGGAAAAAGCAAAATTCCGGACAGCAACCTGCACAAAGTGTGGAGAAAACTCAAGACCTGGAAGAAATGCCCATCCAGTGTGAGCTTCTATTCTTGGTATTAGCTTTTATTTTTGTTGACTGTTCAGGGAACATGAAGCTTAGTGGGTTGTGTGTTTGAATTGCATGCCTGCTGTTAACATTTTTCAAACCAAATGGTGTGAATTGTATGTCTGTTTTAACTAAAATAATGAAGGAGAGGTTGATTGATTAGAGTTGGCTCTTGTCCTCCTTGTGCTGAACCAATAACTGTTGTCGAGGGAGGCAACCAGGCAAGAAAACTATTTCCTCAAATCCCCTTTAAACCTTCTGCCTTTCACCTTAAAATTATGCCCCTGTGTCATTGACCCTTCAACTAAGAGGAAAAGCTGCTTTCCATTCACCCAATCCATGTCCCTCATAATCTTGTATACCTCTGTCAAATCTCCCCCAACCTCCTCTGCTCTTAAGAAAACAACCCAAACCTATCCAACCTCACTTCATAGCTGAAATGTTCTAAACCAGGCAATGTCCTGGTGAATCTCCCCTGCACCTCCTCTAGTACATTCACATCCTTCCTACAGTGGCAATCCCAAGTGGCAATCAGAACTGTGTATAGTACTCCACCTGTGACCTAACCAAAGTTCTGTTCAGCTCCAACATAACTTCCCTACTTTTATAATCTAGGTCTTCACTGATAACGGCACAAAGCCTTCTTAAGTTTTTGATTAATCTTCCCTTCCACCTTCAGAGATTTTTGGACAAACAACCCAAAATTCCTCTGTTCCTCTGAGCTTCCTAGTGTCCTGCCATTCATTGTGTTGGGGGTGAAATGAATTATGCAGTGGGTGACTCCCTCAAACCTGTCCAATTTAGACATTGAGTACTCTCTTTACTTATTACTTCTTCCAAAGTGACAACTTCACACTTATCTGGGTTAAATTCTATTCCAGAAAGACAGATCTTTCAAAACTGATGGTTCAAACAGAAAACTTTCTTTTGCATATCCCCTGTGGTAGTCTCCTGGTGTTAGGATGATTCTATTGTAATAAGTAGACTGAGGGTAAAATTGACCTAATCAGATCCTGCTTTTCCAGATGAGTCCCGTTCTAGTTCAAAAATAATTTTATGTTGCTTACATACACTTCCAATGTGAAGTGCAGTGGATACTATATTAGTAAAGGTGCTTATGTGCATGCATTAATAAAGCGCAAGCCAGGCAGATCAATACGTCAAACAGAGTGTAGCACTGATTTGATATGGAAGACAGAAACTAATTAAAGAAGAAATATTTATAGAATGCAACGTCGTGGTACACCGCTCCCATAAAAAGTGATCTCTGCGTACGTATGTGCAGAACACAATAAACTGTCTTTCGTGGGTTTTTGTTGTACACGTCATCCAGAGTATAAAAACTTCTGTACCTGTTGTTTGGGGAGAGATTACGTGGTGAAATCCCGTGGTTAGGGTCAGCATCACGCTGCCCCTCCCAAAAGCTTTTGATTGCGTTGCTCCTAAGTTTGAGTTTTATTAATTTTACTACAACAAATTGGCACAGTCCCAGATGGGGTGGTCATCTCCCGGGAGTTGGGGCAGGATATCGGACAAAAGCAGGTCAAATTACAGACACTGTTGATCTGGTAAGAGCGAATGAGTTGTGCGGCCTCTGAGTTGAGTCATACTCAGATGTCAGTGTGATTGTTCTGCCTGAGATAAAGACCTGGATTAAATAAGTGGGATACGGGGAAATGATCACTCCCTAAAATGGGTATCACCGGACTCCGATAGGAATGATTCCGGGTGAGACGCGGCCGGTGAGAAAACACACAGCCATCGTGGCCGGAGGGTAAACGCGATTGACCGGCAGAGGATCTGAGAGTATAAACCTATCATTTTTAGGCCAAGACAGGGAGATCAATTGGGACTCCCGGGGTCTCTCACTAACCAGTATATGATAGACAGACATTCACTCATGAGACAGATGAGAAAGCGTGGGTGGGATCTGTCCCAGACCCTAGACCAACAGAAAAATTAGCTCATGGGCGAAAAGAAAGATAAGACCAAGGAAACAAATGTCCTTTTTGTCCATCAAGTGGTTGGCCTCACAGGTCAGACTTTGTAATCCACAAAGAAATGGACTGAGGAAAATCGTTAAGGATTTAGATGGAGAGGAATTTCTTAAGTGTGTACAAGACAATTTTCTGATTCAGTATGTGGATGTACCTACTAGAGAAGGTGCAAAACTTGACCTACTCTTGGGAAATAAGGCAGGGCAGGTGACTGAGGTGTCAGTGGGGGAGCACTTTGGGGTCAGCGACCATAATTTTATTAGATTTAAAATAATGATGGAAAAGGATAGACCAGATCTAAACATTGAAGTTCTAAATTGGAAAAAGACCAATTTTGACGGTATTAGGCAAGAACTTTCGAAAGCTGATTGGGGGCAGATGTTCGCAGGTAAAGGGACGGCTAGAAAATGGGAAGCCTTCAGAAATGAGATAACGAGAAATAGAGAAAGTATATTCCTGTCAGAGTGAAAGGAAAGGCTGGTAGGTATAGGGAATGCTGGATGACTAAAGAAATTGAGGGTTTAGTTAAGAGAAAAAAAGAAGCATATGTCAGGTATACACAGGTTAGATCGAGTGAATCCTTAGAAGAGTATAAAGGCAGTAGGAGTATACTTAAGAGTGAAATCCGGAGGGCAAAAAGGGGACATGAGATAGCTTTGGCAAATAGAATTAAGGAGAATCCAAAGAGCTAGAGAAGTGATTGCTGGGCCTCTTGCTGAGATATTTGTATCATCTATAGTCACAGGTGAGGTGCCAGAAGACTGGAGGTTGGCTAACGTGATGCCACTTAATCAGAAGGGTGATAAGGACAAGCCAGGGAACTATAGACCAGTGAGCCTGACATCGGTGGTGGGCAACTTGTTGGAGGAAATCCTGAGGGACAGGATGTACATATATTTGGAAAGGCAAGGACTGACTAGGGATAGTCAACATGGCTTTATGCATGGGAAATCATGGGCTGAGAAGTGGCAGATGGAGTTTAATTCAGATAAATGTGAGGTTCTGTATTTTGGGAAAGCAAATCTTAGCAGGACTTATACACTTAATGGTAAGGTCCCAGGAGTGTTGCTGAACAAAGAGACCTTGGAGTGCAGGTTCATAGCTCCTTGAAAGTGGAGTCGCAGGTAGATAGGATAGTGAAGAAGGCCGGGCCATTCCTGATGAAGGGCTTTTGCACGAAAATTTGATTTTCCTGCTGCCTGACCTGCTGTGCTTTTCCACCACCACTTTCATCTAAACTCTGGTTTCCAGTATCTGCAGTCCTCACTTTTGCCCTGTGCTGGGTGACAGAATCAAGCTATATCTCTGCCCATGCCCTTCCACCACCATTCCTTCCCAATGCTGGTTCCCCAATAGCATCACACCCCACATGGGAAACGCCCTTAAAAATGTGACACTCAGGATTCTGTTTATCTGCTTCCCTCTGGTGGGCCTTGACCTTCAACACTGCAGCCTCTGAAGGGACCTTGCTGGCCTCGAGTAAAGTCTTTTCTATCTACCCATGCTTGACAGGGGTGTCACCAAAGAGGACAAAAACCTGTCTTCCCCAAACGGTCATGTAATCGTGGACAATCCCGAACGCATGTCTACTATCAGTGTAAATGTTAACCCTCCTCCCTGTGGCTTCAGTGAAGGCCTGGGTGAGGGCCACTAACTGTACCACCTGGTCTGACAGACCTTCCTCTATTCACCCCGCTTGGACAACCACATTCACTACTGCCCATCCCGTTTGTGGCAAACCGTCTACATATTTCTGCGCGCCATCCTCAAACAGGGACTCACCTGGTGCCTCCATGGGTACATCTTTGATCCCACTTTCCTCTACTTCATCGTCCACGTTCCCACACATGTGGTTAACCATCGCCTAACATCCCTTCCGCTGGGTTTTCCCGGGTATCTCATACTATGGTAATGGAATTGTTTGGTGGCAAAAGAACAGCCTCCCATTTTGCCCTTCTCTTGTTAGAAACAGTGCATAATGTTCCTGTATTTAACATTTCTACAAGGGTGTGTTTGGTATGCAAGACCATATTCCCTGCTATCATAATCAGCTCACTGACCGTCATTGCCCACGCAGCACAGTCTAAAGCAGCTATACATTTGGGCAGCTGTTCACTATGGGACCCTCAGCAGTAGATTAATACCCTATTTATCGCCATGGAGCTGAATTACTACGGCCAAATAAAAACTTCCCTCTTCGTTGCAATAAATGTGGAAGTCTTTACTAGCATCTGGTAATCCCAGTCCCGGTGCTGACATTAACTCTGCTTTCAGTTTTGTAGAGAAGTCATCTTACTCCGATCCCCAGTCAACTGGGTCTGTTGCAGGTTTACCCCTTTTACCAATTGTTGTGTGGACTCAACAACTTTGGTAAACTCAGGGATAAAATCCCTGCAGTAATTAAACAAACCCAAGACCTTTCTCACACCATGGACTGTCATGGGCCGTGACATTTGTTGTATGGCTGTCTTCCTGTCTGCAGGCATTTCTTTTGTGACTTGGGAAATTATTTTTCTCAGTTTGAGCTTTCTTCGGGCTGGCTTTTAACCCTCTGTCCTGCAAGTGCTTCAGGACTAAGTACAGCCCCTCCTGATGTTTTGATTTGGATTCAGAAGCCAGGAGGATGTCATTGACATATTGGAGTAGCGTACTGCCGTGGGACAGATTGATCTCCCTGAGTACCTCACTTATTGCACGGTGAAAGATGGCTGGATATTGTGGAATCCCTGGGGTAGTCTAGTCCAAGTATACTGTTTATGCCAAACAGTAAATGCAAACTTATCTTGGGAGTCATGATGGAGGGAGATAGACCAGAATCCATTCGCAATATCAAGTACAGTAAAGATTTTGTAGTTCAGGGAGAGCCCATTTAAGATTGTGAATGGATTGGCAACTATAGGGTGTAATTTAGGAGTGACCCTGTTTAGGGCTGTACAATGAATTGTGAGATGGCAACTTCCATCAGGTTTATTGACCGGCTATGTGGGGGATTTACTAGTGCTTCTAATGTCTCGGAGAATTTCCCTCTCCACTAATCCTTTCACAATTTCCACAACTGCCCTTCTGGCTTCGGGTTTTATAGGGTATTAGTGGTGTGGCTTGTGTTCCGGACCTTCCACGGCAATGGGTCGATTTTAATCAATCCTGTATCTAATTTAGTCTCCATCCATACCCCTGGGATGGAGGTGCAAATGGTCCCAAAGCCATTATCCTCTCGCTGCCAATCACGTCCCATAGAGGAAGTGACTTGGACAGTGCTCAAGCGGCTCGCGTAAGTCCCCATTCTTTGCTTTCTCCCATAGGGACAGGGCCAGATTAATTCACCCTTCCCACAGTCTATAAGGACTTTGTACTCCTTCATTAAATCATTTCCCATTATATTTCCTTCATTATTTGTAGATACATAAAATCGCATCGGTATATATAGATTCTTGATTTCTACTAGAGTCGTCTTTCTCAAGTGCGCAGGGGTTCGTTGTCCATTAATCCCATTCACATAAATCATTTTGTTAGTTGTGGGCAGAAATAGGTTAGTAATAGATATGGAGGCTCCCATGTCCACTAGAATGTCACACTATCTGCCCCCTACCAGTGCAGACACGTAAATCCTTCCCTCCTTATCACCCCTGCCCATGGGGGCTGCCGGACGTCAGTCCGATGTATTGGTGTTTGTTGGTTTGCCGTGTATTTCCCAACAAGTGTCTTCAGAGTGGCTCCTTTTGCCACAGTCCTGACAGACACAAGTGGGCATCCCATTGTTCTGTTTCCTCTCCCTACAGTCCCAGACATAATGGCCCATCTTGCCACAATTGTGATACGTGGGTCTGGATTTTGTCTTTGTGATGGTGCCTAGATTTTCCTGCTTTACACTCATGGGGCCTTTGCCTCCTGTGTCCTCCTTAACGCCTGTTGCCCATTTAACCAGGGCGTATCAGTCTTGGAGAACAACAAACCCCATTTTTAGGACTGCCTGGTGCATCCTTGAAAACCTAAATAAATGCCTGGTCAGAGCGGTCTGTCTGGGGAAGCCCTGAGCGTTCTTGGTCGACCCTAAAAAGTCGTTCCCTACATTCGGAGGCGCCTTCCCTCTTCTGTTGTTTGGTGTTTATTATTTTTGCCCAATTGGTGGGCAGTTTCCCCAGAACACACTGGCTTTCAGCCTTAAATCTGCAGAAGGGCTCCTACTGATCGTCTATATCTTCTTTAATAGGGGTGCCCTGGATCCATCTGCCTCTCCCATAATCTTGACTTGGATGCTGCGCGGCATTGGCTATGTCAGACCTGCCACTTGTCCTGAGGGCATGCAGCCCGGACCAGTTGCTGGATATCCCTTAAATGTGGTTGGTGGCCCACCCAGATGATATCTAATTCAGCCCAAAACTTTATTATTACCGGGGGGCTGTAAGAGACCCAGCGAAGGTAAAGATCTGTAGCAATTCACCTGGTGTAAACGGCTTATATTTTGTATTAGCATTAGCTCCTGCCCCACTGCGGGTTACCGGGGCTGAGTTAATTCCCTCAGGAAGGTCATCCAACAGTTCGGGGAGGTGACCGTACCCTCCTGGGCATTAAAAGGAGGCAATGATCCCCACTGACTATCCTCCAGGAACTGACTCTTCTTTTCCATTTCCCTTAGTCGGGATTGAAGCATTTAGTCATAGAGTCATAGAGATGTACAGCATGGAAACAGACCCTTCAGTCTAACCCATCCATGCCGGCTGGACATCCCAACCCAATCTAGTCCCACCTGCCAGCACCCGGCCCATATCCCTCCAAACCCTTCCTATTCATATACCCATCCAAATGCCTCTTAAATGTTGCAATTGTATCAGCCTCCACCACATCCTCTGGCAGCTCATTCCATACACGTACCACCCTCTGTGTGAAAAAGTTGCCCCGTTGGTCTTTTTTATATCTTTCCCCTCTCACCCTAAACCTATGCCCTCTAGTTCTGGACTCCCCGACCCGAGGGAAAAGACTTCTGCATGTCTCAGACCACAACGCGGGACTGAAAACAGAAACTAACTAAAGAAGAAATACTTACAACATCATGGCATGCCATTCCTGGAACCAGCGATTTCTGTGTCACATGTGCAGAACACAACCAGAAATCTCTGCGCCCCCCTGCATCTTTCGCAGGCTTTTGTTGTACACATCATCCAGAGTGTAAAAACCGGTGTACCTGTTGTTCGGGTAGAGACGGTGTGGTGAAGTCCCACGGTTAGGATCAGAATCACGCAGTCCCTCCCAAAAGCTTTTGATTTTATAAATTCGATTGACTTGTTTCTAAATTTGATTGACTTGCTCCTAAATTTGAGTTTTATTAATTTCATTACAACAATATCAACAATGCTATTTTGCAGTTCCAACCTACTGTCAATACTCTGTCTTAACCTCCCACAGCTGAATACATATTTGTTGACATGAATGACACAACACCAGTGCTATTTCAAGGGATCATTAGCATGTGACTGAATTATTCCTTAATTTTGTTCCAATTTGTGTGCAGCTTCCACTAATTCCATATCTTAACAAATGATCTGACTCATATTAAAGTACTTTCTTTTGCAAACATAACGAATCGTACACAAATCAATTCATTTCAGGCATGGGTAGCTTTGACAACACTTATCTATTAAAATGAAACATGTTGAAATTAAATATGACTTGGGAGAATGAGCAGAGGCTACAGAGAGCTGAGGAAGCTGATCAGAGAGTGAGGAGAAGAAGGAGCAAAGGAACTACCAGCAGGCCATCCAGGCCATGAGCATTGTGATCACTCACTTGTTGGAGCACTCTGCTTCTTCTTGGATACACAGTCAATTGTAATCATGGGGATGTTACCTGCCTCTGTGTTCTGGAGTCCAAAGCCAGAGTGATAAGGGGACCAGGAGATTGGCTGACATTCAACACATGGTCTTTCTCAGGAAAGCAGGGAGGGTCAAACAAATCTCATGGTAGAGGTTGAGCAGCAGCTAGCACCATTTGGAAGCACCTTTCATGGCTTTCTGATAAAGAAGCCTTTCTGCCGTCCTATGCCATTTGTACGGTTGTACTACAATGAAGAGGCTGCAATGATGTGATCTACTGAAATCTCTGCAATACTAAAGTCCCTGTGTCTCATAGTCATCAAGGCACTCTCCTGCAGGTCCTTGCATTTCTCTGGGGTATATCCCAGGTCTTTAGGGACATCTTCATCAGAGGACTCAATAGTGGCTTTTCCTCTAGGGCATTTCACTTTTGCAGTGCAAGAATGTTCACAGCAATGGCCGACATTGACCATTCAAATCACCCTAAATAGAGTGTACTGCAGGGCTCTTTGGCCTGCCATTGCCTGAAACCCGTTGGCTTTCCAATTGTCTGTTGCAGCCCATGATGAAAGATACCTCTTGCCCAACCTGTTTGAACAGTGCATTGATAAAGACCTTTAGATTAGATTAGATTACTTACAGTGTGAAAACAGGCGCTTCGGCCCAACAAGTCCACACCGACCCTCCAAAGTGTAACCCACCCAGACCCATTTCCCTCTGACTAATGCACCTAATACTAGGGGTAATTTAGCATGGCCAATTCACCTGACCTGCACATTTTTTGGACTGTGGGAGGAAATCGGAGCACCCGGAGGAAACCCACGCAGACACGGGGAGAATATGCAGACAGTTGCCTGAGGTGGGAATTGAACCCGGGTCTCTGGCACTGTGAGGCACCGTGCCGCCCATAGATTAGAGCCCCTACAGTAAGGAAACCAGCCCTTCGGCTGAACAAGCCCACACTGACTGTCCAAAGAGTCACCCACCCAGATCCATTCCCCTACCCTATATTTACCTATGACTAATGCATGGGCAATTTAGCATGGCCAATTCACCTGACCAGCACATCTTTGGATTGTGGGAGGAAACCGGAGCACCTTGAGGAAACCCACGCAGACACGGGGAGAACGTGCAACTCCACACAGTCGCCCAAGACGGGAATTGAACCCGGGTCTCTAGCACTGTGAGGCAGCAGTGCTAACCACTGAGCCACTATGCTGCCTTGTAGTGATGGGCGGCAGTCTGTATTATTCCACAAAGATCGCTACAAGCTATGTTTCTTGTAATTTCAAAAACAGAAATTGCTGGTAAAACTCTTTAAGTCTGGAGAGAAAGGAGAGTTTTAGGTGCAGTGAATCTTCTTCCACAAATGCTGCCAGACCTGATATTTTTCCAGCAATTTATGTTTTTGTTTCTGATTTCCAACACCTGCAGTCCTTTGTTTCTTCCTCCTTTAAATTTCTCAAGTCGACATGTGGACCTCCTAGGACTGTGCACAGCAGCAGCAGCTAGGGAGATCAGAAGTGCACACGTTGGTACACCACCTACTGTGTGTGGATCCGCAGAATGGTTGTGTGGTCATGCAGCTTAACGGGAAGGTTGACCAGAAGCAGCCTGAAATGATCCTGTTTTTTACGTCACAGAGAGAAATCACTGTGGACTTAGTGAGCCTGAGTCTCCTCTACAGTGTCTCTGGCACTTGCAAGCATGTCATTCTTATCATGTAGACACCAGTAGGTGGATAAAACCTCCTGACACACCCCTGTAGCTGCAGCACCCTGACTGAAGGTTTCTGCCACTGAGCATCTAGCCCCTCTGTTTCCTTGTCCTGTTCCACACCCCACCTCCTCATTAAAGATTGTCTCACTATCTCCATCTTACCACAACCGCACAGGGAAATGTGCTAACATAAATATGGAGGCAACTTTAAAGTTTGAAACCCTTACACATGCCATGAATACTACCTTTCCACTGAGAACAACTCGCTCATCTCTCAGTAGATTAACCTGTTGAAGGGAAACCCTTGAAGTGAAGAAAGCACCTCGCCTGACAAGCAACCAGTGAAAAAGACATTGTTACTTTCATACAATTTGCTCTACAATTTATCAAATTGTACACCACAGAAGAAGAACATTTGAGGAGAAAGTGAGGTCTGCAGATGCTGGAGATCAGAGCTGGAAATGTGTTGCTGGAAAAGCGCAGCAGGTCAGGCAGCATCCAGGGAACAGGAGAATCGACGTTTCGGGCATAAGCCCTTCTTCAGGAATGAGGAAAGTTTGTCCAGCAGGCTAAGATAAAAGGTAGGGAGGAGGGACTTGGGGGAGGGGCGTCGGAAATGTGATAGGTGGAAAGAGGTCAAGGTGAGGGTGAAAGGTCAGAC
>NC_057712.1:72885270-72892051 GCF_004010195.1 Chiloscyllium plagiosum
GGAGAAGGGGTCGTCAGAGGGTGGGTGAGAGTCTTGGTTAAAGAAGTAGGCACAGAGGATTTGACCTATTATGCCTTATCTTTTTTTGAAAAAAGTTCAATTTAGTTCTACTCCCTGGTCTTTCCCAATAGCTCTGAAATATTTAATGTTTTCCTCCTTTATCTGGAGCCTAAGCAGTGCTTTAAAATAGTTAAACATGACTTTCTTGTGTTTGTACTCTATATCTCTGCTAAAATTGTCAGGGATCTCACACGCTAATTTTAAGCTGTCTCAATTTGTCCTGTCACTTTCAAAAACTTATGAAAGTACATTCGCAAGTCTCTAAGTTCCAGCATCCCTTCCACAATTATATTATTCTGTTTAAATGAAACACAGAAAATCCCAGAAAATCTGTGGACCTTTCAAAATGGCAGGTGGGATTCAGGTGCAGATGTCCTTTTCTGACAGGACCCTGAAGAAGGGCTAATGCCCGAAACGTCGATTCTCCTGTTCCCTAGATGCTGCCTGACCTGCTGCACTTTTCCAGCAACACATTTCCATCTCTTTTCTGACAGGTGACATGTTCATTGAGTAGATATTTACATTCTTGAAGGGCTAATGAGATCAGATAACTTGCCATTTTGCTTTTAGATCTCCCACTCATTAAACCTTCGAAAGCATTGGCTAGGGTTGCCCATGATTAGTTTAAAAAAGACTTTTGCTCGTTTACCGTATTAGACTGCTTTGACTGATAGGTCAGCTAGTATAGCTACTATTCCTGCGGTTTTTGTTGAGGCTACTTTAAAGAGTATTAGTTTATCATTGTGCAGACTTGGCTGGCTTCCCAATTTGATTGTCAGCTCAATCAGTATTAATAATAATTTTTCTTTGATGTGAGATCTGATTGAAATGTGCTTGTTTGCCTGAGAGTAGATTAACCACTTGAGATGGAAACAACTTTAACGGGCTGTGTGAATGAGAATTTTTTAAACTTTCAGATGTGGAGAATGAAAAATCTTTTAGATTATTGTTTATTTTATTTCATGACTGCCCTTGCCCTTGGTAGATACTGGATGAATTGGCATTGAGTTACCATTGGTGGAAATATGGGGGATGGTACAAGAATCTGAGGATTGAGGATGAAAGGGGCTAATGACTTTTATTACAACTCAAATAAAGTCTAGCAAAATTAGCCAACTTTTTTAGTTAGCCTGCCTCAGCAACCCTAACCCCGGTGGCTAACAAGAATCTGCTTCCAGAATCAGGAAACCCAATATTGTCCCATATCTGCTGCTTAACCCGTATGGTAGGAGTGAAAATTGTGTGAGATTGTTGGGTAAGCGATGCCAAAGAGCAGCCTTGAGTTCAGAAGTACAAGCGATCTTTATTCAAGCTCTCTACCACATGTGCGGGGAGAGGCCTGAGACCACGACAAACCTGGCCTTTATGTGAGGTTCTTAAATCCAGCTCAGATTGGAAAGCGGTCAATGACGTTCTGATTTCCCCAGTGGAATACAGCGTTTTAATACATTTTGCATCACAATAATTGCTTGCAACATTTTCATTGTCCCTTCTCCCTTAATGTATACACCCAATCCTGTCAAACACCTGATCAATGATGGATACCCCTATGGACAGCCCCAAATTCCCCATGATCTCATGATGTTTACCAGGCATTATAATCATCAGGCCTTGGGATCTTACAATGTGTTCCATTAATTTACATTCAAAACTTAATTGTCATAATCTTTCTCAGACATTTCCCAGATATGGTTAACTCTAAGGGCTGCTTGAATTCATTGCTATCCCTGTCAAATTCTGTTACTCATCTTTTGTTTCCCACTGTCCTCATCACAGGAGGTAATAAAGAAAGCTAGTTCTTTTTTAATGCTTATAAAATTCCTAATGTTAATTCTAAAGTAAAGTTAGTCATATGTAAAGTTTCCATCTACTGTTAGCATTCTTTAGCTAATAAGTTGTTGGCAGTTTCAGTCCCACTTGATCTTGGAGACTATTATATGCTGCTCCTCTATCTTGCAGCTGCATTATAACTCATTTAAGACACATATTGTCTCCTGAGATGAAAATTACTGCCCCTACTCTAACTCATTTTACCTAATGAGACATCTTTTTTATTGATAAGATGAAAACTCAATTACTTTCACAGCGCAATAAACTTGTCTGATCTCCTAGATTTTTATGAGCCATAATTCCATCCTTATCATTTGTCTCTGTTATTGTGGGATCCTACTTTAATTTCTAATGCTTGCTACAAACTTCAGGCTATTTGTTCTCACACATCTCTTATCAAACTATTTCCTATTCTCATCTGCAGCTGTTGTTTTTACAGAACTCCCTGCATATTAATTTGTAAGATTGTTTTTTTCAAAGTAGATCCTCTTACCTTGGGATAACTCCTTTTTAAAGCTACTTATGACATGATTCTATTGCTGTTAATTCTGTTATTGTCGCATATTTATGCCAACGGGTGATCATATTGTGCCACCTCTGACCAGGGGCTGCCCCAACAGCGATCTGATGTTTTAGACCAAGGTAGTTAAGTAATGTGTGCTGTTCTGATCGCCAAGCTACAGGAAGGATTTGATTGCACTGGAAGGAATAGAAAGGAGATGCATCAGAACGTTACCTAGGATGGAGCATTTGAGCTATGAAGAGACAGTGGGTAAGCTTGGGTAGTTTTCTTTCGAGCAGAAAAGGTTGAGAGGGTGACCTGGTAGAGGCACACAAGATTATAAAGGGCATAGATAGGGGGACTAGAAAGCAGCTGTTTACCTTAGTTGAAGGATCACAAACAAGACAACACCCTTTTAAATTGAAAGGTAGGTGGTTTAGAGGGGATCTGAGAGAATTGTTTTTCACCCAGAGGATGGTGGGCTCTCAAATGCACTACCTGAAATGGTAGTTGAGGCCGGAAATTTCACAACCAATAAAAAGTACTTGGATCAACACTTAAGGTATCATAGCATTCAAAGCTATGGGTCTAGTGCAGGAAAGTGGATCTAGTGAGGTCATAATGTACTTTTGGTGATACAGATTTGATGGGCAGAAAGTCCTCTTTGTACTATTTGATTCTGTGATAGCTCTTTATCATGCAAAATAACTTACCGTAAGGCACCTCATTGAGTGTCCTTTGGAAATTCATATACATTATAGCTATAATTTCCTTTTTCTCCTTCCAGCTCTTTATATCCTCAAAGAACTGAAGTAAATCTTTCAGACACAAATTTCCTTCCCTAAAACCACATTCTTGATTGTGCTTTGATTTACTAAAGGGCTGCATTTACTGAAATCATGTCTGTATACATTCTAATGGTTTTGGGAAGAACATAGCGAGGGACAAGGGGGTGGCACTAGCAGACAGAGACTGGGATGCGAAAGGGTCTCTCAGCCTTCTTTGCCAGGTCCCCTAGGCCTTCTTTGCCCAGTCCACATGCCCTTTTTGCCCACCACCCCAGATCTTAGGCCTTTTTAGCCCTGACCACAGATTCCAAGGCCCTCTTTGCCCATACCCTCGACTGAGTGTCAGCAAACACTACGTTCTTTAAATGCTCAAATACTACTTCCTTTACCCCATGATAGATCTCAGACAAACTGACCTCGAGTAACCTGTTTTCTTTCTTCCTCTCTCCTTGAATAGAGGTGTTACAGTTGCAATTTTTCAATCTGCTGGTACAATTCCAGGACCCAAGGAAATTAAGAAATTACAAGCAACATATCTAATATTTGTGGAGCCACTTTCTTTAAGGCCCTAAAATGCAAAGTATCAGGACCAGGACACTTGTCAGCCTTTCTTCGAATTAGGTTGAAGGGGCCTTTTGGCATATTCCTGTTTCTATTTCTTATGCTATTATTTGCTTAGTACTTTTTCTTTGGTGACAGTGCTTGCTTTAAGTTCTTTGTTCCTTTCTGTCACCTAATTTTCTAACATTCTGGGAATGCTTTGCATATCTTCTCCTCTGAAGTCAGGAGGTCATGTTCTGCATGGTAGTGTGAATATCTTTGGGATAGCTCTGGGCTTGAGTCCCATGTCAGAGATGGAAGGTGGACTTGTAACCTGGTCAGACAAGTTGTTTCTGCTCAAGGCAATCGTGAATCATTGCAGCATTCTAGGTATAAGCACAGATCAATCCACAAACCTAACCATGGGATTCAGGGCAGGAGAAAAGAATAACAAAGAAGGTGAAGACAGATCCAAAATATTTTTCAAAGTCTCTTTTATTTTTTTTCACCTATGTTGTGTGTGTGTGTGTGCAGGTGTGAGATACAGGGAAAGACAACAGATGTACCAATCTTTATTCAATTTCCACCACAAGGAAGAAAGGAAACACTCGAGTGGCCAGTGACAAGCAGTGCCCGTCTCAGAGGGGCAATGCTGCGTGATCAAACAGTGAAGGGGAGGGCAGGGATTAAATCAAAATAGAGTTGGAGGGGAAAATAATACACTCCACTTCCTGCGGCACCCACCTCTCCCTGAACAACTCCAGGGTGTTGGTGGACACCGCATGCTCCTTCTCCAGGGACACCCAGGGTCTGACATAACCGCGGAAGAGGGGCAGGCAATTGGCCATAATGACCCCCTCCATGGCCCGCTGCCTGGACCTGTTTTTGGCCAATTTGACCAGGCCCAGGAGCAGACGCATTCAGGAGTTCCTCTAACCTACCCTCCCTGCTCCGCACCAGTGCCCAAAGATCAGGCGCGTGGGACTGAAGCGCAACCAAAAATAGAGAAGGGTTTTAAGGAAATCAAAAAGGGAGTGCATGCACCCACAACCAAAATATACACGGTCCACAGACTCCACAGCACTACAGAACAAGCTGTTGGGTTGGGAGTCCGTGAACAACCGCAATCTGCGGTTGCAGGGGACCGCTGCGTGGGGCACCCTCCATCCCAGATCCCTGAGAGAAAGGGGGAAGGACTCCCACATAGAGCCCTCCATTGGGGATCTCCACCACCCGGTTCAAAGTCTCTTTTTTTTGTGCTTATTTTTTCCCCAGCATCCAAACTACTTTTTTTTTCCTTTCCCACACACTACTGCCTAACTGCAGTAGTGCTTATTTTTCCCCAGCACCCACGTGGTGTGTGTGCAGGTGTGAGACACAGTGAAAGACACAAGGTGTACGAATCTTTATTCAATTTCCACCACCAGGAAGAAAGGAAACACCCGAGTGGCCAGTGAAAAGCAGTGCCCTTCACATCAAAGGGCAATGCTGTGTGATCAAACAATGAAGGGGAGGGCAGGGAATAAATCAAAGTAGAATTGGAGGGGGAAATAATGTACTCCACTCCCTGCGGTGCCCACCTCTCCCTGAACAGCTCCAGGGTGTCGGTGGACACCACGTCCTCCAATGTAATCGTGGAAGAGGGGCAGGCAGTCAGCCCTAATTACCCCCTCCACTGCCTGGACCTGTTTATGGCCAGTTTGGCCAGGCCCAGGAGCAGACCCACAAGGACCTGCACTCCCTCCTCCGTACCGGGTGCCCGAAGATCAGGAGTGTGGGACTGAAGTGCAACCAAAAGCAGAGGATGAGGTTTTTAAGAAAATCAAAAAGTGAGTGCAAACGCCCACACCCAATATATACATGGTCCACGGACTTCACAGCGCCACAGAACAAGCGGTTGGGCTGGGAGTCTGTGAACCACCGCAATCTGCAATTGCAGGGGACTCCTACATGCAGCACCCTCCACCCCAGATCCCCGAGAGAAAGGGGGAAGGCCTCCACTGGGGATCTCCACTGCCCGATTCAAAGTCTCTTTTCTTTTTTGTTGTGTGTGTGCAGTGAAAGACACAAGGTGCACGAATCTTTATTCAAAATTTCCACCACCAGGAAGAAAGGAAACGTCCAGGTGGCCAGTGACAAGCAGTGCCCTCACATCAAAGGGCAATGCTGTGTGATCAGCCAGTAAAGGGGAAGGCAGGGATTAATCAAAATAGAGTTGGAGGTGGAAATGATGCACTCCACTCCCTGCGGCACCCACCTCTCCCTGAACAACACAAGGGTGTTGGTGGAGATCGCGTGCTCCTTCTCCAAGGACACGCGGGCCCTAACGTAACCACGGAAGAGGGGCAGGCAGTCGGCCCTAACGACCCCTTCACGGGCCGCTGCCTCAACTTGTTTATGGCCAGATTGGCCAGGCCCAGGAGCAGACTCACGAGGAGATCTTCAGACCTGCCCTCCTTCCTGCGTACCAGGTGCCCAAAGATCAGGAGCGTGGGACTGAAGTGCAACCAAAAGCAGAGGAGGTTTTTAAGAAAATCAAAAAGGGAGTGCAAACGCCCACACCCAATATATACATGGTTCAAAGTCTCGTTTATTTGTTTAACACCATTATCATAAATTTACACTTGTAACAACTTGTGACAAAAATATCTGAGAGCCATAATTAAATATCCTAATACTGTCGCTTGCTACAAGTTGTGAGATTCCTATAATTTATGGGGCAATATTATTTGCAGTTACTTATTATCTCAATGCACGCAGTAATGTCAGAGCACTCGCACTTCAGTTGTGATTTATACTCTAACAGTAATAATGGACTTTGTTAAATTTGTATTCTTTAGGATTAACCAACACAATCTAACCAGCCAATAGGGGGCATGAGACAAAAGAAAAGTGGAGGGGTGGGTGACGGATTTATTTTAGATTAAAGCACTGTGTACCAGAAACTGAAAACCATCTTAAGCCATCATACACCAGCAGTTGCATGTTCCCTAGCTTTGAAAAGGTAAGATCAGATGTCAGCCATAACTTTGAGACATTTTGTGACTGATGGAGACCACAA